>NW_027472015.1:0-320202 GCF_965638725.1 Aptenodytes patagonicus
CTGCGAAAGCCCAGCTCCCAAATGGAAAACGTCTCCAGCGCCTGCTCCCACACCAAAGGGGCCAGGACTGCAAGCTGTTGCTGGCCCTCACCTTCCCTTGGCAGCCCTTCCACAGCCCCACAGACACTGCCGCTCTGAGCTTGCCAGCCACCTCAGGGTGCCGACATTGTTGCCTTGCTCGCTCTCAGCACTGCCAGAGCCCAGCTCCCAAAAGGAAAAGGTCCAGCGCCTGCTCCCACACCAAAGGGGCCCAGGACTGCAAGCTGTTGCTGGCCCTCACCTTCCCTTGGCAGCCCTTCCACAGCCCCACAGACACTGCCGCTCTGAGCTTGCCAGCCACCTCAGGGTGCCGACGTTGTTGCCTTGCTCGCTCTCAGCACTGCCAGAGCCCAGCTCCCAAATGGAAAACGTCCAGCGCCTGCTCCCACACCAAAGGGGCCAGGACTGCAAGCTGTTGCTGGCTCTCACCTTCCCTTGGCAGCCCTTCCACAGCCCCACAGACACTGCCGCTCTGAGCTTGCCAGCCACCTCAGGGTGCCGACGTTGTTGCCTTGCTCGCTCTCAGCACTGCCAGAGCCCAGCTCCCAAATGGAAAACGTCCAGCGCCTGCTCCCACACCAAAGGGGCCAGGACTGCAAGCTGTTGCTGGCCCTCACCTTCCCTTGGCAGCCCTTCCACAGCCCCACAGACACTGCTGCTCTGAGCTTGCCAGCCACCTCAGGGTGCCGAGTTGTTGCCTTGCTCGCTCTCAGGCCTGCGAAAGCCCAGCTCCCAAATGGAAAACGTCCAGCGCCTGCTCCCACACCAAAGGGGCCAGGACTGCAAGCTGTTGCTGGCCTCACCTTCCCTTGGCAGCCCTTCCACAGCCCCACAGACACTGCCGCTCTGAGCTTGCCAGCCACCTCAGGGTGCCGGCGTTGTTGCCTTGCTCGCTCTCAGCACTGCCAGAGCCCAGCTCCCAAATGGAAAACGTCCAGCGCCTGCTCCCACACCAAAGGGGCCAGGACTGCAAGCTGTTGCTGGCCCTCACCTTCCCTTGGCAGCCCTTCCACAGCCCCACAGACACTGCCGCTCTGAGCTTGCCAGCCACCTCAGGGTGCCGATGTCTTTCCCTTGCTCGCTCTCAGGCCTGCGAAAGCCCAGCTCCCAAATGGAAAACGTCCAGCGCCTGCTCCCACCACACAAAGGGGCCAGGACTGCAAGCTGTTGCTGGCCCTCACCTTCCCTTGGCAGCCCTTCCACAGCCCCACAGACACTGCCGCTCTGAGCTTGCCAGCCACCTCAGGGTGCCGACGTTGTTGCCTTGCTCGCTCTCAGGCCTGCGAAAGCCCAGCTCCCAAATGGAAAACGTCCAGCGCCTGCTCCCACACCAAAGGGGCCAGGACTGCAAGCTGTTGCTGGCCCTCACCTTCCCTTGGCAGCCCTTCCACAGCCCCACAGACACTGCCGCTCTGAGCTTGCCAGCCACCTCAGGGTGCCGACGTTGTTGCCTTGCTCGCTCTCAGCACTGCCAGAGCCCAGCTCCCAAATGGAAAACGTCCAGCGCCTGCTCCCACACCAAAGGGGCCAGGACTGCAAGCTGTTGCTGGCCCTCACCTTCCCTTGGCAGCCCTTCCACAGCCCCACAGACACTGCCGCTCTGAGCTTGCCAGCCACCTCAGGGTGCCGACGTTGTTGCCTTGCTCGCTCTCAGCACTGCCAGAGCCCAGCTCCCAAATGGAAAACGTCCAGCGCCTGCTCCCACACCAAAGGGGCCAGGACTGCAAGCTGTTGCTGGCCCTCACCTTCCCTTGGCAGCCCTTCCACAGCCCCACAGACACTGCCGCTCTCAGCTTGCCAGCCACCTCAGGGTGCCGACGTTGTTGCCTTGCTCGCTCTCAGTCCTGCAAAAGCCCAGCTCCCAAATGGAAAACGTCCAGCGCCTGCTCCCACACCAAAGGGGCCAGGACTGCAAGCTGTTGCTGGCCCTCACCTTCCCTTGGCAGCCCTTCCACAGCCCCACAGACACTGCCGCTCTGAGCTTGCCAGCCACCTCAGGGTGCCGACGTTGTTGCCTTGCTCGCTCTCAGCACTGCCAGAGCCCAGCTCCCAAAAGGAAAAGGTCCAGCGCCTGCTCCCACACCAAAGGGGCCAGGACTGCAAGCTGTTGCTGGCCCTCACCTTCCCTTGGCAGCCCTTCCACAGCCCCACAGACACTGCCGCTCTGAGCTTGCCAGCCACCTCAGGGTGCCGACGTTGTTGCCTTGCTCGCTCTCAGCACTGCCAGAGCCCAGCTCCCAAATGGAAAACGTCCAGCGCCTGCTCCCACACCAAAGGGGCCAGGACTGCAAGCTGTTGCTGGCCCTCACCTTCCCTTGGCAGCCCTTCCACAGCCCCACAGACACTGCCGCTCTGAGCTTGCCAGCCACCTCAGGGTGCCGACGTTGTTGCCTTGCTCGCTCTCAGCACTGCCAGAGCCCAGCTCCCAAATGGAAAACGTCCAGCGCCTGCTCCCACACCAAAGGGGCCAGGACTGCAAGCTGTTGCTGGCCCTCACCTTCCCTTGGCAGCCCTTCCACAGCCCCACAGACACTGCTGCTCTGAGCTTGCCAGCCACCTCAGGGTGCCGACGTTGTTGCCTTGCTCGCTCTCAGGCCTGCGAAAGCCCAGCTCCCAAATGGAAAACGTCCAGCGCCTGCTCCCACACCAAAGGGGCCAGGACTGCAAGCTGTTGCTGGCCCTCACCTTCCCTTGGCAGCCCTTCCACAGCCCCACAGACACTGCCGCTCTGAGCTTGCCAGCCACCTCAGGGTGCCGACGTTGTTGCCTTGCTCAATCTCAGGCCTGCGAAAGCCCAGCTCCCAAATGGAAAACGTCCAGCGCCTGCTCCCACACCAAAGGGGCCAGGACTGCAAGCTGTTGCTGGCCCTCACCTTCCCTTGGCAGCCCTTCCACAGCCCCACAGACACTGCCGCTCTGAGCTTGCCAGCCACCTCAGGGTGCCGACGTTGTTGCCTTGCTCGCTCTCAGCACTGCCAGAGCCCAGCTCCCAAATGGAAAACGTCCAGCGCCTGCTCCCACACCAAAGGGGCCAGGACTGCAAGCTGTTGCTGGCCCTCACCTTCCCTTGGCAGCCCTTCCACAGCCCCACAGACACTGCCGCTCTGAGCTTGCCAGCCACCTCAGGGTGCCGACGTTGTTGCCTTGCTCGCTCTCAGCACTGCCAGAGCCCAGCTCCCAAATGGAAAACGTCCAGCGCCTGCTCCCACACCAAAGGGGCCAGGACTGCAAGCTGTTGCTGGCCCTCACCTTCCCTTGGCAGCCCTTCCACAGCCCCACAGACACTGCCGCTCTCAGCTTGCCAGCCACCTCAGGGTGCCGACGTTGTTGCCTTGCTCGCTCTCAGCACTGCCAGAGCCCAGCTCCCAAAAGGAAAAGGTCCAGCGCCTGCTCCCACACCAAAGGGGCCAGGACTGCAAGCTGTTGCTGGCCCTCCCCTTCCCTTGGCAGCCCTTCCACAGCCCCACAGACACTGCCGCTCTGAGCTTGCCAGCCACCTCAGGGTGCCGACGTTGTTGCCTTGCTCGCTCTCAGCACTGCCAGAGCCCAGCTCCGAAATTTAAAACGTCCAGCGCCTGCTCCCACACCAAAGGGGCCAGGACTGCAAGCTGTTGCTGGCTCTCACCTTCCCTTGGCAGCCCTTCCACAGCCCCACAGACACTGCCGCTCTGAGCTTGCCAGCCACCTCAGGGTGCCGACGTTGTTGCCTTGCTCGCTCTCAGCACTGCCAGAGCCCAGCTCCCAAATGGAAAACGTCCAGCGCCTGCTCCCACACCAAAGGGGCCAGGACTGCAAGCTGTTGCTGGCCCTCACCTTCCCTTGGCAGCCCTTCCACAGCCCCACAGACACTGCCGCTCTGAGCTTGCCAGCCACCTCAGGGTGCCGACGTTGTTGCCTTGCTCGCTCTCAGTCCTGCGAAAGCCCAGCTCCCAAATGGAAAACGTCCAGCGCCTGCTCCCACACCAAAGGGGCCAGGACTGCAAGCTGTTGCTGGCCCTCACCTTCCCTTGGCAGCCCTTCCACAGCCCCACAGACACTGCCGCTCTGAGCTTGCCAGCCACCTCAGGGTGCCGGCGTTGTTGCCTTGCTCGCTCTCAGCACTGCCAGAGCCCAGCTCCCAAAAGGAAAACGTCCAGTGCCTGCTCCCACACCAAAGGGGCCAGGACTGCAAGCTGTTGCTGGCCCTCACCTTCCCTTGGCAGCCCTTCCACAGCCCCACAGACACTGCCGCTCTGAGCTTGCCAGCCACCTCAGGGTGCCGACGTTGTTGCCTTGCTCGCTCTCAGCACTGCCAGAGCCCAGCTCCCAAATGGAAAACGTCCAGCGCCTGCTCCCACACCAAAGGGGCCAGGACTGCAAGCTGTTGCTGGCCCTCACCTTCCCTTGGCAGCCCTTCCACAGCCCCACAGACACTGCCGCTCTGAGCTTGCCAGCCACCTCAGGGTGCCGACGTCTTTCCCTTGCTCGCTCTCAGTCCTCCGAAAGCCCAGCTCCCAAATGGAAAACGTCCAGCGCCTGCTCCCACACCAAAGGGGCCAGGACTGCAAGCTGTTGCTGGCCCTCACCTTCCCTTGGCAGCCCTTCCACAGCCCCACAGACACTGCCGCTCTGAGCTTGCCAGCCACCTCAGGGTGCCGACGTTGTTGCCTTGCTCGCTCTCAGCACTGCCAGAGCCCAGCTCCCAAAAGGAAAAGGTCCAGCGCCTGCTCCCACACCAAAGGGGCCAGGACTGCAAGCTGTTGCTGGCCCTCACCTTCCCTTGGCAGCCCTTCCACAGCCCCACAGACACTGCCGCTCTGAGCTTGCCAGCCACCTCAGGGTGCCGACGTTGTTGCCTTGCTCGCTCTCAGGCCTGCGAAAGCCCAGCTCCCAAATGGAAAACGTCCAGCGCCTGCTCCCACACCAAAGGGGCCAGGACTGCAAGCTGTTGCTGGCCCTCACCTTCCCTTGGCAGCCCTTCCACAGCCCCACAGACACTGCCGCTCTGAGCTTGCCAGCCACCTCAGGGTGCCGGCGTTGTTGCCTTGCTCGCTCTCAGCACTGCCAGAGCCCAGCTCCCAAATGGAAAACGTCCAGCGCCTGCTCCCACACCAAAGGGGCCAGGACTGCAAGCTGTTGCTGGCCCTCACCTTCCCTTGGCAGCCCTTCCACAGCCCCACAGACACTGCCGCTCTGAGCTTGCCAGCCACCTCAGGGTGCCGACGTTGTTGCCTTGCTCGCTCTCAGTCCTGCGAAAGCCCAGCTCCCAAATGGAAAACGTCCAGCGCCTGCTCCCACACCAAAGGGGCCAGGACTGCAAGCTGTTGCTGGCCCTCACCTTCCCTTGGCAGCCCTTCCACAGCCCCACAGACACTGCCGCTCTGAGCTTGCCAGCCACCTCAGGGTGCCGACATTGTTGCCTTGCTCGCTCTCAGGCCTGCGAAAGCCCAGCTCCCAAATGGAAAACGTCCAGCGCCTGCTCCCACACCAAAGGGGCCAGGACTGCAAGCTGTTGCTGGCCCTCACCTTCCCTTGGCAGCCCTTCCACAGCCCCACAGACACTGCCGCTCTGAGCTTGCCAGCCACCTCAGGGTGCCGGCGTTGTTGCCTTGCTCGCTCTCAGCACTGCCAGAGCCCAGCTCCCAAATGGAAAACGTCCAGCGCCTGCTCCCACACCAAAGGGGCCAGGACTGCAAGCTGTTGCTGGCCCTCACCTTCCCTTGGCAGCCCTTCCACAGCCCCACAGACACTGCCGCTCTGAGCTTGCCAGCCACCTCAGGGTGCCGACGTTGTTGCCTTGCTCGCTCTCAGTCCTGCGAAAGCCCAGCTCCCAAATGGAAAACGTCCAGCGCCTGCTCCCACACCAAAGGGGCCAGGACTGCAAGCTGTTGCTGGCCCTCACCTTCCCTTGGCAGCCCTTCCACAGCCCCACAGACACTGCCGCTCTGAGCTTGCCAGCCACCTCAGGGTGCCGACATTGTTGCCTTGCTCGCTCTCAGCACTGCCAGAGCCCAGCTCCCAAAAGGAAAAGGTCCAGCGCCTGCTCCCACACCAAAGGGGCCAGGACTGCAAGCTGTTGCTGGCCCTCACCTTCCCTTGGCAGCCCTTCCACAGCCCCACAGACACTGCCGCTCTGAGCTTGCCAGCCACCTCAGGGTGCCGACGTTGTTGCCTTGCTCGCTCTCAGCACTGCCAGAGCCCAGCTCCCAAATGGAAAACGTCCAGCGCCTGCTCCCACACCAAAGGGGCCAGGACTGCAAGCTGTTGCTGGCTCTCACCTTCCCTTGGCAGCCCTTCCACAGCCCCACAGACACTGCCGCTCTGAGCTTGCCAGCCACCTCAGGGTGCCGACGTTGTTGCCTTGCTCGCTCTCAGCACTGCCAGAGCCCAGCTCCCAAATGGAAAACGTCCAGCGCCTGCTCCCACACCAAAGGGGCCAGGACTGCAAGCTGTTGCTGGCCCTCACCTTCCCTTGGCAGCCCTTCCACAGCCCCACAGACACTGCTGCTCTGAGCTTGCCAGCCACCTCAGGGTGCCGACGTTGTTGCCTTGCTCGCTCTCAGGCCTGCGAAAGCCCAGCTCCCAAATGGAAAACGTCCAGCGCCTGCTCCCACACCAAAGGGGCCAGGACTGCAAGCTGTTGCTGGCCCTCACCTTCCCTTGGCAGCCCTTCCACAGCCCCACAGACACTGCCGCTCTGAGCTTGCCAGCCACCTCAGGGTGCCGGCGTTGTTGCCTTGCTCGCTCTCAGCACTGCCAGAGCCCAGCTCCCAAATGGAAAACGTCCAGCGCCTGCTCCCACACCAAAGGGGCCAGGACTGCAAGCTGTTGCTGGCCCTCACCTTCCCTTGGCAGCCCTTCCACAGCCCCACAGACACTGCCGCTCTGAGCTTGCCAGCCACCTCAGGGTGCCGATGTCTTTCCCTTGCTCGCTCTCAGGCCTGCGAAAGCCCAGCTCCCAAATGGAAAACGTCCAGCGCCTGCTCCCACACCAAAGGGGCCAGGACTGCAAGCTGTTGCTGGCCCTCACCTTCCCTTGGCAGCCCTTCCACAGCCCCACAGACACTGCCGCTCTGAGCTTGCCAGCCACCTCAGGGTGCCGACGTTGTTGCCTTGCTCGCTCTCAGGCCTGCGAAAGCCCAGCTCCCAAATGGAAAACGTCCAGCGCCTGCTCCCACACCAAAGGGGCCAGGACTGCAAGCTGTTGCTGGCCCTCACCTTCCCTTGGCAGCCCTTCCACAGCCCCACAGACACTGCCGCTCTGAGCTTGCCAGCCACCTCAGGGTGCCGACGTTGTTGCCTTGCTCGCTCTCAGCACTGCCAGAGCCCAGCTCCCAAATGGAAAACGTCCAGCGCCTGCTCCCACACCAAAGGGGCCAGGACTGCAAGCTGTTGCTGGCCCTCACCTTCCCTTGGCAGCCCTTCCACAGCCCCACAGACACTGCCGCTCTGAGCTTGCCAGCCACCTCAGGGTGCCGACGTTGTTGCCTTGCTCGCTCTCAGCACTGCCAGAGCCCAGCTCCCAAATGGAAAACGTCCAGCGCCTGCTCCCACACCAAAGGGGCCAGGACTGCAAGCTGTTGCTGGCCCTCACCTTCCCTTGGCAGCCCTTCCACAGCCCCACAGACACTGCCGCTCTCAGCTTGCCAGCCACCTCAGGGTGCCGACGTTGTTGCCTTGCTCGCTCTCAGTCCTGCAAAAGCCCAGCTCCCAAATGGAAAACGTCCAGCGCCTGCTCCCACACCAAAGGGGCCAGGACTGCAAGCTGTTGCTGGCCCTCACCTTCCCTTGGCAGCCCTTCCACAGCCCCACAGACACTGCCGCTCTGAGCTTGCCAGCCACCTCAGGGTGCCGACGTTGTTGCCTTGCTCGCTCTCAGCACTGCCAGAGCCCAGCTCCCAAAAGGAAAAGGTCCAGCGCCTGCTCCCACACCAAAGGGGCCAGGACTGCAAGCTGTTGCTGGCCCTCACCTTCCCTTGGCAGCCCTTCCACAGCCCCACAGACACTGCCGCTCTGAGCTTGCCAGCCACCTCAGGGTGCCGACGTTGTTGCCTTGCTCGCTCTCAGCACTGCCAGAGCCCAGCTCCCAAATGGAAAACGTCCAGCGCCTGCTCCCACACCAAAGGGGCCAGGACTGCAAGCTGTTGCTGGCCCTCACCTTCCCTTGGCAGCCCTTCCACAGCCCCACAGACACTGCCGCTCTGAGCTTGCCAGCCACCTCAGGGTGCCGACGTTGTTGCCTTGCTCGCTCTCAGCACTGCCAGAGCCCAGCTCCCAAATGGAAAACGTCCAGCGCCTGCTCCCACACCAAAGGGGCCAGGACTGCAAGCTGTTGCTGGCCCTCACCTTCCCTTGGCAGCCCTTCCACAGCCCCACAGACACTGCTGCTCTGAGCTTGCCAGCCACCTCAGGGTGCCGACGTTGTTGCCTTGCTCGCTCTCAGGCCTGCGAAAGCCCAGCTCCCAAATGGAAAACGTCCAGCGCCTGCTCCCACACCAAAGGGGCCAGGACTGCAAGCTGTTGCTGGCCCTCACCTTCCCTTGGCAGCCCTTCCACAGCCCCACAGACACTGCCGCTCTGAGCTTGCCAGCCACCTCAGGGTGCCGACGTTGTTGCCTTGCTCAATCTCAGGCCTGCGAAAGCCCAGCTCCCAAATGGAAAACGTCCAGCGCCTGCTCCCACACCAAAGGGGCCAGGACTGCAAGCTGTTGCTGGCCCTCACCTTCCCTTGGCAGCCCTTCCACAGCCCCACAGACACTGCCGCTCTGAGCTTGCCAGCCACCTCAGGGTGCCGACGTTGTTGCCTTGCTCGCTCTCAGCACTGCCAGAGCCCAGCTCCCAAATGGAAAACGTCCAGCGCCTGCTCCCACACCAAAGGGGCCAGGACTGCAAGCTGTTGCTGGCCCTCACCTTCCCTTGGCAGCCCTTCCACAGCCCCACAGACACTGCCGCTCTGAGCTTGCCAGCCACCTCAGGGTGCCGACGTTGTTGCCTTGCTCGCTCTCAGCACTGCCAGAGCCCAGCTCCCAAATGGAAAACGTCCAGCGCCTGCTCCCACACCAAAGGGGCCAGGACTGCAAGCTGTTGCTGGCCCTCACCTTCCCTTGGCAGCCCTTCCACAGCCCCACAGACACTGCCGCTCTCAGCTTGCCAGCCACCTCAGGGTGCCGACGTTGTTGCCTTGCTCGCTCTCAGCACTGCCAGAGCCCAGCTCCCAAAAGGAAAAGGTCCAGCGCCTGCTCCCACACCAAAGGGGCCAGGACTGCAAGCTGTTGCTGGCCCTCCCCTTCCCTTGGCAGCCCTTCCACAGCCCCACAGACACTGCCGCTCTGAGCTTGCCAGCCACCTCAGGGTGCCGACGTTGTTGCCTTGCTCGCTCTCAGCACTGCCAGAGCCCAGCTCCGAAATTTAAAACGTCCAGCGCCTGCTCCCACACCAAAGGGGCCAGGACTGCAAGCTGTTGCTGGCTCTCACCTTCCCTTGGCAGCCCTTCCACAGCCCCACAGACACTGCCGCTCTGAGCTTGCCAGCCACCTCAGGGTGCCGACGTTGTTGCCTTGCTCGCTCTCAGCACTGCCAGAGCCCAGCTCCCAAATGGAAAACGTCCAGCGCCTGCTCCCACACCAAAGGGGCCAGGACTGCAAGCTGTTGCTGGCCCTCACCTTCCCTTGGCAGCCCTTCCACAGCCCCACAGACACTGCCGCTCTGAGCTTGCCAGCCACCTCAGGGTGCCGACGTTGTTGCCTTGCTCGCTCTCAGTCCTGCGAAAGCCCAGCTCCCAAATGGAAAACGTCCAGCGCCTGCTCCCACACCAAAGGGGCCAGGACTGCAAGCTGTTGCTGGCCCTCACCTTCCCTTGGCAGCCCTTCCACAGCCCCACAGACACTGCCGCTCTGAGCTTGCCAGCCACCTCAGGGTGCCGGCGTTGTTGCCTTGCTCGCTCTCAGCACTGCCAGAGCCCAGCTCCCAAAAGGAAAACGTCCAGTGCCTGCTCCCACACCAAAGGGGCCAGGACTGCAAGCTGTTGCTGGCCCTCACCTTCCCTTGGCAGCCCTTCCACAGCCCCACAGACACTGCCGCTCTGAGCTTGCCAGCCACCTCAGGGTGCCGACGTTGTTGCCTTGCTCGCTCTCAGCACTGCCAGAGCCCAGCTCCCAAATGGAAAACGTCCAGCGCCTGCTCCCACACCAAAGGGGCCAGGACTGCAAGCTGTTGCTGGCCCTCACCTTCCCTTGGCAGCCCTTCCACAGCCCCACAGACACTGCCGCTCTGAGCTTGCCAGCCACCTCAGGGTGCCGACGTCTTTCCCTTGCTCGCTCTCAGTCCTCCGAAAGCCCAGCTCCCAAATGGAAAACGTCCAGCGCCTGCTCCCACACCAAAGGGGCCAGGACTGCAAGCTGTTGCTGGCCCTCACCTTCCCTTGGCAGCCCTTCCACAGCCCCACAGACACTGCCGCTCTGAGCTTGCCAGCCACCTCAGGGTGCCGACGTTGTTGCCTTGCTCGCTCTCAGCACTGCCAGAGCCCAGCTCCCAAAAGGAAAAGGTCCAGCGCCTGCTCCCACACCAAAGGGGCCAGGACTGCAAGCTGTTGCTGGCCCTCACCTTCCCTTGGCAGCCCTTCCACAGCCCCACAGACACTGCCGCTCTGAGCTTGCCAGCCACCTCAGGGTGCCGACGTTGTTGCCTTGCTCGCTCTCAGGCCTGCGAAAGCCCAGCTCCCAAATGGAAAACGTCCAGCGCCTGCTCCCACACCAAAGGGGCCAGGACTGCAAGCTGTTGCTGGCCCTCACCTTCCCTTGGCAGCCCTTCCACAGCCCCACAGACACTGCCGCTCTGAGCTTGCCAGCCACCTCAGGGTGCCGGCGTTGTTGCCTTGCTCGCTCTCAGCACTGCCAGAGCCCAGCTCCCAAATGGAAAACGTCCAGCGCCTGCTCCCACACCAAAGGGGCCAGGACTGCAAGCTGTTGCTGGCCCTCACCTTCCCTTGGCAGCCCTTCCACAGCCCCACAGACACTGCCGCTCTGAGCTTGCCAGCCACCTCAGGGTGCCGACGTTGTTGCCTTGCTCGCTCTCAGTCCTGCGAAAGCCCAGCTCCCAAATGGAAAACGTCCAGCGCCTGCTCCCACACCAAAGGGGCCAGGACTGCAAGCTGTTGCTGGCCCTCACCTTCCCTTGGCAGCCCTTCCACAGCCCCACAGACACTGCCGCTCTGAGCTTGCCAGCCACCTCAGGGTGCCGGCGTTGTTGCCTTGCTCGCTCTCAGCACTGCCAGAGCCCAGCTCCCAAAAGGAAAACGTCCAGCGCCTGCTCCCACACCAAAGGGGCCAGGACTGCAAGCTGTTGCTGGCCCTCACCTTCCCTTGGCAGCCCTTCCACAGCCCCACAGACACTGCCGCTCTGAGCTTGCCAGCCACCTCAGGGTGCCGACGTTGTTGCCTTGCTCGCTCTCAGCACTGCCAGAGCCCAGCTCCCAAATGGAAAACGTCCAGCGCCTGCTCCCACACCAAAGGGGCCAGGACTGCAAGCTGTTGCTGGCCCTCACCTTCCCTTGGCAGCCCTTCCACAGCCCCACAGACACTGCCGCTCTGAGCTTGCCAGCCACCTCAGGGTGCCGACGTTGTTGCCTTGCTCGCTCTCAGCACTGCCAGAGCCCAGCTCCCAAGTGGAAAACGTCCAGCGCCTGCTCCCACACCAAAGGGGCCAGGACTGCAAGCTGTTGCTGGCCCTCACCTTCCCTTGGCAGCCCTTCCACAGCCCCACAGACACTGCCGCTCTGAGCTTGCCAGCCACCTCAGGGTGCCGACGTTGTTGCCTTGCTCGCTCTCAGGCCTGCGAAAGCCCAGCTCCCAAATGGAAAACGTCCAGCGCCTGCTCCCACACCAAAGGGGCCAGGACTGCAAGCTGTTGCTGGCCCTCACCTTCCCTTGGCAGCCCTTCCACAGCCCCACAGACACTGCCGCTCTGAGCTTGCCAGCCACCTCAGGGTGCCGGCGTTGTTGCCTTGCTCGCTCTCAGCACTGCCAGAGCCCAGCTCCCAAATGGAAAACGTCCAGCGCCTGCTCCCACACCAAAGGGGCCAGGACTGCAAGCTGTTGCTGGCCCTCACCTTCCCTTGGCAGCCCTTCCACAGCCCCACAGACACTGCCGCTCTGAGCTTGCCAGCCACCTCAGGGTGCCGACGTTGTTGCCTTGCTCGCTCTCAGCACTGCCAGAGCCCAGCTCCCAAATGGAAAACGTCCAGCGCCTGCTCCCACACCAAAGGGGCCAGGACTGCAAGCTGTTGCTGGCCCTCACCTTCCCTTGGCAGCCCTTCCACAGCCCCACAGACACTGCCGCTCTGAGCTTGCCAGCCACCTCAGGGTGCCGACGTTGTTGCCTTGCTCGCTCTCAGCACTGCCAGAGCCCAGCTCCCAAAAGGAAAACGTCCAGCGCCTGCTCCCACACCAAAGGGGCCAGGACTGCAAGCTGTTGCTGGCCCTCACCTTCCCTTGGCAGCCCTTCCACAGCCCCACAGACACTGCCGCTCTGAGCTTGCCAGCCACCTCAGGGTGCCGACGTTGTTGCCTTGCTCGCTCTCAGGCCTGCGAAAGCCCGGCTCCCAAATGGAAAACGTCCAGCGCCTGCTCCCACACCAAAGGGGCCAGGACTGCAAGCTGTTGCTGGCCCTCACCTTCCCTTGGCAGCCCTTCCACAGCCCCACAGACACTGCTGCTCTGAGCTTGCCAGCCACCTCAGGGTGCCGACGTCTTTCCCTTGCTCGCTCTCAGGCCTGCGAAAGCCCAGCTCCCAAAAGGAAAACGTCCAGCGCCTGCTCCCACACCAAAGGGGCCAGGACTGCAAGCTGTTGCTGGCCCTCACCTTCCCTTGGCAGCCCTTCCACAGCCCCACAGACACTGCCACTCTGAGCTTGCCAGCCACCTCAGGGTGCCGGCGTTGTTGCCTTGCTCGCTCTCAGCACTGCCAGAGCCCAGCTCCCAAATGGAAAACGTCCAGCGCCTGCTCCCACACCAAAGGGGCCAGGACTGCAAGCTGTTGCTGGCCCTCACCTTCCCTTGGCAGCCCTTCCACAGCCCCACAGACACTGCCGCTCTGAGCTTGCCAGCCACCTCAGGGTGCCGACGTCTTTCCCTTGCTCGCTCTCAGTCCTCCGAAAGCCCAGCTCCCAAATGGAAAACGTCCAGCGCCTGCTCCCACACCAAAGGGGCCAGGACTGCAAGCTGTTGCTGGCCCTCACCTTCCCTTGGCAGCCCTTCCACAGCCCCACAGACACTGCCGCTCTGAGCTTGCCAGCCACCTCAGGGTGCCGACGTTGTTGCCTTGCTCGCTCTCAGCACTGCCAGAGCCCAGCTCCCAAATGGAAAACGTCCAGCGCCTGCTCCCACACCAAAGGGGCCAGGACTGCAAGCTGTTGCTGGCCCTCACCTTCCCTTGGCAGCCCTTCCACAGCCCCACAGACACTGCCGCTCTGAGCTTGCCAGCCACCTCAGGGTGCCGACGTTGTTGCCTTGCTCGCTCTCAGCACTGCCAGAGCCCAGCTCCCAAATGGAAAACGTCCAGCGCCTGCTCCCACACCAAAGGGGCCAGGACTGCAAGCTGTTGCTGGCCCTCACCTTCCCTTGGCAGCCCTTCCACAGCCCCACAGACACTGCCGCTCTGAGCTTGCCAGCCACCTCAGGGTGCCGGCGTTGTTGCCTTGCTCGCTCTCAGCACTGCCAGAGCCCAGCTCCCAAATGGAAAACGTCCAGCGCCTGCTCCCACACCAAAGGGGCCAGGACTGCAAGCTGTTGCTGGCCCTCACCTTCCCTTGGCAGCCCTTCCACAGCCCCACAGACACTGCCGCTCTGAGCTTGCCAGCCACCTCAGGGTGCCGACGTCTTTCCCTTGCTCGCTCTCAGTCCTGCGAAAGCCCAGCTCCCAAATGGAAAACCTCCAGCGCCTGCTCCCACACCAAAGGGGCCAGGACTGCAAGCTGTTGCTGGCCCTCACCTTCCCTTGGCAGCCCTTCCACAGCCCCACAGACACTGCCGCTCTGAGCTTGCCAGCCACCTCAGGGTGCCGACGTTGTTGCCTTGCTCGCTCTCAGCACTGCCAGAGCCCAGCTCCCAAATGGAAAACGTCCAGCGCCTGCTCCCACACCAAAGGGGCCAGGACTGCAAGCTGTTGCTGGCCCTCACCTTCCCTTGGCAGCCCTTCCGCAGCCCCACAGACACTGCCGCTCTCAGCTTGCCAGCCACCTCAGGGTGCCGACGTTGTTGCCTTGCTCGCTCTCAGGCCTGCGAAAGCCCAGCTCCCAAATGGAAAACGTCCAGCGCCTGCTCCCACACCAAAGGGGCCAGGACTGCAAGCTGTTGCTGGCCCTCACCTTCCCTTGGCAGCCCTTCCACAGCCCCACAGACACTGCCGCTCTGAGCTTGCCAGCCACCTCAGGGTGCCGACGTTGTTGCCTTGCTCGCTCTCAGGCCTGCGAAAGCCCAGCTCCCAAATGGAAAACGTCCAGCGCCTGCTCCCACACCAAAGGGGCCAGGACTGCAAGCTGTTGCTGGCCCTCACCTTCCCTTGGCAGCCCTTCCACAGCCCCACAGACACTGCCGCTCTGAGCTTGCCAGCCACCTCAGGGTGCCGACGTTGTTGCCTTGCTCGCTCTCAGGCCTGCGAAAGCCCAGCTCCCAAATGGAAAACGTCCAGCGCCTGCTCCCACACCAAAGGGGCCAGGACTGCAAGCTGTTGCTGGCCCTCACCTTCCCTTGGCAGCCCTTCCACAGCCCCACAGACACTGCCGCTCTGAGCTTGCCAGCCACCTCAGGGTGCCGGCGTTGTTGCCTTGCTCGCTCTCAGCACTGCCAGAGCCCAGCTCCCAAATGGAAAACGTCCAGCGCCTGCTCCCACACCAAAGGGGCCAGGACTGCAAGCTGTTGCTGGCCCTCACCTTCCCTTGGCAGCCCTTCCACAGCCCCACAGACACTGCCGCTCTGAGCTTGCCAGCCACCTCAGGGTGCCGACGTTGTTGCCTTGCTCGCTCTCAGGCCTGCGAAAGCCCAGCTCCCAAATGGAAAACGTCCAGCACCTGCTCCCACACCAAAGGGGCCAGGACTGCAAGCTGTTGCTGGCCCTCACCTTCCCTTGGCAGCCCTTCCACAGCCCCACAGACACTGCCGCTCTGAGCTTGCCAGCCACCTCAGGGTGCCGACGTTGTTGCCTTGCTCGCTCTCAGCACTGCCAGAGCCCAGCTCCCAAATGGAAAACGTCCAGCGCCTGCTCCCACACCAAAGGGGCCAGGACTGCAAGCTGTTGCTGGCCCTCACCTTCCCTTGGCAGCCCTTCCACAGCCCCACAGACACTGCTGCTCTGAGCTTGCCAGCCACCTCAGGGTGCCGACGTTGTTGCCTTGCTCGCTCTCAGGCCTGCGAAAGCCCAGCTCCCAAATGGAAAACGTCCAGCGCCTGCTCCCACACCAAAGGGGCCAGGACTGCAAGCTGTTGCTGGCCCTCACCTTCCCTTGGGAGCCCTTCCACAGCCCCACAGACACTGCCGCTCTGAGCTTGCCAGCCACCTCAGGGTGCCGACGTTTTTGCCTTGCTCGCTCTCAGGCCTGCGAAAGCCCAGCTCCCAAATGGAAAACGTCCAGCGCCTGCTCCCACACCAAAGGGGCCAGGACTGCAAGCTGTTGCTGGCCCTCACCTTCCCTTGGCAGCCCTTCCACAGCCCCACAGACACTGCCGCTCTGAGCTTGCCAGCCACCTCAGGGTGCCGACGTTGTTGCCTTGCTCGCTCTCAGGCCTGCGAAAGCCCAGCTCCCAAATGGAAAACGTCCAGCGCCTGCTCCCACACCAAAGGGGCCAGGACTGCAAGCTGTTGCTGGCCCTCACCTTCCCTTGGCAGCCCTTCCACAGCCCCACAGACACTGCCGCTCTGAGCTTGCCAGCCACCTCAGGGTGCCGACGTTGTTGCCTTGCTCGCTCTCAGCACTGCCAGAGCCCAGCTCCCAAAAGGAAAACGTCCAGCGCCTGCTCCCACACCAAAGGGGCCAGGACTGCAAGCTGTTGCTGGCCCTCACCTTCCCTTGGCAGCCCTTCCACAGCCCCACAGACACTGCCGCTCTGAGCTTGCCAGCCACCTCAGGGTGCCGACGTTGTTGCCTTGCTCGCTCTCAGTCCTGCGAAAGCCCAGCTCCCAAATGGAAAACCTCCAGCGCCTGCTCCCACACCAAAGGGGCCAGGACTGCAAGCTGTTGCTGGCCCTCACCTTCCCT
Source organism: Aptenodytes patagonicus (assembly GCF_965638725.1). Classification (NCBI taxonomy): domain Eukaryota; kingdom Metazoa; phylum Chordata; class Aves; order Sphenisciformes; family Spheniscidae; genus Aptenodytes; species Aptenodytes patagonicus. The sequence continues at coordinate 16,268 of NW_027472015.1, forward strand.
TGGCAGCCCTTCCACAGCCCCACAGACACTGCCGCTCTGAGCTTGCCAGCCACCTCAGGGTGCCGACGTTGTTGCCTTGCTCGCTCTCAGCACTGCCAGAGCCCAGCTCCCAAATGGAAAACGTCCAGCGCCTGCTCCCACACCAAAGGGGCCAGGACTGCAAGCTGTTGCTGGCCCTCACCTTCCCTTGGCAGCCCTTCCACAGCCCCACAGACACTGCCGCTCTGAGCTTGCCAGCCACCTCAGGGTGCCGACGTTGTTGCCTTGCTCGCTCTCAGCACTGCCAGAGCCCAGCTCCCAAATGGAAAACGTCCAGCGCCTGCTCCCACACCAAAGGGGCCAGGACTGCAAGCTCTTGCTGGCCCTCACCTTCCCTTGGCAGCCCTTCCACAGCCCCACAGACACTGCCGCTCTGAGCTTGCCAGCCACCTCAGGGTGCCGACGTTGTTGCCTTGCTCGCTCTCAGGCCTGCGAAAGCCCAGCTCCCAAATGGAAAACGTCCAGCGCCTGCTCCCACACCAAAGGGGCCAGGACTGCAAGCTGTTGCTGGCCCTCACCTTCCCTTGGCAGCCCTTCCACAGCCCCACAGACACTGCCGCTCTGAGCTTGCCAGCCACCTCAGGGTGCCGACGTTGTTGCCTTGCTCGCTCTCAGCACTGCCAGAGCCCAGCTCCCAAATGGAAAACGTCCAGCGCCTGCTCCCACACCAAAGGGGCCAGGACTGCAAGCTGTTGCTGGCCCTCACCTTCCCTTGGCAGCCCTTCCACAGCCCCACAGACACTGCCGCTCTGAGCTTGCCAGCCACCTCAGGGTGCCGACGTTGTTGCCTTGCTCGCTCTCAGGCCTGCGAAAGCCCAGCTCCCAAATGGAAAACGTCCAGCGCCTGCTCCCACACCAAAGGGGCCAGGACTGCAAGCTGTTGCTGGCCCTCACCTTCCCTTGGCAGCCCTTCCACAGCCCCACAGACACTGCCGCTCTGAGCTTGCCAGCCACCTCAGGGTGCCGACGTTGTTGCCTTGCTCGCTCTCAGGCCTGCGAAAGCCCAGCTCCCAAATGGAAAACGTCCAGCGCCTGCTCCCACACCAAAGGGGCCAGGACTGCAAGCTGTTGCTGGCCCTCACCTTCCCTTGGCAGCCCTTCCACAGCCCCACAGACACTGCCGCTCTGAGCTTGCCAGCCACCTCAGGGTGCCGACGTTGTTGCCTTGCTCGCTCTCAGTCCTGCGAAAGCCCAGCTCCCAAATGGAAAACGTCCAGCGCCTGCTCCCACACCAAAGGGGCCAGGACTGCAAGCTGTTGCTGGCCCTCACCTTCCCTTGGCAGCCCTTCCACAGCCCCACAGACACTGCCGCTCTGAGCTTGCCAGCCACCTCAGGGTGCCGACGTTGTTGCCTTGCTCGCTCTCAGCACTGCCAGAGCCCAGCTCCCAAATGGAAAACGTCCAGCGCCTGCTCCCACACCAAAGGGGCCAGGACTGCAAGCTGTTGCTGGCCCTCACCTTCCCTTGGCAGCCCTTCCACAGCCCCACAGACACTGCCGCTCTGAGCTTGCCAGCCACCTCAGGGTGCCGACGTTGTTGCCTTGCTCGCTCTCAGCACTGCCAGAGCCCAGCTCCCAAGTGGAAAACGTCCAGCGCCTGCTCCCACACCAAAGGGGCCAGGACTGCAAGCTGTTGCTGGCCCTCACCTTCCCTTGGCAGCCCTTCCACAGCCCCACAGACACTGCCGCTCTGAGCTTGCCAGCCACCTCAGGGTGCCGACGTTGTTGCCTTGCTCGCTCTCAGCACTGCCAGAGCCCAGCTCCCAAATGGAAAACGTCCAGCGCCTGCTCCCACACCAAAGGGGCCAGGACTGCAAGCTGTTGCTGGCCCTCACCTTCCCTTGGCAGCCCTTCCACAGCCCCACAGACACTGCCGCTCTGAGCTTGCCAGCCACCTCAGGGTGTCGACGTTGTTGCCTTGCTCGCTCTCAGCACTGCCAGAGCCCAGCTCCCAAATGGAAAACGTCCAGCGCCTGCTCCCACACCAAAGGGGCCAGGACTGCAAGCTGTTGCTGGCCCTCACCTTCCCTTGGCAGCCCTTCCACAGCCCCACAGACACTGCCGCTCTGAGCTTGCCAGCCACCTCAGGGTGCCGACGTTGTTGCCTTGCTCGCTCTCAGCACTGCCAGAGCCCAGCTCCCAAGTGGAAAACGTCCAGCGCCTGCTCCCACACCAAAGGGGCCAGGACTGCAAGCTGTTGCTGGCCCTCACCTTCCCTTGGCAGCCCTTCCACAGCCCCACAGACACTGCCGCTCTGAGCTTGCCAGCCACCTCAGGGTGCCGACGTTGTTGCCTTGCTCGCTCTCAGCACTGCCAGAGCCCAGCTCCCAAATGGAAAACCTCCGGCGCCTGCTCCCACACCAAAGGGGCCAGGACTGCAAGCTGTTGCTGGCCCTCACCTTCCCTTGGCAGCCCTTCCACAACCCCACAGACACTGCCGCTCTGAGCTTGCCAGCCACCTCAGGGTGCCGACGTTGTTGCCTTGCTCGCTCTCAGCACTGCCAGAGCCCAGCTCCCAAATGGAAAACGTCCAGCGCCTGCTCCCACACCAAAGGGGCCAGGACTGCAAGCTGTTGCTGGCCCTCACCTTCCCTTGGCAGCCCTTCCACAGCCCCACAGACACTGCCGCTCTGAGCTTGCCAGCCACCTCAGGGTGTCGACGTTGTTGCCTTGCTCGCTCTCAGCACTGCCAGAGCCCAGCTCCCAAATGGAAAACGTCCAGCGCCTGCTCCCACACCAAAGGGGCCAGGACTGCAAGCTGTTGCTGGCCCTCACCTTCCCTTGGCAGCCCTTCCACAGCCCCACAGACACTGCCGCTCTGAGCTTGCCAGCCACCTCAGGGTGTCGACGTTGTTGCCTTGCTCGCTCTCAGCACTGCCAGAGCCCAGCTCCCAAATGGAAAACGTCCAGCGCCTGCTCCCACACCAAAGGGGCCAGGACTGCAAGCTGTTGCTGGCCCTCACCTTCCCTTGGCAGCCCTTCCACAGCCCCACAGACACTGCCGCTCTGAGCTTGCCAGCCACCTCAGGGTGCCGACGTTGTTGCCTTGCTCGCTCTCAGCACTGCCAGAGCCCAGCTCCCAAGTGGAAAACGTCCAGCGCCTGCTCCCACACCAAAGGGGCCAGGACTGCAAGCTGTTGCTGGCCCTCACCTTCCCTTGGCAGCCCTTCCACAGCCCCACAGACACTGCCGCTCTGAGCTTGCCAGCCACCTCAGGGTGCCGACGTCGTTCCCTTGCTCACTCTCAGGCCTGCAAAAGCCCAGCTCCCAAATGGAAAACGTCCAGCGCCTGCTCCCACACCAAAGGGGCCAGGACTGCAAGCTGTTGCTGGCCCTCACCTTCCCTTGGCAGCCCTTCCACAGCCCCACAGACACTGCCGCTCTCAGCTTGCCAGCCACCTCAGGGTGCCGACGTCGTTCCCTTGCTCGCTCTCAGGCCTGCGAAAGCCCAGCTCCCAAATGGAAAACGTCCAGCGCCTGCTCCCACACCAAAGGGGCCAGGACTGCAAGCTCTTGCTGGCCCTCACCTTCCCTTGGCAGCCCTTCCACAGCCCCACAGACACTGCCGCTCTGAGCTTGCCAGCCACCTCAGGGTGCCGACGTTGTTGCCTTGCTCGCTCTCAGCACTGCCAGAGCCCAGCTCCCAAGTGGAAAACGTCCAGCGCCTGCTCCCACACCAAAGGGGCCAGGACTGCAAGCTGTTGCTGGCCCTCCCCTTCCCTTGGCAGCCCTTCCACAGCCCCACAGACACTGCCGCTCTGAGCTTGCCAGCCACCTCAGGGTGCCGACGTTGTTGCCTTGCTCGCTCTCAGCACTGCCAGAGCCCAGCTCCCAAATGGAAAACGTCCAGCGCCTGCTCCCACACCAAAGGGGCCAGGACTGCAAGCTGTTGCTGGCCCTCACCTTCCCTTGGCAGCCCTTCCACAGCCCCACAGACACTGCCGCTCTGAGCTTGCCAGCCACCTCAGGGTGCCGACGTTGTTGCCTTGCTCGCTCTCAGCACTGCCAGAGCCCAGCTCCCAAGTGGAAAACGTCCAGCGCCTGCTCCCACACCAAAGGGGCCAGGACTGCAAGCTGTTGCTGGCCCTCACCTTCCCTTGGCAGCCCTTCCACAGCCCCACAGACACTGCCGCTCTGAGCTTGCCAGCCACCTCAGGGTGTCGACGTTGTTGCCTTGCTCGCTCTCAGCACTGCCAGAGCCCAGCTCCCAAATGGAAAACGTCCAGCGCCTGCTCCCACACCAAAGGGGCCAGGACTGCAAGCTCTTGCTGGCCCTCACCTTCCCTTGGCAGCCCTTCCACAGCCCCACAGACACTGCCGCTCTGAGCTTGCCAGCCACCTCAGGGTGCCGACGTTGTTGCCTTGCTCGCTCTCAGCACTGCCAGAGCCCAGCTCCCAAATGGAAAACGTCCAGCGCCTGCTCCCACACCAAAGGGGCCAGGACTGCAAGCTGTTGCTGGCCCTCACCTTCCCTTGGCAGCCCTTCCACAGCCCCACAGACACTGCCGCTCTGAGCTTGCCAGCCACCTCAGGGTGCCGACGTTGTTGCCTTGCTCGCTCTCAGCACTGCCAGAGCCCAGCTCCCAAATGGAAAACGTCCAGCGCCTGCTCCCACACCAAAGGGGCCAGGACTGCAAGCTGTTGCTGGCCCTCACCTTCCCTTGGCAGCCCTTCCACAGCCCCACAGACACTGCCGCTCTGAGCTTGCCAGCCACCTCAGGGTGTCGACGTTGTTGCCTTGCTCGCTCTCAGCACTGCCAGAGCCCAGCTCCCAAATGGAAAACGTCCAGCGCCTGCTCCCACACCAAAGGGGCCAGGACTGCAAGCTGTTGCTGGCCCTCACCTTCCCTTGGCAGCCCTTCCACAGCCCCACAGACACTGCCGCTCTGAGCTTGCCAGCCACCTCAGGGTGCCGACGTTGTTGCCTTGCTCGCTCTCAGCACTGCCAGAGCCCAGCTCCCAAGTGGAAAACGTCCAGCGCCTGCTCCCACACCAAAGGGGCCAGGACTGCAAGCTGTTGCTGGCCCTCACCTTCCCTTGGCAGCCCTTCCACAGCCCCACAGACACTGCCGCTCTGAGCTTGCCAGCCACCTCAGGGTGCCGACGTTGTTGCCTTGCTCGCTCTCAGCACTGCCAGAGCCCAGCTCCCAAATGGAAAACCTCCGGCGCCTGCTCCCACACCAAAGGGGCCAGGACTGCAAGCTGTTGCTGGCCCTCACCTTCCCTTGGCAGCCCTTCCACAACCCCACAGACACTGCCGCTCTGAGCTTGCCAGCCACCTCAGGGTGCCGACGTTGTTGCCTTGCTCGCTCTCAGCACTGCCAGAGCCCAGCTCCCAAATGGAAAACGTCCAGCGCCTGCTCCCACACCAAAGGGGCCAGGACTGCAAGCTGTTGCTGGCCCTCACCTTCCCTTGGCAGCCCTTCCACAGCCCCACAGACACTGCCGCTCTGAGCTTGCCAGCCACCTCAGGGTGTCGACGTTGTTGCCTTGCTCGCTCTCAGCACTGCCAGAGCCCAGCTCCCAAATGGAAAACGTCCAGCGCCTGCTCCCACACCAAAGGGGCCAGGACTGCAAGCTGTTGCTGGCCCTCACCTTCCCTTGGCAGCCCTTCCACAGCCCCACAGACACTGCCGCTCTCAGCTTGCCAGCCACCTCAGGGTGCCGACGTTGTTGCCTTGCTCGCTCTCAGCACTGCCAGAGCCCAGCTCCCAAGTGGAAAACGTCCAGCGCCTGCTCCCACACCAAAGGGGCCAGGACTGCAAGCTGTTGCTGGCCCTCACCTTCCCTTGGCAGCCCTTCCACAGCCCCACAGACACTGCCGCTCTGAGCTTGCCAGCCACCTCAGGGTGCCGACGTTGTTGCCTTGCTCGCTCTCAGCACTGCCAGAGCCCAGCTCCCAAATGGAAAACCTCCGGCGCCTGCTCCCACACCAAAGGGGCCAGGACTGCAAGCTGTTGCTGGCCCTCACCTTCCCTTGGCAGCCCTTCCACAACCCCACAGACACTGCCGCTCTGAGCTTGCCAGCCACCTCAGGGTGCCGACGTCGTTCCCTTGCTCACTCTCAGGCCTGCAAAAGCCCAGCTCCCAAATGGAAAACGTCCAGCGCCTGCTCCCACACCAAAGGGGCCAGGACTGCAAGCTCTTGCTGGCCCTCACCTTCCCTTGGCAGCCCTTCCACAGCCCCACAGACACTGCCGCTCTGAGCTTGCCAGCCACCTCAGGGTGCCGACGTTGTTGCCTTGCTCGCTCTCAGCACTGCCAGAGCCCAGCTCCCAAATGGAAAACGTCCGGCGCCTGCTCCCACACCAAAGGGGACAGGACTGCAAGCTGTTGCTGGCCCTCACCTTCCCTTGGCAGCCCTTCCACAGCCCCACAGACACTGCCGCTCTGAGCTTGCCAGCCACCTCAGGGTGCCGACGTCGTTCCCTTGCTCGCTCTCAGGCCTGCGAAAGCCCAGCTCCCAAATGGAAAACGTCCAGCGCCTGCTCCCACACCAAAGGGGCCAGGACTGCAAGCTCTTGCTGGCCCTCACCTTCCCTTGGCAGCCCTTCCACAGCCCCACAGACACTGCCGCTCTGAGCTTGCCAGCCACCTCAGGGTGCCGACGTTGTTGCCTTGCTCGCTCTCAGCACTGCCAGAGCCCAGCTCCCAAATGGAAAACGTCCAGCGCCTGCTCCCACACCAAAGGGGCCAGGACTGCAAGCTGTTGCTGGCCCTCACCTTCCCTTGGCAGCCCTTCCACAGCCCCACAGACACTGCCGCTCTGAGCTTGCCAGCCACCTCAGGGTGCCGACGTTGTTGCCTTGCTCGCTCTCAGCACTGCCAGAGCCCAGCTCCCAAATGGAAAACGTCCAGCGCCTGCTCCCACACCAAAGGGGCCAGGACTGCAAGCTCTTGCTGGCCCTCACCTTCCCTTGGCAGCCCTTCCACAGCCCCACAGACACTGCCGCTCTGAGCTTGCCAGCCACCTCAGGGTGCCGACGTCTTCCCCTTGCTCGCTCTCAGCACTGCCAGAGCCCAGCTCCCAAGTGGAAAACGTCCAGCGCCTGCTCCCACACCAAAGGGGCCAGGACTGCAAGCTGTTGCTGGCCCTCCCCTTCCCTTGGCAGCCCTTCCACAGCCCCACAGACACTGCCGCTCTGAGCTTGCCAGCCACCTCAGGGTGCCGACGTTGTTGCCTTGCTCGCTCTCAGCACTGCCAGAGCCCAGCTCCCAAATGGAAAACGTCCAGCGCCTGCTCCCACACCAAAGGGGCCAGGACTGCAAGCTGTTGCTGGCCCTCACCTTCCCTTGGCAGCCCTTCCACAGCCCCACAGACACTGCCGCTCTGAGCTTGCCAGCCACCTCAGGGTGCCGACGTTGTTGCCTTGCTCGCTCTCAGCACTGCCAGAGCCCAGCTCCCAAATGGAAAACCTCCGGCGCCTGCTCCCACACCAAAGGGGCCAGGACTGCAAGCTGTTGCTGGCCCTCACCTTCCCTTGGCAGCCCTTCCACAGCCCCACAGACACTGCCGCTCTCAGCTTGCCAGCCACCTCAGGGTGCCGACGTCGTTCCCTTGCTCACTCTCAGGCCTGCAAAAGCCCAGCTCCCAAATGGAAAACGTCCAGCGCCTGCTCCCACACCAAAGGGGCCAGGACTGCAAGCTCTTGCTGGCCCTCACCTTCCCTTGGCAGCCCTTCCACAGCCCCACAGACACTGCCGCTCTGAGCTTGCCAGCCACCTCAGGGTGTCGACGTTGTTGCCTTGCTCGCTCTCAGCACTGCCAGAGCCCAGCTCCCAAATGGAAAACGTCCAGCGCCTGCTCCCACACCAAAGGGGCCAGGACTGCAAGCTCTTGCTGGCCCTCACCTTCCCTTGGCAGCCCTTCCACAGCCCCACAGACACTGCCGCTCTGAGCTTGCCAGCCACCTCAGGGTGTCGACGTTGTTGCCTTGCTCGCTCTCAGCACTGCCAGAGCCCAGCTCCCAAATGCAAAACGTCCAGCGCCTGCTCCCACACCAAAGGGGCCAGGACTGCAAGCTCTTGCTGGCCCTCACCTTCCCTTGGCAGCCCTTCCACAGCCCCACAGACACTGCCGCTCTGAGCTTGCCAGCCACCTCAGGGTGCCGACGTTGTTGCCTTGCTCGCTCTCAGCACTGCCAGAGCCCAGCTCCCAAATGGAAAACGTCCAGCGCCTGCTCCCACACCAAAGGGGCCAGGATTGCAAGCTGTTGCTGGCCCTCACCTTCCCTTGGCAGCCCTTCCACAGCCCCACAGACACTGCCGCTCTGAGCTTGCCAGCCACCTCAGGGTGTCGACGTTGTTGCCTTGCTCGCTCTCAGCACTGCCAGAGCCCAGCTCCCAAATGGAAAACGTCCAGCGCCTGCTCCCACACCAAAGGGGCCAGGACTGCAAGCTGTTGCTGGCCCTCACCTTCCCTTGGCAGCCCTTCCACAGCCCCACAGACACTGCCGCTCTGAGCTTGCCAGCCACCTCAGGGTGCCGACGTTGTTGCCTTGCTCGCTCTCAGCACTGCCAGAGCCCAGCTCCCAAATGGAAAACGTCCAGCGCCTGCTCCCACACCAAAGGGGCCAGGACTGCAAGCTGTTGCTGGCCCTCACCTTCCCTTGGCAGCCCTTCCACAGCCCCACAGACACTGCCGCTCTGAGCTTGCCAGCCACCTCAGGGTGCCGACGTTGTTGCCTTGCTCGCTCTCAGCACTGCCAGAGCCCAGCTCCCAAGTGGAAAACGTCCAGCGCCTGCTCCCACACCAAAGGGGCCAGGACTGCAAGCTGTTGCTGGCCCTCACCTTCCCTTGGCAGCCCTTCCACAGCCCCACAGACACTGCCGCTCTGAGCTTGCCAGCCACCTCAGGGTGCCGACGTTGTTGCCTTGCTCGCTCTCAGCACTGCCAGAGCCCAGCTCCCAAATGGAAAACCTCCGGCGCCTGCTCCCACACCAAAGGGGCCAGGACTGCAAGCTGTTGCTGGCCCTCACCTTCCCTTGGCAGCCCTTCCACAGCCCCACAGACACTGCCGCTCTGAGCTTGCCAGCCACCTCAGGGTGCCGACGTCGTTCCCTTGCTCACTCTCAGGCCTGCGAAAGCCCAGCTCCCAAATGGAAAACGTCCAGCGCCTGCTCCCACACCAAAGGGGCCAGGACTGCAAGCTCTTGCTGGCCCTCACCTTCCCTTGGCAGCCCTTCCACAGCCCCACAGACACTGCCGCTCTGAGCTTGCCAGCCACCTCAGGGTGTCGACGTTGTTGCCTTGCTCGCTCTCAGCACTGCCAGAGCCCAGCTCCCAAATGGAAAACGTCCAGCGCCTGCTCCCACACCAAAGGGGCCAGGACTGCAAGCTGTTGCTGGCCCTCCCCTTCCCTTGGCAGCCCTTCCACAGCCCCACAGACACTGCCGCTCTGAGCTTGCCAGCCACCTCAGGGTGCCGACGTTGTTGCCTTGCTCGCTCTCAGCACTGCCAGAGCCCAGCTCCCAAGTGGAAAACGTCCAGCGCCTGCTCCCACACCAAAGGGGCCAGGACTGCAAGCTCTTGCTGGCCCTCACCTTCCCTTGGCAGCCCTTCCACAGCCCCACAGACACTGCCGCTCTCAGCTTGCCAGCCACCTCAGGGTGCCGACGTTGTTGCCTTGCTCGCTCTCAGCACTGCCAGAGCCCAGCTCCCAAGTGGAAAACGTCCAGCGCCTGCTCCCACACCAAAGGGGCCAGGACTGCAAGCTGTTGCTGGCCCTCACCTTCCCTTGGCAGCCCTTCCACAGCCCCACAGACACTGCCGCTCTGAGCTTGCCAGCCACCTCAGGGTGCCGACGTCTTCCCCTTGCTCGCTCTCAGCACTGCCAGAGCCCAGCTCCCAAGTGGAAAACGTCCAGCGCCTGCTCCCACACCAAAGGGGCCAGGACTGCAAGCTGTTGCTGGCCCTCACCTTCCCTTGGCAGCCCTTCCACAGCCCCACAGACACTGCCGCTCTGAGCTTGCCAGCCACCTCAGGGCGCCGACGTCGTTCCCTTGCTCACTCTCAGGCCTGCGAAAGCCCAGCTCCCAAATGGAAAACGTCCAGCGCCTGCTCCCACACCAAAGGGGCCAGGACTGCAAGCTGTTGCTGGCCCTCACCTTCCCTTGGCAGCCCTTCCACAGCCCCACAGACACTGCCGCTCTCAGCTTGCCAGCCACCTCAGGGTGCCGACGTTGTTGCCTTGCTCGCTCTCAGCACTGCCAGAGCCCAGCTCCCAAGTGGAAAACGTCCAGCGCCTGCTCCCACACCAAAGGGGCCAGGACTGCAAGCTCTTGCTGGCCCTCACCTTCCCTTGGCAGCCCTTCCACAGCCCCACAGACACTGCCGCTCTCAGCTTGCCAGCCACCTCAGGGTGCCGACGTTGTTGCCTTGCTCGCTCTCAGCACTGCCAGAGCCCAGCTCCCAAGTGGAAAACGTCCAGCGCCTGCTCCCACACCAAAGGGGCCAGGACTGCAAGCTCTTGCTGGCCCTCACCTTCCCTTGGCAGCCCTTCCACAGCCCCACAGACACTGCCGCTCTCAGCTTGCCAGCCACCTCAGGGTGCCGACGTTGTTGCCTTGCTCGCTCTCAGCACTGCCAGAGCCCAGCTCCCAAGTGGAAAACGTCCAGCGCCTGCTCCCACACCAAAGGGGCCAGGACTGCAAGCTGTTGCTGGCCCTCACCTTCCCTTGGCAGCCCTTCCACAGCCCCACAGACACTGCCGCTCTGAGCTTGCCAGCCACCTCAGGGTGCTGACGTCGTTCCCTTGCTCACTCTCAGGCCTGCGAAAGCCCAGCTCCCAAGTGGAAAACGTCCAGCGCCTGCTCCCACACCAAAGGGGCCAGGACTGCAAGCTCTTGCTGGCCCTCACCTTCCCTTGGCAGCCCTTCCACAGCCCCACAGACACTGCCGCTCTGAGCTTGCCAGCCACCTCAGGGTGCCGACGTTGTTGCCTTGCTCGCTCTCAGCACTGCCAGAGCCCAGCTCCCAAATGGAAAACGTCCAGCGCCTGCTCCCACACCAAAGGGGCCAGGACTGCAAGCTCTTGCTGGCCCTCACCTTCCCTTGGCAGCCCTTCCACAGCCCCACAGACACTGCCGCTCTGAGCTTGCCAGCCACCTCAGGGTGCCGACGTCGTTCCCTTCCTCACTCTCAGACCTGCGAAAGCCCAGCTCCCAAATGGAAAACGTCCAGCGCCTGCTCCCACACCAAAGGGGCCAGGACTGCAAGCTGTTGCTGGCCCTCACCTTCCCTTGGCAGCCCTTCCACAGCCCCACAGACACTGCCGCTCTCAGCTTGCCAGCCACCTCAGGGTGCCGACGTTGTTGCCTTGCTCGCTCTCAGCACTGCCAGAGCCCAGCTCCCAAGTGGAAAACGTCCAGCGCCTGCTCCCACACCAAAGGGGCCAGGACTGCAAGCTCTTGCTGGCCCTCACCTTCCCTTGGCAGCCCTTCCACAGCCCCACAGACACTGCCGCGCTGAGCTTGCCAGCCACCTCAGGGTGCCGACGTTGTTGCCTTGCTCGCTCTCAGCACTGCCAGAGCCCAGCTCCCAAGTGGAAAACGTCCAGCGCCTGCTCCCACACCAAAGGGGCCAGGACTGCAAGCTGTTGCTGGCCCTCACCTTCCCTTGGCAGCCCTTCCACAGCCCCACAGACACTGCCGCTCTCAGCTTGCCAGCCACCTCAGGGTGCCGACGTTGTTGCCTTGCTCGCTCTCAGCACTGCCAGAGCCCAGCTCCCAAATGGAAAACGTCCAGCGCCTGCTCCCACACCAAAGGGGCCAGGACTGCAAGCTGTTGCTGGCCCTCACCTTCCCTTGGCAGCCCTTCCACAGCCCCACAGACACTGCCGCTCTGAGCTTGCCAGCCACCTCAGGGTGCCGACGTTGTTGCCTTGCTCACTCTCAGCACTGCCAGAGCCCAGCTCCCAAATGGAAAACGTCCAGCGCCTGCTCCCACACCAAAGGGGCCAGGACTGCAAGCTGTTGCTGGCCCTCACCTTCCCTTGGCAGCCCTTCCACAGCCCCACAGACACTGCCGCTCTGAGCTTGCCAGCCACCTCAGGGTGCCGACGTCGTTCCCTTGCTCACTCTCAGGCCTGCGAAAGCCCAGCTCCCAAATGGAAAACGTCCAGCGCCTGCTCCCACACCAAAGGGGCCAGGACTGCAAGCTGTTGCTGGCCCTCACCTTCCCTTGGCAGCCCTTCCACAGCCCCACAGACACTGCCGCTCTGAGCTTGCCAGCCACCTCAGGGTGCCGACGTCGTTCCCTTGCTCACTCTCAGGCCTGCCAGAGCCCAGCTCCCAAGTGGAAAACGTCCAGCGCCTGCTCCCACACCAAAGGGGCCAGGACTGCAAGCTGTTGCTGGCCCTCACCTTCCCTTGGCAGCCCTTCCACAGCCCCACAGACACTGCCGCTCTGAGCTTGCCAGCCACCTCAGGGTGCCGACGTTGTTGCCTTGCTCGCTCTCAGCACTGCCAGAGCCCAGCTCCCAAGTGGAAAACGTCCAGCGCCTGCTCCCACACCAAAGGGGCCAGGACTGCAAGCTGTTGCTGGCCCTCACCTTCCCTTGCAGCCCTTCCACAGCCCCACAGACACTGCCGCTCTGAGCTTGCCAGCCACCTCAGGGTGTCGACGTTGTTGCCTTGCTCGCTCTCAGCACTGCCAGAGCCCAGCTCCCAAATGGAAAACGTCCGGCGCCTGCTCCCACACCAAAGGGGCCAGGACTGCAAGCTGTTGCTGGCCCTAACCTTCCCTTGGCAGCCCTTCCACAGCCCCACAGACACTGCCGCTCTGAGCTTGCCAGCCACCTCAGGGTGCCGACGTCGTTCCCTTGCTCGCTCTCAGGCCTGCGAAAGCCCAGCTCCCAAATGGAAAACGTCCAGCGCCTGCTCCCACACCAAAGGGGCCAGGACTGCAAGCTGTTGCTGGCCCTCACCTTCCCTTGGCAGCCCTTCCACAGCCCCACAGACACTGCCGCTCTGAGCTTGCCAGCCACCTCAGGGTGCCGACGTTGTTGCCTTGCTCGCTCTCAGCACTGCCAGAGCCCAGCTCCCAAGTGGAAAACGTCCAGCGCCTGCTCCCACACCAAAGGGGCCAGGACTGCAAGCTCTTGCTGGCCCTCACCTTCCCTTGGCAGCCCTTCCACAGCCCCACAGACACTGCCGCTCTGAGCTTGCCAGCCACCTCAGGGTGCCGACGTTGTTGCCTTGCTCGCTCTCAGCACTGCCAGAGCCCAGCTCCCAAATGGAAAACGTCCAGCGCCTGCTCCCACACCAAAGGGGCCAGGATTGCAAGCTGTTGCTGGCCCTCACCTTCCCTTGGCAGCCCTTCCACAGCCCCACAGACACTGCCGCTCTGAGCTTGCCAGCCACCTCAGGGTGCCGACGTCGTTCCCTTCCTCACTCTCAGGCCTGCGAAAGCCCAGCTCCCAAATGGAAAACGTCCGGCGCCTGCTCCCACACCAAAGGGGCCAGGACTGCAAGCTGTTGCTGGCCCTCACCTTCCCTTGGCAGCCCTTCCACAGCCCCACAGACACTGCCGCTCTGAGCTTGCCAGCCACCTCAGGGTGCCGACGTCGTTCCCTTGCTCGCTCTCAGGCCTGCGAAAGCCCAGCTCCCAAATGGAAAACGTCCAGCGCCTGCTCCCACACCAAAGGGGCCAGGACTGCAAGCTGTTGCTGGCCCTCACCTTCCCTTGGCAGCCCTTCCACAGCCCCACAGACACTGCCGCTCTGAGCTTGCCAGCCACCTCAGGGTGCCGACGTTGTTGCCTTGCTCGCTCTCAGCACTGCCAGAGCCCAGCTCCCAAGTGGAAAACGTCCGGCGCCTGCTCCCACACCAAAGGGGCCAGGACTGCAAGCTCTTGCTGGCCCTCCCCTTCCCTTGGCAGCCCTTCCACAGCCCCACAGACACTGCCGCTCTGAGCTTGCCAGCCACCTCAGGGTGCCGACGTCGTTCCCTTGCTCGCTCTCAGGCCTGCGAAAGCCCAGCTCCCAAATGGAAAACGTCCAGCGCCTGCTCCCACACCAAAGGGGCCAGGACTGCAAGCTGTTGCTGGCCCTCACCTTCCCTTGGCAGCCCTTCCACAGCCCCACAGACACTGCCGCTCTCAGCTTGCCAGCCACCTCAGGGTGCCGACGTTGTTGCCTTGCTCGCTCTCAGCACTGCCAGAGCCCAGCTCCCAAGTGGAAAACGTCCAGCGCCTGCTCCCACACCAAAGGGGCCAGGACTGCAAGCTGTTGCTGGCCCTCACCTTCCCTTGGCAGCCCTTCCACAGCCCCACAGACACTGCCGCTCTCAGCTTGCCAGCCACCTCAGGGTGCCGACGTTGTTGCCTTGCTCGCTCTCAGCACTGCCAGAGCCCAGCTCCCAAATGGAAAACGTCCAGCGCCTGCTCCCACACCAAAGGGGCCAGGACTGCAAGCTGTTGCTGGCCCTCACCTTCCCTTGGCAGCCCTTCCACAGCCCCACAGACACTGCCGCTCTGAGCTTGCCAGCCACCTCAGGGTGCCGACGTTGTTGCCTTGCTCGCTCTCAGCACTGCCAGAGCCCAGCTCCCAAATGGAAAACGTCCAGCGCCTGCTCCCACACCAAAGGGGCCAGGACTGCAAGCTGTTGCTGGCCCTCACCTTCCCTTGGCAGCCCTTCCACAGCCCCACAGACACTGCCGCTCTGAGCTTGCCAGCCACCTCAGGGTGCCGACGTTGTTGCCTTGCTCGCTCTCAGCACTGCCAGAGCCCAGCTCCCAAGTGGAAAACGTCCAGCGCCTGCTCCCACACCAAAGGGGCCAGGACTGCAAGCTGTTGCTGGCCCTCACCTTCCCTTGGCAGCCCTTCCACAGCCCCACAGACACTGCCGCTCTGAGCTTGCCAGCCACCTCAGGGTGCCGACGTTGTTGCCTTGCTCGCTCTCAGCACTGCCAGAGCCCAGCTCCCAAGTGGAAAACGTCCAGCGCCTGCTCCCACACCAAAGGGGCCAGGACTGCAAGCTGTTGCTGGCCCTCACCTTCCCTTGGCAGCCCTTCCACAGCCCCACAGACACTGCCGCTCTGAGCTTGCCAGCCACCTCAGGGTGCCGACGTTGTTGCCTTGCTCGCTCTCAGCACTGCCAGAGCCCAGCTCCCAAGTGGAAAACGTCCAGCGCCTGCTCCCACACCAAAGGGGCCAGGACTGCAAGCTGTTGCTGGCCCTCACCTTCCCTTGGCAGCCCTTCCACAGCCCCACAGACACTGCCGCTCTCAGCTTGCCAGCCACCTCAGGGTGCCGACGTCGTTCCCTTGCTCGCTCTCAGGCCTGCGAAAGCCCAGCTCCCAAATGGAAAACGTCCAGCGCCTGCTCCCACACCAAAGGGGCCAGGACTGCAAGCTGTTGCTGGCCCTCACCTTCCCTTGGCAGCCCTTCCACAGCCCCACAGACACTGCCGCTCTCAGCTTGCCAGCCACCTCAGGGTGCCGACGTTGTTGCCTTGCTTGCTCTCAGCACTGCCAGAGCCCAGCTCCCAAATGGAAAACGTCCAGCGCCTGCTCCCACACCAAAGGGGCCAGGACTGCAAGCTGTTGCTGGCCCTCACCTTCCCTTGGCAGCCCTTCCACAGCCCCACAGACACTGCCGCTCTGAGCTTGCCAGCCACCTCAGGGTGCCGACGTTGTTGCCTTGCTCGCTCTCAGCACTGCCAGAGCCCAGCTCCCAAGTGGAAAACGTCCAGCGCCTGCTCCCACACCAAAGGGGCCAGGACTGCAAGCTGTTGCTGGCCCTCACCTTCCCTTGGCAGCCCTTCCACAGCCCCACAGACACTGCCGCTCTGAGCTTGCCAGCCACCTCAGGGTGCCGACGTTGTTGCCTTGCTCGCTCTCAGCACTGCCAGAGCCCAGCTCCCAAATGGAAAACGTCCAGCGCCTGCTCCCACACCAAAGGGGCCAGGACTGCAAGCTGTTGCTGGCCCTCACCTTCCCTTGGCAGCCCTTCCACAGCCCCACAGACACTGCCGCTCTGAGCTTGCCAGCCACCTCAGGGTGCCGACGTCGTTCCCTTGCTCGCTCTCAGGCCTGCGAAAGCCCAGCTCCCAAATGGAAAACGTCCAGCGCCTGCTCCCACACCAAAGGGGCCAGGACTGCAAGCTCTTGCTGGCCCTCACCTTCCCTTGGCAGCCCTTCCACAGCCCCACAGACACTGCCGCTCTGAGCTTGCCAGCCACCTCAGGGTGCCGACGTTGTTGCCTTGCTCGCTCTCAGCACTGCCAGAGCCCAGCTCCCAAGTGGAAAACGTCCAGCGCCTGCTCCCACACCAAAGGGGCCAGGACTGCAAGCTCTTGCTGGCCCTCACCTTCCCTTGGCAGCCCTTCCACAGCCCCACAGACACTGCCGCTCTGAGCTTGCCAGCCACCTCAGGGTGCCGACGTTGTTGCCTTGCTCGCTCTCAGCACTGCCAGAGCCCAGCTCCCAAATGGAAAACGTCCAGCGCCTGCTCCCACACCAAAGGGGCCAGGACTGCAAGCTGTTGCTGGCCCTCACCTTCCCTTGGCAGCCCTTCCACAGCCCCACAGACACTGCCGCTCTGAGCTTGCCAGCCACCTCAGGGTGCCGACGTTGTTGCCTTGCTCGCTCTCAGCACTGCCAGAGCCCAGCTCCCAAATGGAAAACGTCCAGCGCCTGCTCCCACACCAAAGGGGCCAGGACTGCAAGCTGTTGCTGGCCCTCACCTTCCCTTGGCAGCCCTTCCACAGCCCCACAGACACTGCCGCTCTGAGCTTGCCAGCCACCTCAGGGTGCCGACGTTGTTGCCTTGCTCGCTCTCAGCACTGCCAGAGCCCAGCTCCCAAATGGAAAACCTCCGGCGCCTGCTCCCACACCAAAGGGGCCAGGACTGCAAGCTGTTGCTGGCCCTCACCTTCCCTTGGCAGCCCTTCCACAGCCCCACAGACACTGCCGCTCTGAGCTTGCCAGCCACCTCAGGGTGCCGACGTCGTTCCCTTGCTCACTCTCAGGCCTGCAAAAGCCCAGCTCCCAAATGGAAAACGTCCAGCGCCTGCTCCCACACCAAAGGGGCCAGGACTGCAAGCTCTTGCTGGCCCTCACCTTCCCTTGGCAGCCCTTCCACAGCCCCACAGACACTGCCGCTCTGAGCTTGCCAGCCACCTCAGGGTGCCGACGTCGTTCCCTTGCTCGCTCTCAGGCCTGCGAAAGCCCAGCTCCCAAATGGAAAACGTCCAGCGCCTGCTCCCACACCAAAGGGGCCAGGACTGCAAGCTCTTGCTGGCCCTCACCTTCCCTTGGCAGCCCTTCCACAGCCCCACAGACACTGCCGCTCTGAGCTTGCCAGCCACCTCAGGGTGCCGACGTTGTTGCCTTGCTCGCTCTCAGCACTGCCAGAGCCCAGCTCCCAAGTGGAAAACGTCCAGCGCCTGCTCCCACACCAAAGGGGCCAGGACTGCAAGCTCTTGCTGGCCCTCACCTTCCCTTGGCAGCCCTTCCACAGCCCCACAGACACTGCCGCTCTCAGCTTGCCAGCCACCTCAGGGTGCCGACGTTGTTGCCTTGCTCGCTCTCAGCACTGCCAGAGCCCAGCTCCCAAATGGAAAACGTCCAGCGCCTGCTCCCACACCAAAGGGGCCAGGACTGCAAGCTGTTGCTGGCCCTCACCTTCCCTTGGCAGCCCTTCCACAGCCCCACAGACACTGCCGCTCTGAGCTTGCCAGCCACCTCAGGGTGCCGACGTTGTTGCCTTGCTCGCTCTCAGCACTGCCAGAGCCCAGCTCCCAAGTGGAAAACGTCCAGCGCCTGCTCCCACACCAAAGGGGCCAGGACTGCAAGCTCTTGCTGGCCCTCACCTTCCCTTGGCAGCCCTTCCACAGCCCCACAGACACTGCCGCTCTGAGCTTGCCAGCCACCTCAGGGTGCCGACGTTGTTGCCTTGCTCGCTCTCAGCACTGCCAGAGCCCAGCTCCCAAATGGAAAACCTCCGGCGCCTGCTCCCACACCAAAGGGGCCAGGACTGCAAGCTGTTGCTGGCCCTCACCTTCCCTTGGCAGCCCTTCCACAGCCCCACAGACACTGCCGCTCTGAGCTTGCCAGCCACCTCAGGGTGCCGACGTCGTTCCCTTGCTCACTCTCAGGCCTGCAAAAGCCCAGCTCCCAAATGGAAAACGTCCAGCGCCTGCTCCCACACCAAAGGGGCCAGGACTGCAAGCTCTTGCTGGCCCTCACCTTCCCTTGGCAGCCCTTCCACAGCCCCACAGACACTGCCGCTCTGAGCTTGCCAGCCACCTCAGGGTGTCGACGTTGTTGCCTTGCTCGCTCTCAGCACTGCCAGAGCCCAGCTCCCAAATGGAAAACGTCCAGCGCCTGCTCCCACACCAAAGGGGCCAGGACTGCAAGCTGTTGCTGGCCCTCCCCTTCCCTTGGCAGCCCTTCCACAGCCCCACAGACACTGCCGCTCTGAGCTTGCCAGCCACCTCAGGGTGCCGACGTTGTTGCCTTGCTCGCTCTCAGCACTGCCAGAGCCCAGCTCCCAAATGGAAAACGTCCAGCGCCTGCTCCCACACCAAAGGGGCCAGGACTGCAAGCTGTTGCTGGCCCTCACCTTCCCTTGGCAGCCCTTCCACAGCCCCACAGACACTGCCGCTCTGAGCTTGCCAGCCACCTCAGGGTGCTGACGTTGTTGCCTTGCTCGCTCTCAGCACTGCCAGAGCCCAGCTCCCAAGTGGAAAACGTCCAGCGCCTGCTCCCACACCAAAGGGGCCAGGACTGCAAGCTGTTGCTGGCCCTCACCTTCCCTTGGCAGCCCTTCCACAGCCCCACAGACACTGCCGCTCTGAGCTTGCCAGCCACCTCAGGGTGCCGACGTTGTTGCCTTGCTCGCTCTCAGCACTGCCAGAGCCCAGCTCCCAAATGGAAAACCTCCGGCGCCTGCTCCCACACCAAAGGGGCCAGGACTGCAAGCTGTTGCTGGCCCTCACCTTCCCTTGGCAGCCCTTCCACAGCCCCACAGACACTGCCGCTCTGAGCTTGCCAGCCACCTCAGGGTGCCGACGTCGTTCCCTTGCTCACTCTCAGGCCTGCAAAAGCCCAGCTCCCAAATGGAAAACGTCCAGCGCCTGCTCCCACACCAAAGGGGCCAGGACTGCAAGCTCTTGCTGGCCCTCACCTTCCCTTGGCAGCCCTTCCACAGCCCCACAGACACTGCCGCTCTGAGCTTGCCAGCCACCTCAGGGTGTCGACGTTGTTGCCTTGCTCGCTCTCAGCACTGCCAGAGCCCAGCTCCCAAATGGAAAACGTCCAGCGCCTGCTCCCACACCAAAGGGGCCAGGACTGCAAGCTCTTGCTGGCCCTCACCTTCCCTTGGCAGCCCTTCCACAGCCCCACAGACACTGCCGCTCTGAGCTTGCCAGCCACCTCAGGGTGTCGACGTTGTTGCCTTGCTCGCTCTCAGCACTGCCAGAGCCCAGCTCCCAAATGGAAAACGTCCAGCGCCTGCTCCCACACCAAAGGGGCCAGGACTGCAAGCTGTTGCTGGCCCTCCCCTTCCCTTGGCAGCCCTTCCACAGCCCCACAGACACTGCTGCTCTGAGCTTGCCAGCCACCTCAGGGTGTCGACGTTGTTGCCTTGCTCGCTCTCAGCACTGCCAGAGCCCAGCTCCCAAATGGAAAACGTCCAGCGCCTGCTCCCACACCAAAGGGGCCAGGATTGCAAGCTGTTGCTGGCCCTCACCTTCCCTTGGCAGCCCTTCCACAGCCCCACAGACACTGCCGCTCTGAGCTTGCCAGCCACCTCAGGGTGTCGACGTTGTTGCCTTGCTCGCTCTCAGCACTGCCAGAGCCCAGCTCCCAAATGGAAAACGTCCAGCGCCTGCTCCCACACCAAAGGGGCCAGGACTGCAAGCTGTTGCTGGCCCTCACCTTCCCTTGGCAGCCCTTCCACAGCCCCACAGACACTGCCGCTCTGAGCTTGCCAGCCACCTCAGGGTGCCGACGTTGTTGCCTTGCTCGCTCTCAGCACTGCCAGAGCCCAGCTCCCAAATGGAAAACGTCCAGCGCCTGCTCCCACACCAAAGGGGCCAGGACTGCAAGCTGTTGCTGGCCCTCACCTTCCCTTGGCAGCCCTTCCACAGCCCCACAGACACTGCCGCTCTGAGCTTGCCAGCCACCTCAGGGTGTCGACGTTGTTGCCTTGCTCGCTCTCAGCACTGCCAGAGCCCAGCTCCCAAATGGAAAACGTCCAGCGCCTGCTCCCACACCAAAGGGGCCAGGACTGCAAGCTGTTGCTGGCCCTCACCTTCCCTTGGCAGCCCTTCCACAGCCCCACAGACACTGCCGCTCTGAGCTTGCCAGCCACCTCAGGGTGCCGACGTTGTTGCCTTGCTCGCTCTCAGCACTGCCAGAGCCCAGCTCCCAAATGGAAAACCTCCGGCGCCTGCTCCCACACCAAAGGGGCCAGGACTGCAAGCTGTTGCTGGCCCTCACCTTCCCTTGGCAGCCCTTCCACAACCCCACAGACACTGCCGCTCTGAGCTTGCCAGCCACCTCAGGGTGCCGACGTCGTTCCCTTGCTCACTCTCAGGCCTGCAAAAGCCCAGCTCCCAAATGGAAAACGTCCAGCGCCTGCTCCCACACCAAAGGGGCCAGGACTGCAAGCTCTTGCTGGCCCTCACCTTCCCTTGGCAGCCCTTCCACAGCCCCACAGACACTGCCGCTCTGAGCTTGCCAGCCACCTCAGGGTGTCGACGTTGTTGCCTTGCTCGCTCTCAGCACTGCCAGAGCCCAGCTCCCAAATGGAAAACGTCCAGCGCCTGCTCCCACACCAAAGGGGCCAGGACTGCAAGCTGTTGCTGGCCCTCACCTTCCCTTGGCAGCCCTTCCACAGCCCCACAGACACTGCCGCTCTGAGCTTGCCAGCCACCTCAGGGTGTCGACGTTGTTGCCTTGCTCGCTCTCAGCACTGCCAGAGCCCAGCTCCCAAATGGAAAACGTCCAGCGCCTGCTCCCACACCAAAGGGGCCAGGACTGCAAGCTGTTGCTGGCCCTCACCTTCCCTTGGCAGCCCTTCCACAGCCCCACAGACACTGCCGCTCTGAGCTTGCCAGCCACCTCAGGGTGCCGACGTTGTTGCCTTGCTCGCTCTCAGCACTGCCAGAGCCCAGCTCCCAAATGGAAAACGTCCAGCGCCTGCTCCCACACCAAAGGGGCCAGGACTGCAAGCTGTTGCTGGCCCTCACCTTCCCTTGGCAGCCCTTCCACAGCCCCACAGACACTGCCGCTCTGAGCTTGCCAGCCACCTCAGGGTGCCGACGTCTTCCCCTTGCTCGCTCTCAGCACTGCCAGAGCCCAGCTCCCAAATGGAAAACGTCCAGCGCCTGCTCCCACACCAAAGGGGCCAGGACTGCAAGCTGTTGCTGGCCCTCACCTTCCCTTGGCAGCCCTTCCACAGCCCCACAGACACTGCCGCTCTGAGCTTGCCAGCCACCTCAGGGTGCCGACGTTGTTGCCTTGCTCGCTCTCAGCACTGCCAGAGCCCAGCTCCCAAGTGGAAAACGTCCAGCGCCTGCTCCCACACCAAAGGGGCCAGGACTGCAAGCTGTTGCTGGCCCTCACCTTCCCTTGGCAGCCCTTCCACAGCCCCACAGACACTGCCGCTCTGAGCTTGCCAGCCACCTCAGGGTGCCGACGTTGTTGCCTTGCTCGCTCTCAGCACTGCCAGAGCCCAGCTCCCAAATGGAAAACCTCCGGCGCCTGCTCCCACACCAAAGGGGCCAGGACTGCAAGCTGTTGCTGGCCCTCACCTTCCCTTGGCAGCCCTTCCACAACCCCACAGACACTGCCGCTCTGAGCTTGCCAGCCACCTCAGGGTGCCGACGTCGTTCCCTTGCTCACTCTCAGGCCTGCAAAAGCCCAGCTCCCAAATGGAAAACGTCCAGCGCCTGCTCCCACACCAAAGGGGCCAGGACTGCAAGCTCTTGCTGGCCCTCACCTTCCCTTGGCAGCCCTTCCACAGCCCCACAGACACTGCCGCTCTGAGCTTGCCAGCCACCTCAGGGTGTCGACGTTGTTGCCTTGCTCGCTCTCAGCACTGCCAGAGCCCAGCTCCCAAATGGAAAACGTCCAGCGCCTGCTCCCACACCAAAGGGGCCAGGACTGCAAGCTGTTGCTGGCCCTCACCTTCCCTTGGCAGCCCTTCCACAGCCCCACAGACACTGCCGCTCTGAGCTTGCCAGCCACCTCAGGGTGTCGACGTTGTTGCCTTGCTCGCTCTCAGCACTGCCAGAGCCCAGCTCCCAAATGGAAAACGTCCAGCGCCTGCTCCCACACCAAAGGGGCCAGGACTGCAAGCTCTTGCTGGCCCTCACCTTCCCTTGGCAGCCCTTCCACAGCCCCACAGACACTGCCGCTCTGAGCTTGCCAGCCACCTCAGGGTGCCGACGTTGTTGCCTTGCTCGCTCTCAGCACTGCCAGAGCCCAGCTCCCAAGTGGAAAACGTCCAGCGCCTGCTCCCACACCAAAGGGGCCAGGACTGCAAGCTGTTGCTGGCCCTCACCTTCCCTTGGCAGCCCTTCCACAGCCCCACAGACACTGCCGCTCTGAGCTTGCCAGCCACCTCAGGGTGTCGACGTTGTTGCCTTGCTCGCTCTCAGCACTGCCAGAGCCCAGCTCCCAAATGGAAAACGTCCAGCGCCTGCTCCCACACCAAAGGGGCCAGGACTGCAAGCTGTTGCTGGCCCTCACCTTCCCTTGGCAGCCCTTCCACAGCCCCACAGACACTGCCGCTCTGAGCTTGCCAGCCACCTCAGGGTGCCGACGTTGTTGCCTTGCTCGCTCTCAGCACTGCCAGAGCCCAGCTCCCAAATGGAAAACGTCCAGCGCCTGCTCCCACACCAAAGGGGCCAGGACTGCAAGCTGTTGCTGGCCCTCACCTTCCCTTGGCAGCCCTTCCACAGCCCCACAGACACTGCCGCTCTGAGCTTGCCAGCCACCTCAGGGTGCCGACGTCTTCCCCTTGCTCGCTCTCAGCACTGCCAGAGCCCAGCTCCCAAATGGAAAACGTCCAGCGCCTGCTCCCACACCAAAGGGGCCAGGACTGCAAGCTGTTGCTGGCCCTCACCTTCCCTTGGCAGCCCTTCCACAGCCCCACAGACACTGCCGCTCTGAGCTTGCCAGCCACCTCAGGGTGTCGACGTTGTTGCCTTGCTCGCTCTCAGCACTGCCAGAGCCCAGCTCCCAAATGGAAAACGTCCAGCGCCTGCTCCCACACCAAAGGGGCCAGGACTGCAAGCTGTTGCTGGCCCTCACCTTCCCTTGGCAGCCCTTCCACAGCCCCACAGACACTGCCGCTCTGAGCTTGCCAGCCACCTCAGGGTGCCGACGTTGTTGCCTTGCTCGCTCTCAGCACTGCCAGAGCCCAGCTCCCAAATGGAAAACGTCCAGCGCCTGCTCCCACACCAAAGGGGCCAGGACTGCAAGCTCTTGCTGGCCCTCACCTTCCCTTGGCAGCCCTTCCACAGCCCCACAGACACTGCCGCTCTGAGCTTGCCAGCCACCTCAGGGTGCCGACGTTGTTGCCTTGCTCGCTCTCAGCACTGCCAGAGCCCAGCTCCCAAATGGAAAACGTCCGGCGCCTGCTCCCACACCAAAGGGGACAGGACTGCAAGCTGTTGCTGGCCCTCACCTTCCCTTGGCAGCCCTTCCACAGCCCCACAGACACTGCCGCTCTCAGCTTGCCAGCCACCTCAGGGTGCCGACGTCGTTCCCTTGCTCGCTCTCAGGCCTGCGAAAGCCCAGCTCCCAAATGGAAAACGTCCAGCGCCTGCTCCCACACCAAAGGGGCCAGGACTGCAAGCTCTTGCTGGCCCTCACCTTCCCTTGGCAGCCCTTCCACAGCCCCACAGACACTGCCGCTCTGAGCTTGCCAGCCACCTCAGGGTGCCGACGTTGTTGCCTTGCTCGCTCTCAGCACTGCCAGAGCCCAGCTCCCAAATGGAAAACGTCCAGCGCCTGCTCCCACACCAAAGGGGCCAGGACTGCAAGCTGTTGCTGGCCCTCACCTTCCCTTGGCAGCCCTTCCACAGCCCCACAGACACTGCCGCTCTGAGCTTGCCAGCCACCTCAGGGTGCCGACGTTGTTGCCTTGCTCGCTCTCAGCACTGCCAGAGCCCAGCTCCCAAATGGAAAACGTCCAGCGCCTGCTCCCACACCAAAGGGGCCAGGACTGCAAGCTGTTGCTGGCCCTCACCTTCCCTTGGCAGCCCTTCCACAGCCCCACAGACACTGCCGCTCTGAGCTTGCCAGCCACCTCAGGGTGCCGACGTTGCCTTGCTCGCTCTCAGCACTGCCAGAGCCCAGCTCCCAAATGGAAAACGTCCAGCGCCTGCTCCCACACGAAAGGGGACAGGACTGCAAGCTGTTGCTGGCCCTCACCTTCCCTTGGCAGCCCTTCCACAGCCCCACAGACACTGCCGCTCTGAGCTTGCCAGCCACCTCAGGGTGCCGACGTCGTTCCCTTGCTCGCTCTCAGGCCTGCGAAAGCCCAGCTCCCAAATGGAAAACGTCCAGCGCCTGCTCCCACACCAAAGGGGCCAGGACTGCAAGCTGTTGCTGGCCCTCACCTTCCCTTGGCAGCCCTTCCACAGCCCCACAGACACTGCCGCTCTGAGCTTGCCAGCCACCTCAGGGTGTCGACGTTGTTGCCTTGCTCGCTCTCAGCACTGCCAGAGCCCAGCTCCCAAATGGAAAACGTCCAGCGCCTGCTCCCACACCAAAGGGGCCAGGACTGCAAGCTGTTGCTGGCCCTCACCTTCCCTTGGCAGCCCTTCCACAGCCCCACAGACACTGCCGCTCTGAGCTTGCCAGCCACCTCAGGGTGCCGACGTTGTTGCTTTGCTCGCTCTCAGCACTGCCAGAGCCCAGCTCCCAAATGGAAAACGTCCGGCGCCTGCTCCCACACCAAAGGGGACAGGACTGCAAGCTGTTGCTGGCCCTCACCTTCCCTTGGCAGCCCTTCCACAGCCCCACAGACACTGCCGCTCTGAGCTTGCCAGCCACCTCAGGGTGCCGACGTCGTTCCCTTGCTCGCTCTCAGGCCTGCGAAAGCCCAGCTCCCAAATGGAAAACGTCCAGCGCCTGCTCCCACACCAAAGGGGCCAGGACTGCAAGCTGTTGCTGGCCCTCACCTTCCCTTGGCAGCCCTTCCACAGCCCCACAGACACTGCCGCTCTGAGCTTGCCAGCCACCTCAGGGTGCCGACGTTGTTGCCTTGCTCGCTCTCAGCACTGCCAGAGCCCAGCTCCCAAATGGAAAACGTCCAGCGCCTGCTCCCACACCAAAGGGGCCAGGACTGCAAGCTGTTGCTGGCCCTCACCTTCCCTTGGCAGCCCTTCCACAGCCCCACAGACACTGCCGCTCTGAGCTTGCCAGCCACCTCAGGGTGCCGACGTTGTTGCCTTGCTTGCTCTCAGCACTGCCAGAGCCCAGCTCCCAAATGGAAAACGTCCAGCGCCTGCTCCCACACCAAAGGGGCCAGGACTGCAAGCTGTTGCTGGCCCTCACCTTCCCTTGGCAGCCCTTCCACAGCCCCACAGACACTGCCGCTCTCAGCTTGCCAGCCACCTCAGGGTGCCGACGTTGTTGCCTTGCTCGCTCTCAGCACTGCCAGAGCCCAGCTCCCAAATGGAAAACGTCCAGCGCCTGCTCCCACACCAAAGGGGCCAGGACTGCAAGCTGTTGCTGGCCCTCACCTTCCCTTGGCAGCCCTTCCACAGCCCCACAGACACTGCCGCTCTGAGCTTGCCAGCCACCTCAGGGTGCCGACGTCGTTCCCTTGCTCGCTCTCAGGCCTGCGAAAGCCCAGCTCCCAAATGGAAAACGTCCAGCGCCTGCTCCCACACCAAAGGGGCCAGGACTGCAAGCTGTTGCTGGCCCTCACCTTCCCTTGGCAGCCCTTCCACAGCCCCACAGACACTGCCGCTCTGAGCTTGCCAGCCACCTCAGGGTGCCGACGTTGTTGCCTTGCTCGCTCTCAGCACTGCCAGAGCCCAGCTCCCAAGTGGAAAACGTCCGGCGCCTGCTCCCACACCAAAGGGGCCAGGACTGCAAGCTGTTGCTGGCCCTCACCTTCCCTTGGCAGCCCTTCCACAGCCCCACAGACACTGCCGCTCTGAGCTTGCCAGCCACCTCAGGGTGCCGACGTCGTTCCCTTGCTCGCTCTCAGGCCTGCGAAAGCCCAGCTCCCAAATGGAAAACGTCCAGCGCCTGCTCCCACACCAAAGGGGCCAGGACTGCAAGCTGTTGCTGGCCCTCACCTTCCCTTGGCAGCCCTTCCACAGCCCCACAGACACTGCCGCTCTGAGCTTGCCAGCCACCTCAGGGTGCCGACGTTGTTGCCTTGCTCGCTCTCAGCACTGCCAGAGCCCAGCTCCCAAATGGAAAACGTCCAGCGCCTGCTCCCACACCAAAGGGGCCAGGACTGCAAGCTGTTGCTGGCCCTCACCTTCCCTTGGCAGCCCTTCCACAGCCCCACAGACACTGCCGCTCTGAGCTTGCCAGCCACCTCAGGGTGCCGACGTTGTTGCCTTGCTCGCTCTCAGCACTGCCAGAGCCCAGCTCCCAAATGGAAAACGTCCAGCGCCTGCTCCCACACCAAAGGGGCCAGGACTGCAAGCTGTTGCTGGCCCTCACCTTCCCTTGGCAGCCCTTCCACAGCCCCACAGACACTGCCGCTCTGAGCTTGCCAGCCACCTCAGGGTGTCGACGTTGTTGCCTTGCTCGCTCTCAGCACTGCCAGAGCCCAGCTCCCAAATGGAAAACGTCCAGCGCCTGCTCCCACACCAAAGGGGCCAGGACTGCAAGCTCTTGCTGGCCCTCACCTTCCCTTGGCAGCCCTTCCACAGCCCCACAGACACTGCCGCTCTGAGCTTGCCAGCCACCTCAGGGTGCCGACGTTGTTGCCTTGCTCGCTCTCAGCACTGCCAGAGCCCAGCTCCCAAATGGAAAACGTCCAGCGCCTGCTCCCACACCAAAGGGGCCAGGACTGCAAGCTGTTGCTGGCCCTCACCTTCCCTTGGCAGCCCTTCCACAGCCCCACAGACACTGCCGCTCTGAGCTTGCCAGCCACCTCAGGGTGCCGACGTTGTTGCCTTGCTCGCTCTCAGCACTGCCAGAGCCCAGCTCCCAAATGGAAAACGTCCGGCGCCTGCTCCCACACCAAAGGGGACAGGACTGCAAGCTGTTGCTGGCCCTCACCTTCCCTTGGCAGCCCTTCCACAGCCCCACAGACACTGCCGCTCTCAGCTTGCCAGCCACCTCAGGGTGCCGACGTCGTTCCCTTGCTCGCTCTCAGGCCTGCGAAAGCCCAGCTCCCAAATGGAAAACGTCCAGCGCCTGCTCCCACACCAAAGGGGCCAGGACTGCAAGCTCTTGCTGGCCCTCACCTTCCCTTGGCAGCCCTTCCACAGCCCCACAGACACTGCCGCTCTGAGCTTGCCAGCCACCTCAGGGTGCCGACGTTGTTGCCTTGCTCGCTCTCAGCACTGCCAGAGCCCAGCTCCCAAATGGAAAACGTCCAGCGCCTGCTCCCACACCAAAGGGGCCAGGACTGCAAGCTGTTGCTGGCCCTCACCTTCCCTTGGCAGCCCTTCCACAGCCCCACAGACACTGCCGCTCTGAGCTTGCCAGCCACCTCAGGGTGCCGACGTTGTTGCCTTGCTCGCTCTCAGCACTGCCAGAGCCCAGCTCCCAAATGGAAAACGTCCAGCGCCTGCTCCCACACCAAAGGGGCCAGGACTGCAAGCTGTTGCTGGCCCTCCCCTTCCCTTGGCAGCCCTTCCACAGCCCCACAGACACTGCCGCTCTGAGCTTGCCAGCCACCTCAGGGTGCCGACGTTGCCTTGCTCGCTCTCAGCACTGCCAGAGCCCAGCTCCCAAATGGAAAACGTCCAGCGCCTGCTCCCACACGAAAGGGGCCAGGACTGCAAGCTGTTGCTGGCCCTCACCTTCCCTTGGCAGCCCTTCCACAGCCCCACAGACACTGCCGCTCTGAGCTTGCCAGCCACCTCAGGGTGCCGACGTCGTTCCCTTGCTCGCTCTCAGGCCTGCGAAAGCCCAGCTCCCAAATGGAAAACGTCCAGCGCCTGCTCCCACACCAAAGGGGCCAGGACTGCAAGCTGTTGCTGGCCCTCACCTTCCCTTGGCAGCCCTTCCACAGCCCCACAGACACTGCCGCTCTGAGCTTGCCAGCCACCTCAGGGTGTCGACGTTGTTGCCTTGCTCGCTCTCAGCACTGCCAGAGCCCAGCTCCCAAATGGAAAACGTCCAGCGCCTGCTCCCACACCAAAGGGGCCAGGACTGCAAGCTGTTGCTGGCCCTCACCTTCCCTTGGCAGCCCTTCCACAGCCCCACAGACACTGCCGCTCTGAGCTTGCCAGCCACCTCAGGGTGCCGACGTTGTTGCTTTGCTCGCTCTCAGCACTGCCAGAGCCCAGCTCCCAAATGGAAAACGTCCGGCGCCTGCTCCCACACCAAAGGGGACAGGACTGCAAGCTGTTGCTGGCCCTCACCTTCCCTTGGCAGCCCTTCCACAGCCCCACAGACACTGCCGCTCTGAGCTTGCCAGCCACCTCAGGGTGCCGACGTCGTTCCCTTGCTCGCTCTCAGGCCTGCGAAAGCCCAGCTCCCAAATGGAAAACGTCCAGCGCCTGCTCCCACACCAAAGGGGCCAGGACTGCAAGCTGTTGCTGGCCCTCACCTTCCCTTGGCAGCCCTTCCACAGCCCCACAGACACTGCCGCTCTGAGCTTGCCAGCCACCTCAGGGTGCCGACGTTGTTGCCTTGCTCGCTCTCAGCACTGCCAGAGCCCAGCTCCCAAATGGAAAACGTCCAGCGCCTGCTCCCACACCAAAGGGGCCAGGACTGCAAGCTGTTGCTGGCCCTCACCTTCCCTTGGCAGCCCTTCCACAGCCCCACAGACACTGCCGCTCTGAGCTTGCCAGCCACCTCAGGGTGTCGACGTTGTTGCCTTGCTCGCTCTCAGCACTGCCAGAGCCCAGCTCCCAAGTGGAAAACGTCCAGCGCCTGCTCCCACACCAAAGGGGCCAGGACTGCAAGCTGTTGCTGGCCCTCACCTTCCCTTGGCAGCCCTTCCACAGCCCCACAGACACTGCCGCTCTGAGCTTGCCAGCCACCTCAGGGTGCCGACGTTGTTGCCTTGCTCGCTCTCAGCACTGCCAGAGCCCAGCTCCCAAATGGAAAACGTCCAGCGCCTGCTCCCACACCAAAGGGGCCAGGACTGCAAGCTCTTGCTGGCCCTCACCTTCCCTTGGCAGCCCTTCCACAGCCCCACAGACACTGCCGCTCTCAGCTTGCCAGCCACCTCAGGGTGCCGACGTTGTTGCCTTGCTCGCTCTCAGCACTGCCAGAGCCCAGCTCCCAAGTGGAAAACGTCCAGCGCCTGCTCCCACACCAAAGGGGCCAGGACTGCAAGCTGTTGCTGGCCCTCACCTTCCCTTGGCAGCCCTTCCACAGCCCCACAGACACTGCCGCTCTGAGCTTGCCAGCCACCTCAGGGTGCCGACGTTGTTGCCTTGCTCGCTCTCAGCACTGCCAGAGCCCAGCTCCCAAATGGAAAACGTCCAGCGCCTGCTCCCACACCAAAGGGGCCAGGACTGCAAGCTGTTGCTGGCCCTCACCTTCCCTTGGCAGCCCTTCCACAGCCCCACAGACACTGCCGCTCTGAGCTTGCCAGCCACCTCAGGGTGCCGACGTTGTTGCCTTGCTCGCTCTCAGCACTGCCAGAGCCCAGCTCCCAAATGGAAAACGTCCGGCGCCTGCTCCCACACCAAAGGGGCCAGGATTGCAAGCTGTTGCTGGCCCTCACCTTCCCTTGGCAGCCCTTCCACAGCCCCACAGACACTGCCGCTCTGAGCTTGCCAGCCACCTCAGGGTGCCGACGTCGTTCCCTTGCTCGCTCTCAGCACTGCGAAAGCCCAGCTCCCAAATGGAAAACGTCCAGCGCCTGCTCCCACACCAAAGGGGCCAGGATTGCAAGCTGTTGCTGGCCCTCACCTTCCCTTGGCAGCCCTTCCACAGCCCCACAGACACTGCCGCTCTGAGCTTGCCAGCCACCTCAGGGTGCCGACGTTGTTGCCTTGCTCGCTCTCAGCACTGCCAGAGCCCAGCTCCCAAGTGGAAAACGTCCAGCGCCTGCTCCCACACCAAAGGGGCCAGGACTGCAAGCTGTTGCTGGCCCTCACCTTCCCTTGGCAGCCCTTCCACAGCCCCACAGACACTGCCGCTCTGAGCTTGCCAGCCACCTCAGGGTGCCGACGTTGTTGCCTTGCTCGCTCTCAGCACTGCCAGAGCCCAGCTCCCAAGTGGAAAACGTCCAGCGCCTGCTCCCACACCAAAGGGGCCAGGACTGCAAGCTGTTGCTGGCCCTCACCTTCCCTTGGCAGCCCTTCCACAGCCCCACAGACACTGCCGCTCTGAGCTTGCCAGCCACCTCAGGGTGCCGACGTTGTTGCCTTGCTCGCTCTCAGCACTGCCAGAGCCCAGCTCCCAAGTGGAAAACGTCCAGCGCCTGCTCCCACACCAAAGGGGCCAGGACTGCAAGCTGTTGCTGGCCCTCACCTTCCCTTGGCAGCCCTTCCACAGCCCCACAGACACTGCCGCTCTGAGCTTGCCAGCCACCTCAGGGTGTCGACGTTGTTGCCTTGCTCGCTCTCAGCACTGCCAGAGCCCAGCTCCCAAGTGGAAAACGTCCAGCGCCTGCTCCCACACCAAAGGGGCCAGGACTGCAAGCTGTTGCTGGCCCTCACCTTCCCTTGGCAGCCCTTCCACAGCCCCACAGACACTGCCGCTCTGAGCTTGCCAGCCACCTCAGGGTGTCGACGTTGTTGCCTTGCTCGCTCTCAGCACTGCCAGAGCCCAGCTCCCAAGTGGAAAACGTCCAGCGCCTGCTCCCACACCAAAGGGGCCAGGACTGCAAGCTCTTGCTGGCCCTCACCTTCCCTTGGCAGCCCTTCCACAGCCCCACAGACACTGCCGCTCTCAGCTTGCCAGCCACCTCAGGGTGCCGACGTTGTTGCCTTGCTCGCTCTCAGCACTGCCAGAGCCCAGCTCCCAAATGGAAAACGTCCAGCGCCTGCTCCCACACCAAAGGGGCCAGGATTGCAAGCTGTTGCTGGCCCTCACCTTCCCTTGGCAGCCCTTCCACAGCCCCACAGACACTGCCGCTCTCAGCTTGCCAGCCACCTCAGGGTGCCGACGTTGTTGCCTTGCTCGCTCTCAGCACTGCCAGAGCCCAGCTCCCAAATGGAAAACGTCCAGCGCCTGCTCCCACACCAAAGGGGCCAGGACTGCAAGCTGTTGCTGGCCCTCACCTTCCCTTGGCAGCCCTTCCACAGCCCCACAGACACTGCCGCTCTGAGCTTGCCAGCCACCTCAGGGTGCCGACGTTGTTGCCTTGCTCGCTCTCAGCACTGCCAGAGCCCAGCTCCCAAATGGAAAACGTCCAGCGCCTGCTCCCACACCAAAGGGGCCAGGACTGCAAGCTCTTGCTGGCCCTCACCTTCCCTTGGCAGCCCTTCCACAGCCCCACAGACACTGCCGCTCTGAGCTTGCCAGCCACCTCAGGGTGCCGACGTTGTTGCCTTGCTCGCTCTCAGCACTGCCAGAGCCCAGCTCCCAAATGGAAAACGTCCGGCGCCTGCTCCCACACCAAAGGGGCCAGGATTGCAAGCTGTTGCTGGCCCTCACCTTCCCTTGGCAGCCCTTCCACAGCCCCACAGACACTGCCGCTCTGAGCTTGCCAGCCACCTCAGGGTGCCGACGTCGTTCCCTTGCTCGCTCTCAGCACTGCGAAAGCCCAGCTCCCAAATGGAAAACGTCCAGCGCCTGCTCCCACACCAAAGGGGCCAGGATTGCAAGCTGTTGCTGGCCCTCACCTTCCCTTGGCAGCCCTTCCACAGCCCCACAGACACTGCCGCTCTGAGCTTGCCAGCCACCTCAGGGTGCCGACGTCGTTCCCTTGCTCGCTCTCAGGCCTGCGAAAGCCGAGCTCCCAAATGGAAAACGTCCAGCGCCTGCTCCCACACCAAAGGGGCCAGGACTGCAAGCTGTTGCTGGCCCTCACCTTCCCTTGGCAGCCCTTCCACAGCCCCACAGACACTGCCGCTCTCAGCTTGCCAGCCACCTCAGGGTGCCGACGTTGTTGCCTTGCTCGCTCTCAGCACTGCCAGAGCCCAGCTCCCAAGTGGAAAACGTCCAGCGCCTGCTCCCACACCAAAGGGGCCAGGACTGCAAGCTGTTGCTGGCCCTCACCTTCCCTTGGCAGCCCTTCCACAGCCCCACAGACACTGCCGCTCTGAGCTTGCCAGCCACCTCAGGGTGCCGACGTTGTTGCCTTGCTCGCTCTCAGCACTGCCAGAGCCCAGCTCCCAAATGGAAAACGTCCGGCGCCTGCTCCCACACCAAAGGGGCCAGGATTGCAAGCTGTTGCTGGCCCTCACCTTCCCTTGGCAGCCCTTCCACAGCCCCACAGACACTGCCGCTCTGAGCTTGCCAGCCACCTCAGGGTGCCGACGTCGTTCCCTTGCTCGCTCTCAGCACTGCGAAAGCCCAGCTCCCAAATGGAAAACGTCCAGCGCCTGCTCCCACACCAAAGGGGCCAGGATTGCAAGCTGTTGCTGGCCCTCACCTTCCCTTGGCAGCCCTTCCACAGCCCCACAGACACTGCCGCTCTGAGCTTGCCAGCCACCTCAGGGTGCCGACGTTGTTGCCTTGCTCGCTCTCAGCACTGCCAGAGCCCAGCTCCCAAGTGGAAAACGTCCGGCGCCTGCTCCCACACCAAAGGGGCCAGGACTGCAAGCTCTTGCTGGCCCTCACCTTCCCTTGGCAGCCCTTCCACAGCCCCACAGACACTGCCGCTCTGAGCTTGCCAGCCACCTCAGGGTGCCGACGTCGTTCCCTTGCTCGCTCTCAGCACTGCCAGAGCCCAGCTCCCAAATGGAAAACGTCCAGCGCCTGCTCCCACACCAAAGGGGCCAGGACTGCAAGCTGTTGCTGGCCCTCACCTTCCCTTGGCAGCCCTTCCACAGCCCCACAGACACTGCCGCTCTGAGCTTGCCAGCCACCTCAGGGTGCCGACGTTGTTGCCTTGCTCACTCTCAGCACTGCCAGAGCCCAGCTCCCAAGTGGAAAACGTCCAGCGCCTGCTCCCACACCAAAGGGGCCAGGACTGCAAGCTGTTGCTGGCCCTCACCTTCCCTTGGCAGCCCTTCCACAGCCCCACAGACACTGCCGCTCTGAGCTTGCCAGCCACCTCAGGGTGTCGACGTTGTTGCCTTGCTCGCTCTCAGCACTGCCAGAGCCCAGCTCCCAAGTGGAAAACGTCCAGCGCCTGCTCCCACACCAAAGGGGCCAGGACTGCAAGCTGTTGCTGGCCCTCACCTTCCCTTGGCAGCCCTTCCACAGCCCCACAGACACTGCCGCTCTGAGCTTGCCAGCCACCTCAGGGTGTCGACGTTGTTGCCTTGCTCGCTCTCAGCACTGCCAGAGCCCAGCTCCCAAGTGGAAAACGTCCAGCGCCTGCTCCCACACCAAAGGGGCCAGGACTGCAAGCTCTTGCTGGCCCTCACCTTCCCTTGGCAGCCCTTCCACAGCCCCACAGACACTGCCGCTCTCAGCTTGCCAGCCACCTCAGGGTGCCGACGTTGTTGCCTTGCTCGCTCTCAGCACTGCCAGAGCCCAGCTCCCAAATGGAAAACGTCCAGCGCCTGCTCCCACACCAAAGGGGCCAGGATTGCAAGCTGTTGCTGGCCCTCACCTTCCCTTGGCAGCCCTTCCACAGCCCCACAGACACTGCCGCTCTCAGCTTGCCAGCCACCTCAGGGTGCCGACGTTGTTGCCTTGCTCGCTCTCAGCACTGCCAGAGCCCAGCTCCCAAGTGGAAAACGTCCAGCGCCTGCTCCCACACCAAAGGGGCCAGGACTGCAAGCTGTTGCTGGCCCTCACCTTCCCTTGGCAGCCCTTCCACAGCCCCACAGACACTGCCGCTCTGAGCTTGCCAGCCACCTCAGGGTGCCGACGTTGTTGCCTTGCTCGCTCTCAGCACTGCCAGAGCCCAGCTCCCAAATGGAAAACGTCCAGCGCCTGCTCCCACACCAAAGGGGCCAGGACTGCAAGCTGTTGCTGGCCCTCACCTTCCCTTGGCAGCCCTTCCACAGCCCCACAGACACTGCCGCTCTGAGCTTGCCAGCCACCTCAGGGTGCCGACGTTGTTGCCTTGCTCGCTCTCAGCACTGCCAGAGCCCAGCTCCCAAATGGAAAACGTCCAGCGCCTGCTCCCACACCAAAGGGGCCAGGATTGCAAGCTGTTGCTGGCCCTCACCTTCCCTTGGCAGCCCTTCCACAGCCCCACAGACACTGCCGCTCTGAGCTTGCCAGCCACCTCAGGGTGCCGACGTCGTTCCCTTGCTCGCTCTCAGCACTGCGAAAGCCCAGCTCCCAAATGGAAAACGTCCAGCGCCTGCTCCCACACCAAAGGGGCCAGGATTGCAAGCTGTTGCTGGCCCTCACCTTCCCTTGGCAGCCCTTCCACAGCCCCACAGACACTGCCGCTCTGAGCTTGCCAGCCACCTCAGGGTGCCGACGTCGTTCCCTTGCTCGCTCTCAGGCCTGCGAAAGCCCAGCTCCCAAATGGAAAACGTCCAGCGCCTGCTCCCACACCAAAGGGGCCAGGACTGCAAGCTGTTGCTGGCCCTCACCTTCCCTTGGCAGCCCTTCCACAGCCCCACAGACACTGCCGCTCTCAGCTTGCCAGCCACCTCAGGGTGCCGACGTTGTTGCCTTGCTCGCTCTCAGCACTGCCAGAGCCCAGCTCCCAAGTGGAAAACGTCCAGCGCCTGCTCCCACACCAAAGGGGCCAGGACTGCAAGCTGTTGCTGGCCCTCCCCTTCCCTTGGCAGCCCTTCCACAGCCCCACAGACACTGCCGCTCTGAGCTTGCCAGCCACCTCAGGGTGCCGACGTTGTTGCCTTGCTCGCTCTCAGCACTGCCAGAGCCCAGCTCCCAAATGGAAAACGTCCAGCGCCTGCTCCCACACCAAAGGGGCCAGGACTGCAAGCTCTTGCTGGCCCTCACCTTCCCTTGGCAGCCCTTCCACAGCCCCACAGACACTGCCGCTCTGAGCTTGCCAGCCACCTCAGGGTGCCGACGTTGTTGCCTTGCTCGCTCTCAGCACTGCCAGAGCCCAGCTCCCAAGTGGAAAACGTCCAGCGCCTGCTCCCACACCAAAGGGGCCAGGACTGCAAGCTGTTGCTGGCCCTCACCTTCCCTTGGCAGCCCTTCCACAGCCCCACAGACACTGCCGCTCTGAGCTTGCCAGCCACCTCAGGGTGCCGACGTTGTTGCCTTGCTCGCTCTCAGCACTGCCAGAGCCCAGCTCCCAAGTGGAAAACGTCCAGCGCCTGCTCCCACACCAAAGGGGCCAGGACTGCAAGCTGTTGCTGGCCCTCACCTTCCCTTGGCAGCCCTTCCACAGCCCCACAGACACTGCCGCTCTGAGCTTGCCAGCCACCTCAGGGTGCCGACGTTGTTGCCTTGCTCGCTCTCAGCACTGCCAGAGCCCAGCTCCCAAGTGGAAAACGTCCAGCGCCTGCTCCCACACCAAAGGGGCCAGGACTGCAAGTTGTTGCTGGCCCTCACCTTCCCTTGGCAGCCCTTCCACAGCCCCACAGACACTGCCGCTCTGAGCTTGCCAGCCACCTCAGGGTGCCGACGTTGTTGCCTTGCTCGCTCTCAGCACTGCCAGAGCCCAGCTCCCAAGTGGAAAACGTCCAGCGCCTGCTCCCACACCAAAGGGGCCAGGACTGCAAGCTGTTGCTGGCCCTCACCTTCCCTTGGCAGCCCTTCCACAGCCCCACAGACACTGCCGCTCTGAGCTTGCCAGCCACCTCAGGGTGCCGACGTTGTTGCCTTGCTCGCTCTCAGCACTGCCAGAGCCCAGCTCCCAAATGGAAAACGTCCAGCGCCTGCTCCCACACCAAAGGGGCCAGGACTGCAAGCTGTTGCTGGCCCTCCCCTTCCCTTGGCAGCCCTTCCACAGCCCCACAGACACTGCCGCTCTGAGCTTGCCAGCCACCTCAGGGTGCCGACGTTGTTGCCTTGCTCGCTCTCAGCACTGCCAGAGCCCAGCTCCCAAGTGGAAAACGTCCAGCGCCTGCTCCCACACCAAAGGGGCCAGGACTGCAAGCTGTTGCTGGCCCTCACCTTCCCTTGGCAGCCCTTCCACAGCCCCACAGACACTGCCGCTCTGAGCTTGCCAGCCACCTCAGGGTGCCGACGTTGTTGCCTTGCTTGCTCTCAGCACTGCCAGAGCCCAGCTCCCAAATGGAAAACGTCCAGCGCCTGCTCCCACACCAAAGGGGCCAGGACTGCAAGCTGTTGCTGGCCCTCACCTTCCCTTGGCAGCCCTTCCACAGCCCCACAGACACTGCCGCTCTGAGCTTGCCAGCCACCTCAGGGTGCCGACGTTGTTGCCTTGCTCGCTCTCAGCACTGCCAGAGCCCAGCTCCCAAGTGGAAAACGTCCAGCGCCTGCTCCCACACCAAAGGGGCCAGGACTGCAAGCTGTTGCTGGCCCTCACCTTCCCTTGGCAGCCCTTCCACAGCCCCACAGACACTGCCGCTCTGAGCTTGCCAGCCACCTCAGGGTGCCGACTTTGTTGCCTTGCTCGCTCTCAGCACTGCCAGAGCCCAGCTCCCAAATGGAAAACCTCCGGCGCCTGCTCCCACACCAAAGGGGCCAGGACTGCAAGCTGTTGCTGGCCCTCACCTTCCCTTGGCAGCCCTTCCACAGCCCCACAGACACTGCCGCTCTGAGCTTGCCAGCCACCTCAGGGTGCCGACGTCGTTCCCTTGCTCACTCTCAGGCCTGCAAAAGCCCAGCTCCCAAATGGAAAACGTCCAGCGCCTGCTCCCACACCAAAGGGGCCAGGACTGCAAGCTGTTGCTGGCCCTCACCTTCCCTTGGCAGCCCTTCCACAGCCCCACAGACACTGCCGCTCTGAGCTTGCCAGCCACCTCAGGGTGTCGACGTTGTTGCCTTGCTCGCTCTCAGCACTGCCAGAACCCAGCTCCCAAATGGAAAACGTCCAGCGCCTGCTCCCACACCAAAGGGGCCAGGACTGCAAGCTCTTGCTGGCCCTCACCTTCCCTTGGCAGCCCTTCCACAGCCCCACAGACACTGCCGCTCTGAGCTTGCCAGCCACCTCAGGGTGTCGACGTTGTTGCCTTGCTCGCTCTCAGCACTGCCAGAGCCCAGCTCCCAAATGGAAAACGTCCAGCGCCTGCTCCCACACCAAAGGGGCCAGGATTGCAAGCTGTTGCTGGCCCTCACCTTCCCTTGGCAGCCCTTCCACAGCCCCACAGACACTGCCGCTCTGAGCTTGCCAGCCACCTCAGGGTGTCGACGTTGTTGCCTTGCTCGCTCTCAGCACTGCCAGAGCCCAGCTCCCAAGTGGAAAACGTCCAGCGCCTGCTCCCACACCAAAGGGGCCAGGACTGCAAGCTGTTGCTGGCCCTCACCTTCCCTTGGCAGCCCTTCCACAGCCCCACAGACACTGCCGCTCTGAGCTTGCCAGCCACCTCAGGGTGCCGACGTTGTTGCCTTGCTCGCTCTCAGCACTGCCAGAGCCCAGCTCCCAAGTGGAAAACGTCCAGCGCCTGCTCCCACACCAAAGGGGCCAGGACTGCAAGCTGTTGCTGGCCCTCCCCTTCCCTTGGCAGCCCTTCCACAGCCCCACAGACACTGCCGCTCTCAGCTTGCCAGCCACCTCAGGGTGCCGACGTTGTTGCCTTGCTCGCTCTCAGCACTGCCAGAGCCCAGCTCCCAAATGGAAAACCTCCGGCGCCTGCTCCCACACCAAAGGGGCCAGGACTGCAAGCTGTTGCTGGCCCTCACCTTCCCTTGGCAGCCCTTCCACAGCCCCACAGACACTGCCGCTCTGAGCTTGCCAGCCACCTCAGGGTGCCGACGTCGTTCCCTTGCTCACTCTCAGGCCTGCAAAAGCCCAGCTCCCAAATGGAAAACGTCCAGCGCCTGCTCCCACACCAAAGGGGCCAGGACTGCAAGCTGTTGCTGGCCCTCACCTTCCCTTGGCAGCCCTTCCACAGCCCCACAGACACTGCCGCTCTGAGCTTGCCAGCCACCTCAGGGTGTCGACGTTGTTGCCTTGCTCGCTCTCAGCACTGCCAGAGCCCAGCTCCCAAATGGAAAACGTCCAGCGCCTGCTCCCACACCAAAGGGGCCAGGACTGCAAGCTGTTGCTGGCCCTCACCTTCCCTTGGCAGCCCTTCCACAGCCCCACAGACACTGCCGCTCTGAGCTTGCCAGCCACCTCAGGGTGCCGACGTCTTCCCCTTGCTCGCTCTCAGCACTGCCAGAGCCCAGCTCCCAAATGGAAAACGTCCAGCGCCTGCTCCCACACCAAAGGGGCCAGGACTGCAAGCTCTTGCTGGCCCTCACCTTCCCTTGGCAGCCCTTCCACAGCCCCACAGACACTGCCGCTCTGAGCTTGCCAGCCACCTCAGGGTGCCGACGTTGTTGCCTTGCTCGCTCTCAGCACTGCCAGAGCCCAGCTCCCAAATGGAAAACGTCCAGCGCCTGCTCCCACACCAAAGGGGCCAGGACTGCAAGCTCTTGCTGGCCCTCACCTTCCCTTGGCAGCCCTTCCACAGCCCCACAGACACTGCCGCTCTGAGCTTGCCAGCCACCTCAGGGTGCCGACGTTGTTGCCTTGCTCGCTCTCAGCACTGCCAGAGCCCAGCTCCCAAATGGAAAACGTCCGGCGCCTGCTCCCACACCAAAGGGGACAGGACTGCAAGCTCTTGCTGGCCCTCACCTTCCCTTGGCAGCCCTTCCACAGCCCCACAGACACTGCCGCTCTCAGCTTGCCAGCCACCTCAGGGTGCCGACGTCGTTCCCTTGCTCGCTCTCAGGCCTGCGAAAGCCCAGCTCCCAAATGGAAAACGTCCAGCGCCTGCTCCCACACCAAAGGGGCCAGGACTGCAAGCTCTTGCTGGCCCTCACCTTCCCTTGGCAGCCCTTCCACAGCCCCACAGACACTGCCGCTCTGAGCTTGCCAGCCACCTCAGGGTGTCGACGTTGTTGCCTTGCTCGCTCTCAGCACTGCCAGAGCCCAGCTCCCAAATGGAAAACGTCCAGCGCCTGCTCCCACACCAAAGGGGCCAGGACTGCAAGCTGTTGCTGGCCCTCACCTTCCCTTGGCAGCCCTTCCACAGCCCCACAGACACTGCCGCTCTGAGCTTGCCAGCCACCTCAGGGTGCCGACGTTGTTGCCTTGCTCGCTCTCAGCACTGCCAGAGCCCAGCTCCCAAATGGAAAACGTCCAGCGCCTGCTCCCACACCAAAGGGGCCAGGACTGCAAGCTGTTGCTGGCCCTCACCTTCCCTTGGCAGCCCTTCCACAGCCCCACAGACACTGCCGCTCTGAGCTTGCCAGCCACCTCAGGGTGCCGACGTTGTTGCCTTGCTCGCTCTCAGCACTGCCAGAGCCCAGCTCCCAAATGGAAAACGTCCAGCGCCTGCTCCCACACCAAAGGGGCCAGGACTGCAAGCTCTTGCTGGCCCTCACCTTCCCTTGGCAGCCCTTCCACAGCCCCACAGACACTGCCGCTCTCAGCTTGCCAGCCACCTCAGGGTGCCGACGTTGTTGCCTTGCTCGCTCTCAGCACTGCCAGAGCCCAGCTCCCAAATGGAAAACGTCCAGCGCCTGCTCCCACACCAAAGGGGCCAGGACTGCAAGCTGTTGCTGGCCCTCACCTTCCCTTGGCAGCCCTTCCACAGCCCCACAGACACTGCCGCTCTGAGCTTGCCAGCCACCTCAGGGTGTCGACGTTGTTGCCTTGCTCGCTCTCAGCACTGCCAGAGCCCAGCTCCCAAATGGAAAACGTCCGGCGCCTGCTCCCACACCAAAGGGGCCAGGACTGCAAGCTGTTGCTGGCCCTCACCTTCCCTTGGCAGCCCTTCCACAGCCCCACAGAACCTGCCGCGCTGAGCTTGCCAGCCACCTCAGGGTGCCGACGTTGTTGCCTTGCTCGCTCTCAGCACTGCCAGAGCCCAGCTCCCAAGTGGAAAACGTCCAGCGCCTGCTCCCACACCAAAGGGGCCAGGACTGCAAGCTGTTGCTGGCCCTCACCTTCCCTTGGCAGCCCTTCCACAGCCCCACAGACACTGCCGCGCTGAGCTTGCCAGCCACCTCAGGGTGCCGACGTTGTTGCCTTGCTCGCTCTCAGCACTGCCAGAGCCCAGCTCCCAAGTGGAAAACGTCCAGCGCCTGCTCCCACACCAAAGGGGCCAGGACTGCAAGCTGTTGCTGGCCCTCCCCTTCCCTTGGCAGCCCTTCCACAGCCCCACAGACACTGCCGCTCTCAGCTTGCCAGCCACCTCAGGGTGCCGACGTTGTTGCCTTGCTCGCTCTCAGCACTGCCAGAGCCCAGCTCCCAAATGGAAAACCTCCGGCGCCTGCTCCCACACCAAAGGGGCCAGGACTGCAAGCTGTTGCTGGCCCTCACCTTCCCTTGGCAGCCCTTCCACAGCCCCACAGACACTGCCGCTCTGAGCTTGCCAGCCACCTCAGGGTGCCGACGTCGTTCCCTTGCTCACTCTCAGGCCTGCAAAAGCCCAGCTCCCAAATGGAAAACGTCCAGCGCCTGCTCCCACACCAAAGGGGCCAGGACTGCAAGCTGTTGCTGGCCCTCACCTTCCCTTGGCAGCCCTTCCACAGCCCCACAGACACTGCCGCTCTGAGCTTGCCAGCCACCTCAGGGTGTCGACGTTGTTGCCTTGCTCGCTCTCAGCACTGCCAGAGCCCAGCTCCCAAATGGAAAACGTCCAGCGCCTGCTCCCACACCAAAGGGGCCAGGACTGCAAGCTGTTGCTGGCCCTCACCTTCCCTTGGCAGCCCTTCCACAGCCCCACAGACACTGCCGCTCTGAGCTTGCCAGCCACCTCAGGGTGCCGACGTCTTCCCCTTGCTCGCTCTCAGCACTGCCAGAGCCCAGCTCCCAAATGGAAAACGTCCAGCGCCTGCTCCCACACCAAAGGGGCCAGGACTGCAAGCTCTTGCTGGCCCTCACCTTCCCTTGGCAGCCCTTCCACAGCCCCACAGACACTGCCGCTCTGAGCTTGCCAGCCACCTCAGGGTGCCGACGTTGTTGCCTTGCTCGCTCTCAGCACTGCCAGAGCCCAGCTCCCAAATGGAAAACGTCCAGCGCCTGCTCCCACACCAAAGGGGCCAGGACTGCAAGCTCTTGCTGGCCCTCACCTTCCCTTGGCAGCCCTTCCACAGCCCCACAGACACTGCCGCTCTGAGCTTGCCAGCCACCTCAGGGTGCCGACGTTGTTGCCTTGCTCGCTCTCAGCACTGCCAGAGCCCAGCTCCCAAATGGAAAACGTCCGGCGCCTGCTCCCACACCAAAGGGGACAGGACTGCAAGCTCTTGCTGGCCCTCACCTTCCCTTGGCAGCCCTTCCACAGCCCCACAGACACTGCCGCTCTCAGCTTGCCAGCCACCTCAGGGTGCCGACGTCGTTCCCTTCCTCGCTCTCAGGCCTGCGAAAGCCCAGCTCCCAAATGGAAAACGTCCAGCGCCTGCTCCCACACCAAAGGGGCCAGGACTGCAAGCTCTTGCTGGCCCTCACCTTCCCTTGGCAGCCCTTCCACAGCCCCACAGACACTGCCGCTCTGAGCTTGCCAGCCACCTCAGGGTGTCGACGTTGTTGCCTTGCTCGCTCTCAGCACTGCCAGAGCCCAGCTCCCAAATGGAAAACGTCCAGCGCCTGCTCCCACACCAAAGGGGCCAGGACTGCAAGCTGTTGCTGGCCCTCACCTTCCCTTGGCAGCCCTTCCACAGCCCCACAGACACTGCCGCTCTGAGCTTGCCAGCCACCTCAGGGTGCCGACGTTGTTGCCTTGCTCGCTCTCAGCACTGCCAGAGCCCAGCTCCCAAATGGAAAACGTC
This sequence comes from Aptenodytes patagonicus, assembly GCF_965638725.1. NCBI lineage: Eukaryota > Metazoa > Chordata > Aves > Sphenisciformes > Spheniscidae > Aptenodytes > Aptenodytes patagonicus. Next base: position 58,310 of record NW_027472015.1, read on the forward strand.
CAGCGCCTGCTCCCACACCAAAGGGGCCAGGACTGCAAGCTGTTGCTGGCCCTCACCTTCCCTTGGCAGCCCTTCCACAGCCCCACAGACACTGCCGCTCTGAGCTTGCCAGCCACCTCAGGGTGCCGACGTTGTTGCCTTGCTCGCTCTCAGCACTGCCAGAGCCCAGCTCCCAAATGGAAAACGTCCAGCGCCTGCTCCCACACCAAAGGGGCCAGGACTGCAAGCTCTTGCTGGCCCTCACCTTCCCTTGGCAGCCCTTCCACAGCCCCACAGACACTGCCGCTCTCAGCTTGCCAGCCACCTCAGGGTGCCGACGTTGTTGCCTTGCTCGCTCTCAGCACTGCCAGAGCCCAGCTCCCAAATGGAAAACGTCCAGCGCCTGCTCCCACACCAAAGGGGCCAGGACTGCAAGCTGTTGCTGGCCCTCACCTTCCCTTGGCAGCCCTTCCACAGCCCCACAGACACTGCCGCTCTGAGCTTGCCAGCCACCTCAGGGTGTCGACGTTGTTGCCTTGCTCGCTCTCAGCACTGCCAGAGCCCAGCTCCCAAATGGAAAACGTCCGGCGCCTGCTCCCACACCAAAGGGGCCAGGACTGCAAGCTGTTGCTGGCCCTCACCTTCCCTTGGCAGCCCTTCCACAGCCCCACAGAACCTGCCGCGCTGAGCTTGCCAGCCACCTCAGGGTGCCGACGTTGTTGCCTTGCTCGCTCTCAGCACTGCCAGAGCCCAGCTCCCAAGTGGAAAACGTCCAGCGCCTGCTCCCACACCAAAGGGGCCAGGACTGCAAGCTGTTGCTGGCCCTCACCTTCCCTTGGCAGCCCTTCCACAGCCCCACAGACACTGCCGCTCTGAGCTTGCCAGCCACCTCAGGGTGCCGACGTTGTTGCCTTGCTCGCTCTCAGCACTGCCAGAGCCCAGCTCCCAAATGGAAAACGTCCAGCGCCTGCTCCCACACCAAAGGGGCCAGGACTGCAAGCTGTTGCTGGCCCTCACCTTCCCTTGGCAGCCCTTCCACAGCCCCACAGACACTGCCGCTCTGAGCTTGCCAGCCACCTCAGGGTGCCGACGTTGTTGCCTTGCTCGCTCTCAGCACTGCCAGAGCCCAGCTCCCAAGTGGAAAACGTCCAGCGCCTGCTCCCACACCAAAGGGGCCAGGACTGCAAGCTGTTGCTGGCCCTCACCTTCCCTTGGCAGCCCTTCCACAGCCCCACAGACACTGCCGCTCTGAGCTTGCCAGCCACCTCAGGGTGTCGACGTTGTTGCCTTGCTCGCTCTCAGCACTGCCAGAGCCCAGCTCCCAAGTGGAAAACGTCCAGCGCCTGCTCCCACACCAAAGGGGCCAGGACTGCAAGCTGTTGCTGGCCCTCACCTTCCCTTGGCAGCCCTTCCACAGCCCCACAGACACTGCCGCTCTGAGCTTGCCAGCCACCTCAGGGTGCCGACGTTGTTGCCTTGCTCGCTCTCAGCACTGCCAGAGCCCAGCTCCCAAGTGGAAAACGTCCAGCGCCTGCTCCCACACCAAAGGGGCCAGGACTGCAAGCTGTTGCTGGCCCTCCCCTTCCCTTGGCAGCCCTTCCACAGCCCCACAGACACTGCCGCTCTGAGCTTGCCAGCCACCTCAGGGTGCCGACGTTGTTGCCTTGCTCGCTCTCAGCACTGCCAGAGCCCAGCTCCCAAGTGGAAAACGTCCAGCGCCTGCTCCCACACCAAAGGGGCCAGGACTGCAAGCTGTTGCTGGCCCTCACCTTCCCTTGGCAGCCCTTCCACAGCCCCACAGACACTGCCGCTCTGAGCTTGCCAGCCACCTCAGGGTGCCGACGTTGTTGCCTTGCTCGCTCTCAGCACTGCCAGAGCCCAGCTCCCAAGTGGAAAACGTCCAGCGCCTGCTCCCACACCAAAGGGGCCAGGACTGCAAGCTGTTGCTGGCCCTCACCTTCCCTTGGCAGCCCTTCCACAGCCCCACAGACACTGCCGCTCTGAGCTTGCCAGCCACCTCAGGGTGCCGACGTTGTTGCCTTGCTCGCTCTCAGCACTGCCAGAGCCCAGCTCCCAAATGGAAAACGTCCAGCGCCTGCTCCCACACCAAAGGGGCCAGGACTGCAAGCTGTTGCTGGCCCTCCCCTTCCCTTGGCAGCCCTTCCACAGCCCCACAGACACTGCCGCTCTGAGCTTGCCAGCCACCTCAGGGTGCCGACGTTGTTGCCTTGCTCGCTCTCAGCACTGCCAGAGCCCAGCTCCCAAGTGGAAAACGTCCAGCGCCTGCTCCCACACCAAAGGGGCCAGGACTGCAAGCTGTTGCTGGCCCTCACCTTCCCTTGGCAGCCCTTCCACAGCCCCACAGACACTGCCGCTCTGAGCTTGCCAGCCACCTCAGGGTGCCGACGTTGTTGCCTTGCTCGCTCTCAGCACTGCCAGAGCCCAGCTCCCAAATGGAAAACCTCCGGCGCCTGCTCCCACACCAAAGGGGCCAGGACTGCAAGCTGTTGCTGGCCCTCACCTTCCCTTGGCAGCCCTTCCACAGCCCCACAGACACTGCCGCTCTGAGCTTGCCAGCCACCTCAGGGTGCCGACGTCGTTCCCTTGCTCACTCTCAGGCCTGCAAAAGCCCAGCTCCCAAATGGAAAACGTCCAGCGCCTGCTCCCACACCAAAGGGGCCAGGACTGCAAGCTGTTGCTGGCCCTCACCTTCCCTTGGCAGCCCTTCCACAGCCCCACAGACACTGCCGCTCTGAGCTTGCCAGCCACCTCAGGGTGTCGACGTTGTTGCCTTGCTCGCTCTCAGCACTGCCAGAGCCCAGCTCCCAAATGGAAAACGTCCAGCGCCTGCTCCCACACCAAAGGGGCCAGGACTGCAAGCTCTTGCTGGCCCTCACCTTCCCTTGGCAGCCCTTCCACAGCCCCACAGACACTGCCGCTCTGAGCTTGCCAGCCACCTCAGGGTGTCGACGTTGTTGCCTTGCTCGCTCTCAGCACTGCCAGAGCCCAGCTCCCAAATGGAAAACGTCCAGCGCCTGCTCCCACACCAAAGGGGCCAGGATTGCAAGCTGTTGCTGGCCCTCACCTTCCCTTGGCAGCCCTTCCACAGCCCCACAGACACTGCCGCTCTGAGCTTGCCAGCCACCTCAGGGTGTCGACGTTGTTGCCTTGCTCGCTCTCAGCACTGCCAGAGCCCAGCTCCCAAATGGAAAACGTCCAGCGCCTGCTCCCACACCAAAGGGGCCAGGACTGCAAGCTGTTGCTGGCCCTCACCTTCCCTTGGCAGCCCTTCCACAGCCCCACAGACACTGCCGCTCTGAGCTTGCCAGCCACCTCAGGGTGCCGACGTTGTTGCCTTGCTCGCTCTCAGCACTGCCAGAGCCCAGCTCCCAAGTGGAAAACGTCCAGCGCCTGCTCCCACACCAAAGGGGCCAGGACTGCAAGCTGTTGCTGGCCCTCCCCTTCCCTTGGCAGCCCTTCCACAGCCCCACAGACACTGCCGCTCTCAGCTTGCCAGCCACCTCAGGGTGCCGACGTTGTTGCCTTGCTCGCTCTCAGCACTGCCAGAGCCCAGCTCCCAAATGGAAAACCTCCGGCGCCTGCTCCCACACCAAAGGGGCCAGGACTGCAAGCTGTTGCTGGCCCTCACCTTCCCTTGGCAGCCCTTCCACAGCCCCACAGACACTGCCGCTCTGAGCTTGCCAGCCACCTCAGGGTGCCGACGTCGTTCCCTTGCTCACTCTCAGGCCTGCAAAAGCCCAGCTCCCAAATGGAAAACGTCCAGCGCCTGCTCCCACACCAAAGGGGCCAGGACTGCAAGCTCTTGCTGGCCCTCACCTTCCCTTGGCAGCCCTTCCACAGCCCCACAGACACTGCCGCTCTGAGCTTGCCAGCCACCTCAGGGTGTCGACGTTGTTGCCTTGCTCGCTCTCAGCACTGCCAGAGCCCAGCTCCCAAATGGAAAACGTCCAGCGCCTGCTCCCACACCAAAGGGGCCAGGACTGCAAGCTGTTGCTGGCCCTCACCTTCCCTTGGCAGCCCTTCCACAGCCCCACAGACACTGCCGCTCTGAGCTTGCCAGCCACCTCAGGGTGCCGACGTCTTCCCCTTGCTCGCTCTCAGCACTGCCAGAGCCCAGCTCCCAAATGGAAAACGTCCAGCGCCTGCTCCCACACCAAAGGGGCCAGGACTGCAAGCTGTTGCTGGCCCTCACCTTCCCTTGGCAGCCCTTCCACAGCCCCACAGACACTGCCGCTCTGAGCTTGCCAGCCACCTCAGGGTGCCGACGTTGTTGCCTTGCTCGCTCTCAGCACTGCCAGAGCCCAGCTCCCAAGTGGAAAACGTCCGGCGCCTGCTCCCACACCAAAGGGGCCAGGACTGCAAGCTCTTGCTGGCCCTCACCTTCCCTTGGCAGCCCTTCCACAGCCCCACAGACACTGCCGCTCTGAGCTTGCCAGCCACCTCAGGGTGCCGACGTTGTTGCCTTGCTCGCTCTCAGCACTGCCAGAGCCCAGCTCCCAAGTGGAAAACGTCCGGCGCCTGCTCCCACACCAAAGGGGACAGGACTGCAAGCTCTTGCTGGCCCTCACCTTCCCTTGGCAGCCCTTCCACAGCCCCACAGACACTGCCGCTCTGAGCTTGCCAGCCACCTCAGGGTGTCGACGTTGTTGCCTTGCTCGCTCTCAGCACTGCCAGAGCCCAGCTCCCAAATGGAAAACGTCCAGCGCCTGCTCCCACACCAAAGGGGCCAGGACTGCAAGCTCTTGCTGGCCCTCACCTTCCCTTGGCAGCCCTTCCACAGCCCCACAGACACTGCCGCTCTGAGCTTGCCAGCCACCTCAGGGTGTCGACGTTGTTGCCTTGCTCGCTCTCAGCACTGCCAGAGCCCAGCTCCCAAATGGAAAACGTCCAGCGCCTGCTCCCACACCAAAGGGGCCAGGACTGCAAGCTGTTGCTGGCCCTCACCTTCCCTTGGCAGCCCTTCCACAGCCCCACAGACACTGCCGCTCTGAGCTTGCCAGCCACCTCAGGGTGCCGACGTTGTTGCCTTGCTCGCTCTCAGCACTGCCAGAGCCCAGCTCCCAAATGGAAAACGTCCAGCGCCTGCTCCCACACCAAAGGGGCCAGGACTGCAAGCTGTTGCTGGCCCTCACCTTCCCTTGGCAGCCCTTCCACAGCCCCACAGACACTGCCGCTCTGAGCTTGCCAGCCACCTCAGGGTGCCGACGTTGTTGCCTTGCTCGCTCTCAGCACTGCCAGAGCCCAGCTCCCAAATGGAAAACGTCCAGCGCCTGCTCCCACACCAAAGGGGCCAGGACTGCAAGCTGTTGCTGGCCCTCACCTTCCCTTGGCAGCCCTTCCACAGCCCCACAGACACTGCCGCTCTGAGCTTGCCAGCCACCTCAGGGTGCCGACGTTGTTGCCTTGCTCGCTCTCAGCACTGCCAGAGCCCAGCTCCCAAATGGAAAACGTCCAGCGCCTGCTCCCACACCAAAGGGGCCAGGACTGCAAGCTGTTGCTGGCCCTCACCTTCCCTTGGCAGCCCTTCCACAGCCCCACAGACACTGCCGCTCTGAGCTTGCCAGCCACCTCAGGGTGCCGACGTTGTTGCCTTGCTCGCTCTCAGCACTGCCAGAGCCCAGCTCCCAAGTGGAAAACGTCCAGCGCCTGCTCCCACACCAAAGGGGCCAGGACTGCAAGCTGTTGCTGGCCCTCACCTTCCCTTGGCAGCCCTTCCACAGCCCCACAGACACTGCCGCTCTGAGCTTGCCAGCCACCTCAGGGTGCCGACGTCGTTCCCTTGCTCACTCTCAGGCCTGCAAAAGCCCAGCTCCCAAATGGAAAACGTCCAGCGCCTGCTCCCACACCAAAGGGGCCAGGACTGCAAGCTCTTGCTGGCCCTCACCTTCCCTTGGCAGCCCTTCCACAGCCCCACAGACACTGCCGCTCTGAGCTTGCCAGCCACCTCAGGGTGTCGACGTTGTTGCCTTGCTCGCTCTCAGCACTGCCAGAGCCCAGCTCCCAAATGGAAAACGTCCAGCGCCTGCTCCCACACCAAAGGGGCCAGGACTGCAAGCTGTTGCTGGCCCTCACCTTCCCTTGGCAGCCCTTCCACAGCCCCACAGACACTGCCGCTCTGAGCTTGCCAGCCACCTCAGGGTGCCGACGTTGTTGCCTTGCTCGCTCTCAGCACTGCCAGAGCCCAGCTCCCAAATGGAAAACGTCCAGCGCCTGCTCCCACACCAAAGGGGCCAGGACTGCAAGCTGTTGCTGGCCCTCACCTTCCCTTGGCAGCCCTTCCACAGCCCCACAGACACTGCCGCTCTGAGCTTGCCAGCCACCTCAGGGTGTCGACGTTGTTGCCTTGCTCGCTCTCAGCACTGCCAGAGCCCAGCTCCCAAATGGAAAACGTCCAGCGCCTGCTCCCACACCAAAGGGGCCAGGACTGCAAGCTGTTGCTGGCCCTCACCTTCCCTTGGCAGCCCTTCCACAGCCCCACAGACACTGCCGCTCTGAGCTTGCCAGCCACCTCAGGGTGCCGACGTTGTTGCTTTGCTCGCTCTCAGCACTGCCAGAGCCCAGCTCCCAAATGGAAAACGTCCAGCGCCTGCTCCCACACCAAAGGGGCCAGGACTGCAAGCTGTTGCTGGCCCTCACCTTCCCTTGGCAGCCCTTCCACAGCCCCACAGACACTGCCGCTCTGAGCTTGCCAGCCACCTCAGGGTGCCGACGTTGTTGCCTTGCTCGCTCTCAGCACTGCCAGAGCCCAGCTCCCAAATGGAAAACGTCCAGCGCCTGCTCCCACACCAAAGGGGCCAGGACTGCAAGCTCTTGCTAGCCCTCCCCTTCCCTTGGCAGCCCTTCCACAGCCCCACAGACACTGCCGCTCTGAGCTTGCCAGCCACCTCAGGGTGCCGACGTCGTTCCCTTGCTCGCTCTCAGGCCTGCGAAAGCCCAGCTCCCAAATGGAAAACGTCCAGCGCCTGCTCCCACACCAAAGGGGCCAGGACTGCAAGCTGTTGCTGGCCCTCACCTTCCCTTGGCAGCCCTTCCACAGCCCCACAGACACTGCCGCTCTGAGCTTGCCAGCCACCTCAGGGTGCCGACGTTGTTGCCTTGCTTGCTCTCAGCACTGCCAGAGCCCAGCTCCCAAATGGAAAACGTCCAGCGCCTGCTCCCACACCAAAGGGGCCAGGACTGCAAGCTGTTGCTGGCCCTCACCTTCCCTTGGCAGCCCTTCCACAGCCCCACAGACACTGCCGCTCTGAGCTTGCCAGCCACCTCAGGGTGCCGACGTTGTTGCCTTGCTCGCTCTCAGCACTGCCAGAGCCCAGCTCCCAAGTGGAAAACGTCCAGCGCCTGCTCCCACACCAAAGGGGCCAGGACTGCAAGCTCTTGCTGGCCCTCACCTTCCCTTGGCAGCCCTTCCACAGCCCCACAGACACTGCCGCTCTGAGCTTGCCAGCCACCTCAGGGTGCCGACGTTGTTGCCTTGCTCGCTCTCAGCACTGCCAGAGCCCAGCTCCCAAGTGGAAAACGTCCAGCGCCTGCTCCCACACCAAAGGGGCCAGGACTGCAAGCTGTTGCTGGCCCTCACCTTCCCTTGGCAGCCCTTCCACAGCCCCACAGACACTGCCGCTCTGAGCTTGCCAGCCACCTCAGGGTGCCGACGTCGTTCCCTTGCTCGCTCTCAGGCCTGCGAAAGCCCAGCTCCCAAATGGAAAACGTCCAGCGCCTGCTCCCACACCAAAGGGGCCAGGACTGCAAGCTCTTGCTGGCCCTCACCTTCCCTTGGCAGCCCTTCCACAGCCCCACAGACACTGCCGCTCTGAGCTTGCCAGCCACCTCAGGGTGCCGACGTTGTTGCCTTGCTCGCTCTCAGCACTGCCAGAGCCCAGCTCCCAAGTGGAAAACGTCCAGCGCCTGCTCCCACACCAAAGGGGCCAGGACTGCAAGCTGTTGCTGGCCCTCACCTTCCCTTGGCAGCCCTTCCACAGCCCCACAGACACTGCCGCTCTGAGCTTGCCAGCCACCTCAGGGTGCCGACGTTGTTGCCTTGCTCGCTCTCAGCACTGCCAGAGCCCAGCTCCCAAGTGGAAAACGTCCAGCGCCTGCTCCCACACCAAAGGGGCCAGGACTGCAAGCTGTTGCTGGCCCTCACCTTCCCTTGGCAGCCCTTCCACAGCCCCACAGACACTGCCGCTCTGAGCTTGCCAGCCACCTCAGGGTGCCGATGTTGTTGCCTTGCTCGCTCTCAGCACTGCCAGAGCCCAGCTCCCAAATGGAAAACCTCCGGCGCCTGCTCCCACACCAAAGGGGCCAGGACTGCAAGCTGTTGCTGGCCCTCACCTTCCCTTGGCAGCCCTTCCACAGCCCCACAGACACTGCCGCTCTGAGCTTGCCAGCCACCTCAGGGTGCCGACGTCGTTCCCTTGCTCACTCTCAGGCCTGCAAAAGCCCAGCTCCCAAATGGAAAACGTCCAGCGCCTGCTCCCACACCAAAGGGGCCAGGACTGCAAGCTCTTGCTGGCCCTCACCTTCCCTTGGCAGCCCTTCCACAGCCCCACAGACACTGCCGCTCTGAGCTTGCCAGCCACCTCAGGGTGTCGACGTTGTTGCCTTGCTCGCTCTCAGCACTGCCAGAGCCCAGCTCCCAAATGGAAAACGTCCAGCGCCTGCTCCCACACCAAAGGGGCCAGGACTGCAAGCTGTTGCTGGCCCTCACCTTCCCTTGGCAGCCCTTCCACAGCCCCACAGACACTGCCGCTCTGAGCTTGCCAGCCACCTCAGGGTGCCGACGTTGTTGCCTTGCTCGCTCTCAGCACTGCCAGAGCCCAGCTCCCAAATGGAAAACGTCCAGCGCCTGCTCCCACACCAAAGGGGCCAGGACTGCAAGCTGTTGCTGGCCCTCACCTTCCCTTGGCAGCCCTTCCACAGCCCCACAGACACTGCCGCTCTGAGCTTGCCAGCCACCTCAGGGTGTCGACGTTGTTGCCTTGCTCGCTCTCAGCACTGCCAGAGCCCAGCTCCCAAATGGAAAACGTCCAGCGCCTGCTCCCACACCAAAGGGGCCAGGACTGCAAGCTCTTGCTGGCCCTCACCTTCCCTTGGCAGCCCTTCCACAGCCCCACAGACACTGCCGCTCTGAGCTTGCCAGCCACCTCAGGGTGCCGACGTTGTTGCCTTGCTCGCTCTCAGCACTGCCAGAGCCCAGCTCCCAAGTGGAAAACGTCCAGCGCCTGCTCCCACACCAAAGGGGCCAGGACTGCAAGCTGTTGCTGGCCCTCACCTTCCCTTGGCAGCCCTTCCACAGCCCCACAGACACTGCCGCTCTCAGCTTGCCAGCCACCTCAGGGTGCCGACGTTGTTGCCTTGCTCGCTCTCAGCACTGCCAGAGCCCAGCTCCCAAGTGGAAAACGTCCAGCGCCTGCTCCCACACCAAAGGGGCCAGGACTGCAAGCTGTTGCTGGCCCTCACCTTCCCTTGGCAGCCCTTCCACAGCCCCACAGACACTGCCGCTCTGAGCTTGCCAGCCACCTCAGGGTGCCGACGTCGTTCCCTTGCTCGCTCTCAGGCCTGCGAAAGCCCAGCTCCCAAATGGAAAACGTCCAGCGCCTGCTCCCACACCAAAGGGGCCAGGACTGCAAGCTGTTGCTGGCCCTCACCTTCCCTTGGCAGCCCTTCCACAGCCCCACAGACACTGCCGCTCTGAGCTTGCCAGCCACCTCAGGCTGCCGACGTTGTTGCCTTGCTTGCTCTCAGCACTGCCAGAGCCCAGCTCCCAAATGGAAAACGTCCAGCGCCTGCTCCCACACCAAAGGGGCCAGGACTGCAAGCTGTTGCTGGCCCTCACCTTCCCTTGGCAGCCCTTCCACAGCCCCACAGACACTGCCGCTCTGAGCTTGCCAGCCACCTCAGGGTGCCGACGTTGTTGCCTTGCTCGCTCTCAGCACTGCCAGAGCCCAGCTCCCAAGTGGAAAACGTCCAGCGCCTGCTCCCACACCAAAGGGGCCAGGACTGCAAGCTGTTGCTGGCCCTCACCTTCCCTTGGCAGCCCTTCCACAGCCCCACAGACACTGCCGCTCTGAGCTTGCCAGCCACCTCAGGGTGCCGACGTTGTTGCCTTGCTCGCTCTCAGCACTGCCAGAGCCCAGCTCCCAAGTGGAAAACATCCAGCGCCTGCTCCCACACCAAAGGGGCCAGGACTGCAAGCTGTTGCTGGCCCTCACCTTCCCTTGGCAGCCCTTCCACAGCCCCACAGACACTGCCGCTCTGAGCTTGCCAGCCACCTCAGGGTGCCGACGTCGTTCCCTTGCTCGCTCTCAGGCCTGCGAAAGCCCAGCTCCCAAATGGAAAACGTCCAGCGCCTGCTCCCACACCAAAGGGGCCAGGACTGCAAGCTCTTGCTGGCCCTCACCTTCCCTTGGCAGCCCTTCCACAGCCCCACAGACACTGCCGCTCTGAGCTTGCCAGCCACCTCAGGGTGCCGACGTTGTTGCCTTGCTCGCTCTCAGCACTGCCAGAGCCCAGCTCCCAAGTGGAAAACGTCCAGCGCCTGCTCCCACACCAAAGGGGCCAGGACTGCAAGCTGTTGCTGGCCCTCACCTTCCCTTGGCAGCCCTTCCACAGCCCCACAGACACTGCCGCTCTGAGCTTGCCAGCCACCTCAGGGTGCCGACGTCGTTCCCTTGCTCCCTCTCAGGCCTGCAAAAGCCCAGCTCCCAAATGGAAAACGTCCAGCGCCTGCTCCCACACCAAAGGGGCCAGGACTGCAAGCTCTTGCTGGCCCTCCCCTTCCCTTGGCAGCCCTTCCACAGCCCCACAGACACTGCCGCTCTGAGCTTGCCAGCCACCTCAGGGTGTCGACGTTGTTGCCTTGCTCGCTCTCAGCACTGCCAGAGCCCAGCTCCCAAATGGAAAACGTCCAGCGCCTGCTCCCACACCAAAGGGGCCAGGATTGCAAGCTGTTGCTGGCCCTCACCTTCCCTTGGCAGCCCTTCCACAGCCCCACAGACACTGCCGCTCTGAGCTTGCCAGCCACCTCAGGGTGTCGACGTTGTTGCCTTGCTCGCTCTCAGCACTGCCAGAGCCCAGCTCCCAAATGGAAAACGTCCAGCGCCTGCTCCCACACCAAAGGGGCCAGGACTGCAAGCTGTTGCTGGCCCTCCCCTTCCCTTGGCAGCCCTTCCACAGCCCCACAGACACTGGCGCTCTGAGCTTGCCAGCCACCTCAGGGTGCCGACGTTGTTGCCTTGCTCGCTCTCAGCACTGCCAGAGCCCAGCTCCCAAATGGAAAACGTCCAGCGCCTGCTCCCACACCAAAGGGGCCAGGACTGCAAGCTGTTGCTGGCCCTCACCTTCCCTTGGCAGCCCTTCCACAGCCCCACAGACACTGCCGCTCTGAGCTTGCCAGCCACCTCAGGGTGCCGACGTTGTTGCCTTGCTCGCTCTCAGCACTGCCAGAGCCCAGCTCCCAAATGGAAAACCTCCGGCGCCTGCTCCCACACCAAAGGGGCCAGGACTGCAAGCTGTTGCTGGCCCTCACCTTCCCTTGGCAGCCCTTCCACAGCCCCACAGACACTGCCGCTCTGAGCTTGCCAGCCACCTCAGGGTGCCGACGTCGTTCCCTTGCTCCCTCTCAGGCCTGCAAAAGCCCAGCTCCCAAATGGAAAACGTCCAGCGCCTGCTCCCACACCAAAGGGGCCAGGACTGCAAGCTCTTGCTGGCCCTCCCCTTCCCTTGGCAGCCCTTCCACAGCCCCACAGACACTGCCGCTCTGAGCTTGCCAGCCACCTCAGGGTGTCGACGTTGTTGCCTTGCTCGCTCTCAGCACTGCCAGAGCCCAGCTCCCAAATGGAAAACGTCCAGCGCCTGCTCCCACACCAAAGGGGCCAGGATTGCAAGCTGTTGCTGGCCCTCACCTTCCCTTGGCAGCCCTTCCACAGCCCCACAGACACTGCCGCTCTGAGCTTGCCAGCCACCTCAGGGTGCCGACGTTGTTGCCTTGCTCGCTCTCAGCACTGCCAGAGCCCAGCTCCCAAATGGAAAACGTCCAGCGCCTGCTCCCACACCAAAGGGGCCAGGACTGCAAGCTCTTGCTGGCCCTCACCTTCCCTTGGCAGCCCTTCCACAGCCCCACAGACACTGCCGCTCTGAGCTTGCCAGCCACCTCAGGGTGTCGACGTTGTTGCCTTGCTCGCTCTCAGCACTGCCAGAGCCCAGCTCCCAAATGGAAAACGTCCAGCGCCTGCTCCCACACCAAAGGGGCCAGGATTGCAAGCTGTTGCTGGCCCTCACCTTCCCTTGGCAGCCCTTCCACAGCCCCACAGACACTGCCGCTCTGAGCTTGCCAGCCACCTCAGGGTGCCGACGTTGTTGCCTTGCTCGCTCTCAGCACTGCCAGAGCCCAGCTCCCAAGTGGAAAACGTCCAGCGCCTGCTCCCACACCAAAGGGGCCAGGACTGCAAGCTGTTGCTGGCCCTCACCTTCCCTTGGCAGCCCTTCCACAGCCCCACAGACACTGCCGCTCTGAGCTTGCCAGCCACCTCAGGGTGCCGACGTTGTTGCCTTGCTCGCTCTCAGCACTGCCAGAGCCCAGCTCCCAAGTGGAAAACGTCCAGCGCCTGCTCCCACACCAAAGGGGCCAGGACTGCAAGCTCTTCCTGGCCCTCACCTTCCCTTGGCAGCCCTTCCACAGCCCCACAGACACTGCCGCTCTGAGCTTGCCAGCCACCTCAGGGTGTCGACGTTGTTGCCTTGCTCGCTCTCAGCACTGCCAGAGCCCAGCTCCCAAATGGAAAACGTCCAGCGCCTGCTCCCACACCAAAGGGGCCAGGACTGCAAGCTGTTGCTGGCCCTCACCTTCCCTTGGCAGCCCTTCCACAGCCCCACAGACACTGCCGCTCTGAGCTTGCCAGCCACCTCAGGGTGTCGACGTTGTTGCCTTGCTCGCTCTCAGCACTGCCAGAGCCCAGCTCCCAAATGGAAAACGTCCAGCGCCTGCTCCCACACCAAAGGGGCCAGGACTGCAAGCTGTTGCTGGCCCTCACCTTCCCTTGGCAGCCCTTCCACAGCCCCACAGACACTGCCGCTCTGAGCTTGCCAGCCACCTCAGGGTGCCGACGTTGTTGCCTTGCTCGCTCTCAGCACTGCCAGAGCCCAGCTCCCAAATGGAAAACGTCCAGCGCCTGCTCCCACACCAAAGGGGCCAGGACTGCAAGCTGTTGCTGGCCCTCACCTTCCCTTGGCAGCCCTTCCACAGCCCCACAGACACTGCCGCTCTCAGCTTGCCAGCCACCTCAGGGTGCCGACGTTGTTGCCTTGCTCGCTCTCAGCACTGCCAGAGCCCAGCTCCCAAATGGAAAACGTCCAGCGCCTGCTCCCACACCAAAGGGGCCAGGACTGCAAGCTGTTGCTGGCCCTCACCTTCCCTTGGCAGCCCTTCCACAGCCCCACAGACACTGCCGCTCTGAGCTTGCCAGCCACCTCAGGGTGCCGACGTTGTTGCCTTGCTCGCTCTCAGGCCTGCGAAAGCCCAGCTCCCAAATGGAAAACATCCAGCGCCTGCTCCCACACCAAAGGGGCCAGGACTGCAAGCTGTTGCTGGCCCTCACCTTCCCTTGGCAGCCCTTCCACAGCCCCACAGACACTGCCGCTCTGAGCTTGCCAGCCACCTCAGGGTGCCGACGTCTTCCCCTTGCTCGCTCTCAGCACTGCCAGAGCCCAGCTCCCAAATGGAAAACGTCCAGCGCCTGCTCCCACACCAAAGGGGCCAGGACTGCAAGCTGTTGCTGGCCCTCACCTTCCCTTGGCAGCCCTTCCACAGCCCCACAGACACTGCCGCTCTGAGCTTGCCAGCCACCTCAGGGTGCCGACGTTGTTGCCTTGCTCGCTCTCAGCACTGCCAGAGCCCAGCTCCCAAGTGGAAAACGTCCGGCGCCTGCTCCCACACCAAAGGGGCCAGGACTGCAAGCTCTTGCTGGCCCTCACCTTCCCTTGGCAGCCCTTCCACAGCCCCACAGACACTGCCGCTCTGAGCTTGCCAGCCACCTCAGGGTGCCGACGTTGTTGCCTTGCTCGCTCTCAGCACTGCCAGAGCCCAGCTCCCAAATGGAAAACGTCCAGCGCCTGCTCCCACACCAAAGGGGCCAGGACTGCAAGCTGTTGCTGGCCCTCACCTTCCCTTGGCAGCCCTTCCACAGCCCCACAGACACTGCCGCTCTGAGCTTGCCAGCCACCTCAGGGTGCCGACGTTGTTGCCTTGCTCGCTCTCAGCACTGCCAGAGCCCAGCTCCCAAATGGAAAACGTCCAGCGCCTGCTCCCACACCAAAGGGGCCAGGACTGCAAGCTGTTGCTGGCCCTCACCTTCCCTTGGCAGCCCTTCCACAGCCCCACAGACACTGCCGCTCTGAGCTTGCCAGCCACCTCAGGGTGCCGACGTTGTTGCCTTGCTCGCTCTCAGCACTGCCAGAGCCCAGCTCCCAAGTGGAAAACGTCCAGCGCCTGCTCCCACACCAAAGGGGCCAGGACTGCAAGCTCTTGCTGGCCCTCACCTTCCCTTGGCAGCCCTTCCACAGCCCCACAGACACTGCCGCTCTGAGCTTGCCAGCCACCTCAGGGTGCCGACGTTGTTGCCTTGCTCGCTCTCAGCACTGCCAGAGCCCAGCTCCCAAGTGGAAAACGTCCGGCGCCTGCTCCCACACCAAAGGGGCCAGGACTGCAAGCTGTTGCTGGCCCTCACCTTCCCTTGGCAGCCCTTCCACAGCCCCACAGACACTGCCGCTCTCAGCTTGCCAGCCACCTCAGGGTGTCGACGTTGTTGCCTTGCTCGCTCTCAGCACTGCCAGAGCCCAGCTCCCAAATGGAAAACGTCCAGCGCCTGCTCCCACACCAAAGGGGCCAGGACTGCAAGCTGTTGCTGGCCCTCACCTTCCCTTGGCAGCCCTTCCACAGCCCCACAGACACTGCCGCTCTGAGCTTGCCAGCCACCTCAGGGTGCCGACGTTGTTGCTTTGCTCGCTCTCAGCACTGCCAGAGCCCAGCTCCCAAATGGAAAACGTCCAGCGCCTGCTCCCACACCAAAGGGGCCAGGACTGCAAGCTGTTGCTGGCCCTCACCTTCCCTTGGCAGCCCTTCCACAGCCCCACAGACACTGCCGCTCTGAGCTTGCCAGCCACCTCAGGGTGCCGACGTTGTTGCCTTGCTCGCTCTCAGGCCTGCGAAAGCCCAGCTCCCAAATGGAAAACGTCCAGCGCCTGCTCCCACACCAAAGGGGCCAGGACTGCAAGCTGTTGCTGGCCCTCACCTTCCCTTGGCAGCCCTTCCACAGCCCCACAGACACTGCCGCTCTGAGCTTGCCAGCCACCTCAGGGTGCCGACGTTGTTGCCTTGCTCGCTCTCAGCACTGCCAGAGCCCAGCTCCCAAGTGGAAAACGTCCAGCGCCTGCTCCCACACCAAAGGGGCCAGGACTGCAAGCTGTTGCTGGCCCTCACCTTCCCTTGGCAGCCCTTCCACAGCCCCACAGACACTGCCGCTCTGAGCTTGCCAGCCACCTCAGGGTGCCGACGTTGTTGCCTTGCTCGCTCTCAGCACTGCCAGAGCCCAGCTCCCAAGTGGAAAACGTCCAGCGCCTGCTCCCACACCAAAGGGGCCAGGACTGCAAGCTGTTGCTGGCCCTCACCTTCCCTTGGCAGCCCTTCCACAGCCCCACAGACACTGCCGCTCTGAGCTTGCCAGCCACCTCAGGGTGCCGACGTTGTTGCCTTGCTCGCTCTCAGCACTGCCAGAGCCCAGCTCCCAAATGGAAAACGTCCAGCGCCTGCTCCCACACCAAAGGGGCCAGGACTGCAAGCTGTTGCTGGCCCTCACCTTCCCTTGGCAGCCCTTCCACAGCCCCACAGACACTGCCGCTCTGAGCTTGCCAGCCACCTCAGGGTGCCGACGTCTTGCCCTTGCTCGCTCTCAGGCCTGCGAAAGCCCAGCTCCCAAATGGAAAACGTCCAGCGCCTGCTCCCACACCAAAGGGGCCAGGACTGCAAGCTGTTGCTGGCCCTCACCTTCCCTTGGCAGCCCTTCCACAGCCCCACAGACACTGCCGCTCTGAGCTTGCCAGCCACCTCAGGGTGCCGACGTTGTTGCCTTGCTCGCTCTCAGCACTGCCAGAGCCCAGCTCCCAAATGGAAAACGTCCAGCGCCTGCTCCCACACCAAAGGGGCCAGGACTGCAAGCTGTTGCTGGCCCTCACCTTCCCTTGGCAGCCCTTCCACAGCCCCACAGACACTGGCGCTCTGAGCTTGCCAGCCACCTCAGGGTGCCGACGTTGTTGCCTTGCTCGCTCTCAGGCCTGCGAAAGCCCAGCTCCCAAATGGAAAACGTCCAGCGCCTGCTCCCACACCAAAGGGGCCAGGACTGCAAGCTGTTGCTGGCCCTCACCTTCCCTTGGCAGCCCTTCCACAGCCCCACAGACACTGCCGCTCTGAGCTTGCCAGCCACCTCAGGGTGCCGACGTTGTTGCCTTGCTCGCTCTCAGCACTGCCAGAGCCCAGCTCCCAAATGGAAAACGTCCAGCGCCTGCTCCCACACCAAAGGGGCCAGGATTGCAAGCTGTTGCTGGCCCTCACCTTCCCTTGGCAGCCCTTCCACAGCCCCACAGACACTGCCGCTCTGAGCTTGCCAGCCACCTCAGGGTGCCGACGTTGTTGCCTTGCTCGCTCTCAGCACTGCCAGAGCCCAGCTCCCAAATGGAAAACGTCCAGCGCCTGCTCCCACACCAAAGGGGCCAGGACTGCAAGCTGTTGCTGGCCCTCACCTTCCCTTGGCAGCCCTTCCACAGCCCCACAGACACTGCCGCTCTGAGCTTGCCAGCCACCTCAGGGTGCCGACGTTGTTGCCTTGCTCGCTCTCAGCACTGCCAGAGCCCAGCTCCCAAGTGGAAAACGTCCAGCGCCTGCTCCCACACCAAAGGGGCCAGGACTGCAAGCTGTTGCTGGCCCTCACCTTCCCTTGGCAGCCCTTCCACAGCCCCACAGACACTGCCGCTCTGAGCTTGCCAGCCACCTCAGGGTGCCGACGTTGTTGCCTTGCTCGCTCTCAGGCCTGCGAAAGCCCAGCTCCCAAGTGGAAAACGTCCAGCGCCTGCTCCCACACCAAAGGGGCCAGGACTGCAAGCTGTTGCTGGCCCTCACCTTCCCTTGGCAGCCCTTCCACAGCCCCACAGACACTGCCGCTCTGAGCTTGCCAGCCACCTCAGGGTGCCGACGTTGTTGCCTTGCTCGCTCTCAGCACTGCCAGAGCCCAGCTCCCAAATGGAAAACGTCCAGCGCCTGCTCCCACACCAAAGGGGCCAGGACTGCAAGCTGTTGCTGGCCCTCACCTTCCCTTGGCAGCCCTTCCACAGCCCCACAGACACTGCCGCTCTGAGCTTGCCAGCCACCTCAGGGTGCCGACGTTGTTGCCTTGCTCGCTCTCAGCACTGCCAGAGCCCAGCTCCCAAGTGGAAAACGTCCAGCGCCTGCTCCCACACCAAAGGGGCCAGGACTGCAAGCTGTTGCTGGCCCTCACCTTCCCTTGGCAGCCCTTCCACAGCCCCACAGACACTGCCGCTCTGAGCTTGCCAGCCACCTCAGGGTGCCGACGTTGTTGCCTTGCTCGCTCTCAGCACTGCCAGAGCCCAGCTCCCAAATGGAAAACGTCCAGCGCCTGCTCCCACACCAAAGGGGCCAGGACTGCAAGCTCTTGCTGGCCCTCACCTTCCCTTGGCAGCCCTTCCACAGCCCCACAGACACTGCCGCTCTCAGCTTGCCAGCCACCTCAGGGTGCCGACGTTGTTGCCTTGCTCGCTCTCAGCACTGCCAGAGCCCAGCTCCCAAATGGAAAACGTCCAGCGCCTGCTCCCACACCAAAGGGGCCAGGACTGCAAGCTCTTGCTGGCCCTCACCTTCCCTTGGCAGCCCTTCCACAGCCCCACAGACACTGCCGCTCTGAGCTTGCCAGCCACCTCAGGGTGCCGACGTCTTGCCCTTGCTCGCTCTCAGGCCTGCGAAAGCCCAGCTTCCAAATGGAAAACGTCCAGCGCCTGCTCCCACACCAAAGGGGCCAGGACTGCAAGCTGTTGCTGGCCCTCACCTTCCCTTGGCAGCCCTTCCACAGTCCCACAGACACTGCCGCTCTGAGCTTGCCAGCCACCTCAGGGTGCCAACGTTGTTGCCTTGCTCGCTCTCAGCACTGCCAGAGCCCAGCTCCCAAGTGGAAAACGTCCAGCGCCTGCTCCCACACCAAAGGGGCCAGGACTGCAAGCTGTTGCTGGCCCTCACCTTCCCTTGGCAGCCCTTCCACAGCCCCACAGACACTGCCGCTCTCAGCTTGCCAGCCACCTCAGGGTGCCGACGTCTTCCCCTTGCTCGCTCTCAGCACTGCCAGAGCCCAGCTCCCAAATGGAAAACGTCCAGCGCCTGCTCCCACACCAAAGGGGCCAGGATTGCAAGCTGTTGCTGGCCCTCACCTTCCCTTGGCAGCCCTTCCACAGCCCCACAGACACTGCCGCTCTCAGCTTGCCAGCCACCTCAGGGTGCCGACGTCGTTCCCTTGCTCGCTCTCAGGCCTGCGAAAGCCCAGCTCCCAAATGGAAAACGTCCAGCGCCTGCTCCCACACCAAAGGGGCCAGGACTGCAAGCTGTTGCTGGCCCTCACCTTCCCTTGGCAGCCCTTCCACAGCCCCACAGACACTGCCGCTCTGAGCTTGCCAGCCACCTCAGGGTGCCGACGTTGTTGCCTTGCTCGCTCTCAGCACTGCCAGAGCCCAGCTCCCAAATGGAAAACGTCCAGCGCCTGCTCCCACACCAAAGGGGCCAGGACTGCAAGCTGTTGCTGGCCCTCACCTTCCCTTGGCAGCCCTTCCACAGCCCCACAGACACTGCCGCTCTCAGCTTGCCAGCCACCTCAGGGTGCCGACGTTGTTGCCTTGCTCGCTCTCAGCACTGCCAGAGCCCAGCTCCCAAGTGGAAAACGTCCAGCGCCTGCTCCCACACCAAAGGGGCCAGGACTGCAAGCTGTTGCTGGCCCTCCCCTTCCCTTGGCAGCCCTTCCACAGCCCCACAGACACTGCCGCTCTGAGCTTGCCAGCCACCTCAGGGTGCCGACGTTGTTGCCTTGCTCGCTCTCAGCACTGCCAGAGCCCAGCTCCCAAGTGGAAAACGTCCAGCGCCTGCTCCCACACCAAAGGGGCCAGGACTGCAAGCTGTTGCTGGCCCTCACCTTCCCTTGGCAGCCCTTCCACAGCCCCACAGACACTGCCGCTCTGAGCTTGCCAGCCACCTCAGGGTGCCGACGTTGTTGCCTTGCTCGCTCTCAGCACTGCCAGAGCCCAGCTCCCAAATGGAAAACGTCCAGCGCCTGCTCCCACACCAAAGGGGCCAGGACTGCAAGCTGTTGCTGGCCCTCACCTTCCCTTGGCAGCCCTTCCACAGCCCCACAGACACTGCCGCTCTGAGCTTGCCAGCCACCTCAGGGTGCCGACGTTGTTGCCTTGCTCGCTCTCAGCACTGCCAGAGCCCAGCTCCCAAATGGAAAACGTCCGGCGCCTGCTCCCACACCAAAGGGGCCAGGACTGCAAGCTGTTGCTGGCCCTCACCTTCCCTTGGCAGCCCTTCCACAGCCCCACAGACACTGCCGCTCTCAGCTTGCCAGCCACCTCAGGGTGCCGACGTCTTGCCCTTGCTCGCTCTCAGGCCTGCGAAAGCCCAGCTTCCAAATGGAAAACGTCCAGCGCCTGCTCCCACACCAAAGGGGCCAGGACTGCAAGCTGTTGCTGGCCCTCACCTTCCCTTGGCAGCCCTTCCACAGCCCCACAGACACTGCCGCTCTGAGCTTGCCAGCCACCTCAGGGTGCCGACGTTGTTGCCTTGCTCGCTCTCAGCACTGCCAGAGCCCAGCTCCCAAATGGAAAACGTCCAGCGCCTGCTCCCACACCAAAGGGGCCAGGACTGCAAGCTGTTGCTGGCCCTCCCCTTCCCTTGGCAGCCCTTCCACAGCCCCACAGACACTGCCGCTCTGAGCTTGCCAGCCACCTCAGGGTGCCGACGTTGTTGCCTTGCTCGCTCTCAGCACTGCCAGAGCCCAGCTCCCAAGTGGAAAACGTCCGGCGCCTGCTCCCACACCAAAGGGGCCAGGACTGCAAGCTGTTGCTGGCCCTCACCTTCCCTTGGCAGCCCTTCCACAGCCCCACAGACACTGCCGCTCTCAGCTTGCCAGCCACCTCAGGGTGCCGACGTCGTTCCCTTGCTCACTCTCAGGCCTGCGAAAGCCCAGCTCCCAAATGGAAAACGTCCAGCGCCTGCTCCCACACCAAAGGGGCCAGGACTGCAAGCTGTTGCTGGCCCTCACCTTCCCTTGGCAGCCCTTCCACAGCCCCACAGACACTGCCGCTCTCAGCTTGCCAGCCACCTCAGGGTGCCGACGTTGTTGCCTTGCTCGCTCTCAGCACTGCCAGAGCCCAGCTCCCAAATGGAAAACGTCCAGCGCCTGCTCCCACACCAAAGGGGCCAGGACTGCAAGCTGTTGCTGGCCCTCACCTTCCCTTGGCAGCCCTTCCACAGCCCCACAGACACTGCCGCTCTCAGCTTGCCAGCCACCTCAGGGTGCCGACGATGTTGCCTTGCTCGCTCTCAGCACTGCCAGAGCCCAGCTCCCAAGTGGAAAACGTCCAGCGCCTGCTCCCACACCAAAGGGGCCAGGACTGCAAGCTGTTGCTGGCCCTCACCTTCCCTTGGCAGCCCTTCCACAGCCCCACAGACACTGCCGCTCTGAGCTTGCCAGCCACCTCAGGGTGCCGGCGTTGTTGCCTTGCTCGCTCTCAGCACTGCCAGAGCCCAGCTCCCAAGTGGAAAACGTCCAGCGCCTGCTCCCACACCAAAGGGGCCAGGACTGCAAGCTGTTGCTGGCCCTCACCTTCCCTTGGCAGCCCTTCCACAGCCCCACAGACACTGCCGCTCTGAGCTTGCCAGCCACCTCAGGGTGCCGACGTCGTTCCCTTGCTCACTCTCAGGCCTGCGAAAGCCCAGCTCCCAAATGGAAAACGTCCAGCGCCTGCTCCCACACCAAAGGGGCCAGGACTGCAAGCTGTTGCTGGCCCTCACCTTCCCTTGGCAGCCCTTCCACAGCCCCACAGACACTGCCGCTCTCAGCTTGCCAGCCACCTCAGGGTGCCGACGTTGTTGCCTTGCTCGCTCTCAGCACTGCCAGAGCCCAGCTCCCAAGTGGAAAACGTCCAGCGCCTGCTCCCACACCAAAGGGGCCAGGACTGCAAGCTGTTGCTGGCCCTCACCTTCCCTTGGCAGCCCTTCCACAGCCCCACAGACACTGCCGCTCTCAGCTTGCCAGCCACCTCAGGGTGCCGACGTTGTTGCCTTGCTCGCTCTCAGCACTGCCAGAGCCCAGCTCCCAAGTGGAAAACGTCCAGCGCCTGCTCCCACACCAAAGGGGCCAGGACTGCAAGCTGTTGCTGGCCCTCACCTTCCCTTGGCAGCCCTTCCACAGCCCCACAGACACTGCCGCTCTGAGCTTGCCAGCCACCTCAGGGTGCCGACGTCGTTCCCTTGCTCACTCTCAGGCCTGCGAAAGCCCAGCTCCCAAATGGAAAACGTCCAGCGCCTGCTCCCACACCAAAGGGGCCAGGACTGCAAGCTGTTGCTGGCCCTCACCTTCCCTTGGCAGCCCTTCCACAGCCCCACAGACACTGCCGCTCTGAGCTTGCCAGCCACCTCAGGGTGCCGACGTTGTTGCCTTGCTCGCTCTCAGCACTGCCAGAGCCCAGCTCCCAAGTGGAAAACGTCCAGCGCCTGCTCCCACACCAAAGGGGCCAGGACTGCAAGCTGTTGCTGGCCCTCACCTTCCCTTGGCAGCCCTTCCACAGCCCCACAGACACTGCCGCTCTGAGCTTGCCAGCCACCTCAGGGTGCCGACGTTGTTGCCTTGCTCGCTCTCAGCACTGCCAGAGCCCAGCTCCCAAATGGAAAACGTCCAGCGCCTGCTCCCACACCAAAGGGGCCAGGACTGCAAGCTGTTGCTGGCCCTCACCTTCCCTTGGCAGCCCTTCCACAGCCCCACAGAACCTGGCGCGCTGAGCTTGCCAGCCACCTCAGGGTGCCGACGTTGTTGCCTTGCTCGCTCTCAGCACTGCCAGAGCCCAGCTCCCAAGTGGAAAACGTCCAGCGCCTGCTCCCACACCAAAGGGGCCAGGACTGCAAGCTGTTGCTGGCCCTCACCTTCCCTTGGCAGCCCTTCCACAGCCCCACAGACACTGCCGCTCTCAGCTTGCCAGCCACCTCAGGGTGCCGACGTCTTTCCCTTGCTCGCTCTCAGTCCTCCGAAAGCCCAGCTCCCAAATGGAAAACGTCCAGCGCCTGCTCCCACACCAAAGGGGCCAGGACTGCAAGCTGTTGCTGGCCCTCACCTTCCCTTGGCAGCCCTTCCACAGCCCCACAGACACTGCCGCTCTGAGCTTGCCAGCCACCTCAGGGTGCCGACGTCTTCCCTTGCTCGCTCTCAGCACTGCCAGAGCCCAGCTCCCAAATGGAAAACGTCCAGCGCCTGCTCCCACACCAAAGGGGCCAGGACTGCAAGCTGTTGCTGGCCCTCACCTTCCCTTGGCAGCCCTTCCACAGCCCCACAGACACTGCCGCTCTCAGCTTGCCAGCCACCTCAGGGTGCCGACGTTGTTGCCTTGCTCGCTCTCAGCACTGCCAGAGCCCAGCTCCCAAGTGGAAAACGTCCGGCGCCTGCTCCCACACCAAAGGGGCCAGGACTGCAAGCTGTTGCTGGCCCTCACCTTCCCTTGGCAGCCCTTCCACAGCCCCACAGACACTGCCGCTCTGAGCTTGCCAGCCACCTCAGGGTGCCGACGTCGTTCCCTTCCTCACTCTCAGCACTGCCAGAGCCCAGCTCCCAAGTGGAAAACGTCCAGCGCCTGCTCCCACACCAAAGGGGCCAGGACTGCAAGCTGTTGCTGGCCCTCACCTTCCCTTGGCAGCCCTTCCACAGCCCCACAGACACTGCCGCTCTGAGCTTGCCAGCCACCTCAGGGTGCCGACGTTGTTGCCTTGCTCGCTCTCAGCACTGCCAGAGCCCAGCTCCCAAAAGGAAAACATCCAGCGCCTGCTCCCACACCAAAGGGGCCAGGACTGCAAGCTGTTGCTGGCCCTCACCTTCCCTTGGCAGCCCTTCCACAGCCCCACAGACACTGCCGCTCTGAGCTTGCCAGCCACCTCAGGGTGCCGACGTTGTTGCCTTGCTCGCTCTCAGCACTGCCAGAGCCCAGCTCCCAAGTGGAAAACGTCCAGCGCCTGCTCCCACACCAAAGGGGCCAGGACTGCAAGCTCTTGCTGGCCCTCCCCTTCCCTTGGCAGCCCTTCCACAGCCCCACAGACACTGCCGCTCTCAGCTTGCCAGCCACCTCAGGGTGCCGACGTCTTGCCCTTGCTCGCTCTCAGGCCTGCGAAAGCCCAGCTCCCAAATGGAAAACGTCCAGCGCCTGCTCCCACACCAAAGGGGCCAGGACTGCAAGCTGTTGCTGGCCCTCCCCTTCCCTTGGCAGCCCTTCCACAGCCCCACAGACACTGCCGCTCTGAGCTTGCCAGCCACCTCAGGCTGCCGACGTTGTTGCCTTGCTCGCTCTCAGCACTGCCAGAGCCCAGCTCCCAAGTGGAAAACGTCCAGCGCCTGCTCCCACACCAAAGGGGCCAGGACTGCAAGCTGTTGCTGGCCCTCACCTTCCCTTGGCAGCCCTTCCACAGCCCCACAGACACTGCCGCTCTGAGCTTGCCAGCCACCTCAGGGTGCCAACGTTGTTGCCTTGCTCGCTCTCAGCACTGCCAGAGCCCAGCTCCCAAGTGGAAAACGTCCAGCGCCTGCTCCCACACCAAAGGGGCCAGGACTGCAAGCTGTTGCTGGCCCTCACCTTCCCTTGGCAGCCCTTCCACAGCCCCACAGACACTGCCGCTCTGAGCTTGCCAGCCACCTCAGGGTGCCGACGTCGTTCCCTTGCTCACTCTCAGCACTGCCAGAGCCCAGCTCCCAAGTGGAAAACGTCCAGCGCCTGCTCCCACACCAAAGGGGCCAGGACTGCAAGCTGTTGCTGGCCCTCACCTTCCCTTGGCAGCCCTTCCACAGCCCCACAGACACTGCCGCTCTCAGCTTGCCAGCCACCTCAGGGTGCCGACGTTGTTGCCTTGCTCGCTCTCAGCACTGCCAGAGCCCAGCTCCCAAGTGGAAAACGTCCAGCGCCTGCTCCCACACCAAAGGGGCCAGGACTGCAAGCTGTTGCTGGCCCTCCCCTTCCCTTGGCAGCCCTTCCACAGCCCCACAGACACTGCCGCTCTGAGCTTGCCAGCCACCTCAGGGTGCCGACGTTGTTGCCTTGCTCGCTCTCAGCACTGCCAGAGCCCAGCTCCCAAGTGGAAAACGTCCAGCGCCTGCTCCCACACCAAAGGGGCCAGGACTGCAAGCTGTTGCTGGCCCTCACCTTCCCTTGGCAGCCCTTCCACAGCCCCACAGACACTGCCGCTCTCAGCTTGCCAGCCACCTCAGGGTGCCGACGTTGTTGCCTTGCTCGCTCTCAGCACTGCCAGAGCCCAGCTCCCAAGTGGAAAACGTCCGGCGCCTGCTCCCACACCAAAGGGGCCAGGACTGCAAGCTCTTGCTGGCCCTCACCTTCCCTTGGCAGCCCTTCCACAGCCCCACAGACACTGCCGCTCTGAGCTTGCCAGCCACCTCAGGGTGCCGACGTCGTTCCCTTGCTCGCTCTCAGGCCTGCGAAAGCCCAGCTCCCAAATGGAAAACGTCCAGCGCCTGCTCCCACACCAAAGGGGCCAGGACTGCAAGCTGTTGCTGGCCCTCACCTTCCCTTGGCAGCCCTTCCACAGCCCCACAGACACTGCCGCTCTGAGCTTGCCAGCCACCTCAGGGTGCCGACGTTGTTGCCTTGCTCGCTCTCAGCACTGCCAGAGCCCAGCTCCCAAGTGGAAAACGTCCAGCGCCTGCTCCCACACCAAAGGGGCCAGGACTGCAAGCTGTTGCTGGCCCTCACCTTCCCTTGGCAGCCCTTCCACAGCCCCACAGACACTGCCGCTCTGAGCTTGCCAGCCACCTCAGGGTGCTGACGTTGTTGCCTTGCTCGCTCTCAGCACTGCCAGAGCCCAGCTCCCAAATGGAAAACGTCCAGCGCCTGCTCCCACACCAAAGGGGCCAGGACTGCAAGCTGTTGCTGGCCCTCCCCTTCCCTTGGCAGCCCTTCCACAGCCCCACAGACACTGCCGCTCTGAGCTTGCCAGCCACCTCAGGGTGCCGACGTTGTTGCCTTGCTCGCTCTCAGCACTGCCAGAGCCCAGCTCCCAAGTGGAAAACGTCCAGCGCCTGCTCCCACACCAAAGGGGCCAGGACTGCAAGCTCTTGCTGGCCCTCACCTTCCCTTGGCAGCCCTTCCACAGCCCCACAGACACTGCCTCTCTGAGCTTGCCAGCCACCTCAGGGTGCCAACGTTGTTGCCTTGCTCGCTCTCAGCACTGCCAGAGCCCAGCTCCCAAGTGGAAAACGTCCAGCGCCTGCTCCCACACCAAAGGGGCCAGGACTGCAAGCTGTTGCTGGCCCTCACCTTCCCTTGGCAGCCCTTCCACAGCCCCACAGACACTGCCGCTCTGAGCTTGCCAGCCACCTCAGGGTGCCGACGTCGTTCCCTTGCTCACTCTCAGCACTGCCAGAGCCCAGCTCCCAAGTGGAAAACGTCCAGCGCCTGCTCCCACACCAAAGGGGCCAGGACTGCAAGCTGTTGCTGGCCCTCACCTTCCCTTGGCAGCCCTTCCACAGCCCCACAGACACTGCCGCTCTCAGCTTGCCAGCCACCTCAGGGTGCCGACGTTGTTGCCTTGCTCGCTCTCAGCACTGCCAGAGCCCAGCTCCCAAGTGGAAAACGTCCAGCGCCTGCTCCCACACCAAAGGGGCCAGGACTGCAAGCTGTTGCTGGCCCTCACCTTCCCTTGGCAGCCCTTCCACAGCCCCACAGACACTGCCGCTCTGAGCTTGCCAGCCACCTCAGGGTGCCGACGTTGTTGCCTTGCTCGCTCTCAGCACTGCCAGAGCCCAGCTCCCAAGTGGAAAACGTCCAGCGCCTGCTCCCACACCAAAGGGGCCAGGACTGCAAGCTGTTGCTGGCCCTCACCTTCCCTTGGCAGCCCTTCCACAGCCCCACAGACACTGCCGCTCTCAGCTTGCCAGCCACCTCAGGGTGCCGACGTTGTTGCCTTGCTCGCTCTCAGCACTGCCAGAGCCCAGCTCCCAAGTGGAAAACGTCCAGCGCCTGCTCCCACACCAAAGGGGCCAGGACTGCAAGCTGTTGCTGGCCCTCACCTTCCCTTGGCAGCCCTTCCACAGCCCCACAGACACTGCCGCTCTGAGCTTGCCAGCCACCTCAGGGTGCCGACGTTGTTGCCTTGCTCGCTCTCAGCACTGCCAGAGCCCAGCTCCCAAGTGGAAAACGTCCGGCGCCTGCTCCCACACCAAAGGGGCCAGGACTGCAAGCTCTTGCTGGCCCTCACCTTCCCTTGGCAGCCCTTCCACAGCCCCACAGACACTGCCGCTCTGAGCTTGCCAGCCACCTCAGGGTGCCGACGTCGTTCCCTTGCTCACTCTCAGGCCTGCGAAAGCCCAGCTCCCAAATGGAAAACGTCCAGCGCCTGCTCCCACACCAAAGGGGCCAGGACTGCAAGCTCTTGCTGGCCCTCACCTTCCCTTGGCAGCCCTTCCACAGCCCCACAGACACTGCCGCTCTGAGCTTGCCAGCCACCTCAGGGTGCCGACGTTGTTGCCTTGCTCGCTCTCAGCACTGCCAGAGCCCAGCTCCCAAGTGGAAAACGTCCAGCGCCTGCTCCCACACCAAAGGGGCCAGGACTGCAAGCTGTTGCTGGCCCTCACCTTCCCTTGGCAGCCCTTCCACAGCCCCACAGACACTGCCGCTCTGAGCTTGCCAGCCACCTCAGGGTGCCGACGTCGTTCCCTTGCTCGCTCTCAGGCCTGCGAAAGCCCAGCTCCCAAATGGAAAACGTCCAGCGCCTGCTCCCACACCAAAGGGGCCAGGACTGCAAGCTGTTGCTGGCCCTCACCTTCCCTTGGCAGCCCTTCCACAGCCCCACAGACACTGCCGCTCTCAGCTTGCCAGCCACCTCAGGGTGCCGACGTTGTTGCCTTGCTCGCTCTCAGCACTGCCAGAGCCCAGCTCCCAAGTGGAAAACGTCCAGCGCCTGCTCCCACACCAAAGGGGCCAGGACTGCAAGCTGTTGCTGGCCCTCACCTTCCCTTGGCAGCCCTTCCACAGCCCCACAGACACTGCCGCTCTGAGCTTGCCAGCCACCTCAGGGTGCTGACGTTGTTGCCTTGCTCGCTCTCAGCACTGCCAGAGCCCAGCTCCCAAATGGAAAACGTCCAGCGCCTGCTCCCACACCAAAGGGGCCAGGACTGCAAGCTGTTGCTGGCCCTCACCTTCCCTTGGCAGCCCTTCCACAGCCCCACAGACACTGCCGCTCTCAGCTTGCCAGCCACCTCAGGGTGCCGACGTCGTTCCCTTACTCGCTCTCAGGCCTGCGAAAGCCCAGCTCCCAAATGGAAAACGTCCAGCGCCTGCTCCCACACCAAAGGGGCCAGGACTGCAAGCTGTTGCTGGCCCTCACCTTCCCTTGGCAGCCCTTCCACAGCCCCACAGACACTGCCGCTCTGAGCTTGCCAGCCACCTCAGGGTGCCGACGTTGTTGCCTTGCTCGCTCTCAGCACTGCCAGAGCCCAGCTCCCAAGTGGAAAACGTCCAGCGCCTGCTCCCACACCAAAGGGGCCAGGACTGCAAGCTGTTGCTGGCCCTCACCTTCCCTTGGCAGCCCTTCCACAGCCCCACAGACACTGGCGCTCTGAGCTTGCCAGCCACCTCAGGGTGCCGACGTTGTTGCCTTGCTCGCTCTCAGCACTGCCAGAGCCCAGCTCCCAAGTGGAAAACGTCCAGCGCCTGCTCCCACACCAAAGGGGCCAGGACTGCAAGCTGTTGCTGGCCCTCACCTTCCCTTGGCAGCCCTTCCACAGCCCCACAGACACTGCCGCTCTGAGCTTGCCAGCCACCTCAGGGTGCCGACGTTGTTGCCTTGCTCGCTCTCAGCACTGCCAGAGCCCAGTTCCCAAGTGGAAAACGTCCAGCGCCTGCTCCCACACCAAAGGGGCCAGGACTGCAAGCTCTTGCGGGCCCTCACCTTCCCTTGGCAGCCCTTCCACAGCCCCACAGACACTGCCGCTCTGAGCTTGCCAGCCACCTCAGGGTGCCGACGTTGTTGCCTTGCTCGCTCTCAGCACTGCCAGAGCCCAGCTCCCAAATGGAAAACGTCCGGCGCCTGCTCCCACACCAAAGGGGCCAGGATTGCAAGCTCTTGCTGGCCCTCACCTTCCCTTGGCAGCCCTTCCACAGCCCCACAGACACTGCCGCTCTCAGCTTGCCAGCCACCTCAGGGTGCCGACGTCGTTCCCTTGCTCGCTCTCAGGCCTGCGAAAGCCCAGCTCCCAAATGGAAAACGTCCAGCGCCTGCTCCCACACCAAAGGGGCCAGGACTGCAAGCTGTTGCTGGCCCTCACCTTCCCTTGGCAGCCCTTCCACAGCCCCACAGACACTGCCGCTCTCAGCTTGCCAGCCACCTCAGGGTGCCGACGTTGTTGCCTTGCTCGCTCTCAGCACTGCCAGAGCCCAGCTCCCAAATGGAAAACGTCCAGCGCCTGCTCCCACACCAAAGGGGCCAGGACTGCAAGCTGTTGCTGGCCCTCACCTTCCCTTGGCAGCCCTTCCACAGCCCCACAGACACTGCCGCTCTGAGCTTGCCAGCCACCTCAGGGTGCCGACGTTGTTGCCTTGCTCGCTCTCAGCACTGCCAGAGCCCAGCTCCCAAGTGGAAAACGTCCAGCGCCTGCTCCCACACCAAAGGGGCCAGGACTGCAAGCTGTTGCTGGCCCTCACCTTCCCTTGGCAGCCCTTCCACAGCCCCACAGACACTGCCGCTCTCAGCTTGCCAGCCACCTCAGGGTGCCGACGTCGTTCCCTTGCTCGCTCTCAGGCCTGCGAAAGCCCAGCTCCCAAATGGAAAACGTCCAGCGCCTGCTCCCACACCAAAGGGGCCAGGACTGCAAGCTGTTGCTGGCCCTCACCTTCCCTTGGCAGCCCTTCCACAGCCCCACAGACACTGCCGCTCTCAGCTTGCCAGCCACCTCAGGGTGCCGACGTTGTTGCCTTGCTCGCTCTCAGCACTGCCAGAGCCCAGCTCCCAAGTGGAAAACGTCCAGCGCCTGCTCCCACACCAAAGGGGCCAGGACTGCAAGCTGTTGCTGGCCCTCACCTTCCCTTGGCAGCCCTTCCACAGCCCCACAGACACTGCCGCTCTGAGCTTGCCAGCCACCTCAGGGTGCTGACGTTGTTGCCTTGCTCGCTCTCAGCACTGCCAGAGCCCAGCTCCCAAATGGAAAACGTCCAGCGCCTGCTCCCACACCAAAGGGGCCAGGACTGCAAGCTGTTGCTGGCCCTCACCTTCCCTTGGCAGCCCTTCCACAGCCCCACAGACACTGCCGCTCTCAGCTTGCCAGCCACCTCAGGGTGCCGACGTCGTTCCCTTACTCGCTCTCAGGCCTGCGAAAGCCCAGCTCCCAAATGGAAAACGTCCAGCGCCTGCTCCCACACCAAAGGGGCCAGGACTGCAAGCTGTTGCTGGCCCTCACCTTCCCTTGGCAGCCCTTCCACAGCCCCACAGACACTGCCGCTCTGAGCTTGCCAGCCACCTCAGGGTGCCGACGTTGTTGCCTTGCTCGCTCTCAGGCCTGCGAAAGCCCAGCTCCCAAATGGAAAACATCCAGCGCCTGCTCCCACACCAAAGGGGCCAGGACTGCAAGCTGTTGCTGGCCCTCACCTTCCCTTGGCAGCCCTTCCACAGCCCCACAGACACTGGCGCTCTGAGCTTGCCAGCCACCTCAGGGTGCCGACGTTGTTGCCTTGCTCGCTCTCAGCACTGCCAGAGCCCAGCTCCCAAGTGGAAAACGTCCAGCGCCTGCTCCCACACCAAAGGGGCCAGGACTGCAAGCTCTTGCTGGCCCTCACCTTCCCTTGGCAGCCCTTCCACAGCCCCACAGACACTGCCGCTCTGAGCTTGCCAGCCACCTCAGGGTGCCGACGTTGTTGCCTTGCTCGCTCTCAGCACTGCCAGAGCCCAGTTCCCAAGTGGAAAACGTCCAGCGCCTGCTCCCACACCAAAGGGGCCAGGACTGCAAGCTCTTGCGGGCCCTCACCTTCCCTTGGCAGCCCTTCCACAGCCCCACAGACACTGCCGCTCTGAGCTTGCCAGCCACCTCAGGGTGCCGACGTTGTTGCCTTGCTCGCTCTCAGCACTGCCAGAGCCCAGCTCCCAAATGGAAAACGTCCGGCGCCTGCTCCCACACCAAAGGGGCCAGGATTGCAAGCTCTTGCTGGCCCTCACCTTCCCTTGGCAGCCCTTCCACAGCCCCACAGACACTGCCGCTCTCAGCTTGCCAGCCACCTCAGGGTGCCGACGTCGTTCCCTTGCTCGCTCTCAGGCCTGCGAAAGCCCAGCTCCCAAATGGAAAACGTCCAGCGCCTGCTCCCACACCAAAGGGGCCAGGACTGCAAGCTGTTGCTGGCCCTCACCTTCCCTTGGCAGCCCTTCCACAGCCCCACAGACACTGCCGCTCTCAGCTTGCCAGCCACCTCAGGGTGCCGACGTTGTTGCCTTGCTCGCTCTCAGCACTGCCAGAGCCCAGCTCCCAAATGGAAAACGTCCAGCGCCTGCTCCCACACCAAAGGGGCCAGGACTGCAAGCTGTTGCTGGCCCTCACCTTCCCTTGGCAGCCCTTCCACAGCCCCACAGACACTGCCGCTCTGAGCTTGCCAGCCACCTCAGGGTGCCGACGTTGTTGCCTTGCTCGCTCTCAGCACTGCCAGAGCCCAGCTCCCAAGTGGAAAACGTCCAGCGCCTGCTCCCACACCAAAGGGGCCAGGACTGCAAGCTGTTGCTGGCCCTCACCTTCCCTTGGCAGCCCTTCCACAGCCCCACAGACACTGCCGCTCTGAGCTTGCCAGCCACCTCAGGGTGCTGACGTTGTTGCCTTGCTCGCTCTCAGCACTGCCAGAGCCCAGCTCCCAAATGGAAAATGTCCAGCGCCTGCTCCCACACCAAAGGGGCCAGGACTGCAAGCTGTTGCTGGCCCTCACCTTCCCTTGGCAGCCCTTCCACAGCCCCACAGACACTGCCGCTCTGAGCTTGCCAGCCACCTCAGGGTGCCGACGTCGTTCCCTTGCTCGCTCTCAGTCCTGCGAAAGCCCAGCTCCCAAATGGAAAACGTCCAGCGCCTGCTCCCACACCAAAGGGGCCAGGACTGCAAGCTGTTGCTGGCCCTCACCTTCCCTTGGCAGCCCTTCCACAGCCCCACAGACACTGCCGCTCTCAGCTTGCCAGCCACCTCAGGGTGCCGACGTTGTTGCCTTGCTCGCTCTCAGCACTGCCAGAGCCCAGCTCCCAAGTGGAAAACGTCCGGCGCCTGCTCCCACACCAAAGGGGCCAGGACTGCAAGCTGTTGCTGGCCCTCACCTTCCCTTGGCAGCCCTTCCACAGCCCCACAGACACTGCCGCTCTCAGCTTGCCAGCCACCTCAGGGTGCCGACGTCGTTCCCTTGCTCGCTCTCAGGCCTGCGAAAGCCCAGCTCCCAAATGGAAAACGTCCAGCGCCTGCTCCCACACCAAAGGGGCCAGGACTGCAAGCTGTTGCTGGCCCTCACCTTCCCTTGGCAGCCCTTCCACAGCCCCACAGACACTGCCGCTCTCAGCTTGCCAGCCACCTCAGGGTGCCGACGTTGTTGCCTTGCTCGCTCTCAGCACTGCCAGAGCCCAGCTCCCAAGTGGAAAACGTCCAGCGCCTGCTCCCACACCAAAGGGGCCAGGACTGCAAGCTGTTGCTGGCCCTCACCTTCCCTTGGCAGCCCTTCCACAGCCCCACAGACACTGCCGCTCTGAGCTTGCCAGCCACCTCAGGGTGCCGACGTTGTTGCCTTGCTCGCTCTCAGCACTGCCAGAGCCCAGCTCCCAAGTGGAAAACGTCCAGCGCCTGCTCCCACACCAAAGGGGCCAGGACTGCAAGCTGTTGCTGGCCCTCACCTTCCCTTGGCAGCCCTTCCACAGCCCCACAGACACTGCCGCTCTGAGCTTGCCAGCCACCTCAGGGTGCCGACGTTGTTGCCTTGCTCGCTCTCAGCACTGCCAGAGCCCAGCTCCCAAGTGGAAAACGTCCAGCGCCTGCTCCCACACCAAAGGGGCCAGGACTGCAAGCTGTTGCTGGCCCTCACCTTCCCTTGGCAGCCCTTCCACAGCCCCACAGACACTGCCGCTCTGAGCTTGCCAGCCACCTCAGGGTGTCGACGTTGTTGCCTTGCTCGCTCTCAGCACTGCCAGAGCCCAGCTCCCAAATGGAAAACGTCCAGCGCCTGCTCCCACACCAAAGGGGCCAGGATTGCAAGCTGTTGCTGGCCCTCACCTTCCCTTGGCAGCCCTTCCACAGCCCCACAGACACTGCCGCTCTGAGCTTGCCAGCCACCTCAGGGTGTCGACGTTGTTGCCTTGCTCGCTCTCAGCACTGCCAGAGCCCAGCTCCCAAATGGAAAACGTCCAGCGCCTGCTCCCACACCAAAGGGGCCAGGACTGCAAGCTGTTGCTGGCCCTCACCTTCCCTTGGCAGCCCTTCCACAGCCCCACAGACACTGCCGCTCTGAGCTTGCCAGCCACCTCAGGGTGCCGACGTTGTTGCCTTGCTCGCTCTCAGCACTGCCAGAGCCCAGCTCCCAAATGGAAAACGTCCAGCGCCTGCTCCCACACCAAAGGGGCCAGGACTGCAAGCTGTTGCTGGCCCTCACCTTCCCTTGGCAGCCCTTCCACAGCCCCACAGACACTGCCGCTCTGAGCTTGCCAGCCACCTCAGGGTGCCGACGTCTTTCCCTTGCTCGCTCTCAGCACTGCCAGAGCCCAGCTCCCAAATGGAAAACGTCCAGCGCCTGCTCCCACACCAAAGGGGCCAGGACTGCAAGCTGTTGCTGGCCCTCACCTTCCCTTGGCAGCCCTTCCACAGCCCCACAGACACTGCCGCTCTGAGCTTGCCAGCCACCTCAGGGTGCCGACGTTGTTGCCTTGCTCGCTCTCAGCACTGCCAGAGCCCAGCTCCCAAGTGGAAAACGTCCAGCGCCTGCTCCCACACCAAAGGGGCCAGGACTGCAAGCTCTTGCTGGCCCTCCCCTTCCCTTGGCAGCCCTTCCACAGCCCCACAGACACTGCCGCTCTCAGCTTGCCAGCCACCTCAGGGTGCCGACGTTGTTGCCTTGCTCGCTCTCAGCACTGCCAGAGCCCAGCTCCCAAATGGAAAACGTCCAGCGCCTGCTCCCACACCAAAGGGGCCAGGACTGCAAGCTCTTGCTGGCCCTCACCTTCCCTTGGCAGCCCTTCCACAGCCCCACAGACACTGCCGCTCTCAGCTTGCCAGCCACCTCAGGGTGCCGACGTTGTTGCCTTGCTCGCTCTCAGCACTGCCAGAGCCCAGCTCCCAAGTGGAAAACGTCCAGCGCCTGCTCCCACACCAAAGGGGCCAGGACTGCAAGCTGTTGCTGGCCCTCACCTTCCCTTGGCAGCCCTTCCACAGCCCCACAGACACTGCCGCTCTGAGCTTGCCAGCCACCTCAGGGTGCCAACGTTGTTGCCTTGCTCGCTCTCAGCACTGCCAGAGCCCAGCTCCCAAATGGAAAACGTCCAGCGCCTGCTCCCACACCAAAGGGGCCAGGACTGCAAGCTGTTGCTGGCCCTCACCTTCCCTTGGCAGCCCTTCCACAGCCCCACAGACACTGCCGCTCTGAGCTTGCCAGCCACCTCAGGGTGCCGACGTTGTTGCCTTGCTCGCTCTCAGCACTGCCAGAGCCCAGCTCCCAAGTGGAAAACGTCCAGCGCCTGCTCCCACACCAAAGGGGCCAGGACTGCAAGCTGTTGCTGGCCCTCACCTTCCCTTGGCAGCCCTTCCACAGCCCCACAGACACTGCCGCTCTCAGCTTGCCAGCCACCTCAGGGTGCCGACGTTGTTGCCTTGCTCGCTCTCAGCACTGCCAGAGCCCAGCTCCCAAGTGGAAAACGTCCGGCGCCTGCTCCCACACCAAAGGGGCCAGGACTGCAAGCTCTTGCTGGCCCTCACCTTCCCTTGGCAGCCCTTCCACAGCCCCACAGACACTGCCGCTCTGAGCTTGCCAGCCACCTCAGGGTGCCGACGTCGTTCCCTTGCTCACTCTCAGGCCTGCGAAAGCCCAGCTCCCAAATGGAAAACGTCCAGCGCCTGCTCCCACACCAAAGGGGCCAGGACTGCAAGCTGTTGCTGGCCCTCACCTTCCCTTGGCAGCCCTTCCACAGCCCCACAGACACTGCCGCTCTGAGCTTGCCAGCCACCTCAGGGTGCCGACGTTGTTGCCTTGCTCGCTCTCAGCACTGCCAGAGCCCAGCTCCCAAGTGGAAAACGTCCAGCGCCTGCTCCCACACCAAAGGGGCCAGGACTGCAAGCTGTTGCTGGCCCTCACCTTCCCTTGGCAGCCCTTCCACAGCCCCACAGACACTGCCGCTCTCAGCTTGCCAGCCACCTCAGGGTGCCGACGTCGTTCCCTTGCTCGCTCTCAGGCCTGCGAAAGCCCAGCTCCCAAATGGAAAACGTCCAGCGCCTGCTCCCACACCAAAGGGGCCAGGACTGCAAGCTGTTGCTGGCCCTCACCTTCCCTTGGCAGCCCTTCCACAGCCCCACAGACACTGCCGCTCTGAGCTTGCCAGCCACCTCAGGGTGCCGACGTTGTTGCCTTGCTCGCTCTCAGCACTGCCAGAGCCCAGCTCCCAAGTGGAAAACGTCCAGCGCCTGCTCCCACACCAAAGGGGCCAGGACTGCAAGCTGTTGCTGGCCCTCACCTTCCCTTGGCAGCCCTTCCACAGCCCCACAGACACTGCCGCTCTGAGCTTGCCAGCCACCTCAGGGTGCCGACGTTGTTGCCTTGCTCGCTCTCAGCACTGCCAGAGCCCAGCTCCCAAGTGGAAAACGTCCGGCGCCTGCTCCCACACCAAAGGGGCCAGGACTGCAAGCTCTTGCTGGCCCTCACCTTCCATTGGCAGCCCTTCCACAGCCCCACAGACACTGCCGCTCTGAGCTTGCCAGCCACCTCAGGGTGCCGACGTCGTTCCCTTGCTCACTCTCAGGCCTGCGAAAGCCCAGCTCCCAAATGGAAAACGTCCAGCGCCTGCTCCCACACCAAAGGGGACAGGACTGCAAGCTTTTGCTGGCCCTCCCCTTCCCTTGGCAGCCCTTCCACAGCCCCACAGACACTGCCGCTCTGAGCTTGCCAGCCACCTCAGGGTGCCGACGTTGTTGCCTTGCTCGCTCTCAGCACTGCCAGAGCCCAGCTCCCAAGTGGAAAACGTCCAGCGCCTGCTCCCACACCAAAGGGGCCAGGACTGCAAGCTGTTGCTGGCCCTCACCTTCCCTTGGCAGCCCTTCCACAGCCCCACAGACACTGCCGCTCTGAGCTTGCCAGCCACCTCAGGGTGCCGACGTCGTTCCCTTGCTCACTCTCAGGCCTGCGAAAGCCCAGCTCCCAAATGGAAAACGTCCAGCGCCTGCTCCCACACCAAAGGGGCCAGGACTGCAAGCTGTTGCTGGCCCTCACCTTCCCTTGGCAGCCCTTCCACAGCCCCACAGACACTGCCGCTCTCAGCTTGCCAGCCACCTCAGGGTGCCGACGTTGTTGCCTTGCTCGCTCTCAGCACTGCCAGAGCCCAGCTCCCAAATGGAAAACGTCCAGCGCCTGCTCCCACACCAAAGGGGCCAGGACTGCAAGCTGTTGCTGGCCCTCACCTTCCCTTGGCAGCCCTTCCACAGCCCCACAGACACTGCCGCTCTGAGCTTGCCAGCCACCTCAGGGTGCCGACGTCTTTCCCTTGCTCGCTCTCAGCACTGCCAGAGCCCAGCTCCCAAATGGAAAACGTCCAGCGCCTGCTCCCACACCAAAGGGGCCAGGACTGCAAGCTCTTGCTGGCCCTCACCTTCCCTTGGCAGCCCTTCCACAGCCCCACAGACACTGCCGCTCTGAGCTTGCCAGCCACCTCAGGGTGCCGACGTTGTTGCCTTGCTCGCTCTCAGCACTGCCAGAGCCCAGCTCCCAAGTGGAAAACGTCCGGCGCCTGCTCCCACACCAAAGGGGCCAGGACTGCAAGCTGTTGCTGGCCCTCACCTTCCCTTGGCAGCCCTTCCACAGCCCCACAGACACTGCCGCTCTGAGCTTGCCAGCCACCTCAGGGTGCCGACGTCGTTCCCTTCCTCACTCTCAGGCCTGCGAAAGCCCAGCTCCCAAGTGGAAAACGTCCGGCGCCTGCTCCCACACCAAAGGGGCCAGGACTGCAAGCTGTTGCTGGCCCTCACCTTCCCTTGGCAGCCCTTCCACAGCCCCACAGACACTGCCGCTCTGAGCTTGCCAGCCACCTCAGGGTGCCGACGTTGTTGCCTTGCTCGCTCTCAGCACTGCCAGAGCCCAGCTCCCAAGTGGAAAACGTCCAGCGCCTGCTCCCACACCAAAGGGGCCAGGACTGCAAGCTGTTGCTGGCCCTCACCTTCCCTTGGCAGCCCTTCCACAGCCCCACAGACACTGCCGCTCTGAGCTTGCCAGCCACCTCAGGGTGCCGACGTTGTTGCCTTGCTCGCTCTCAGCACTGCCAGAGCCCAGCTCCCAAGTGGAAAACGTCCAGCGCCTGCTCCCACACCAAAGGGGCCAGGACTGCAAGCTCTTGCTGGCCCTCCCCTTCCCTTGGCAGCCCTTCCACAGCCCCACAGACACTGCCGCTCTCAGCTTGCCAGCCACCTCAGGGTGCCGACGTCTTGCCCTTGCTCGCTCTCAGGCCTGCGAAAGCCCAGCTCCCAAATGGAAAACGTCCAGCGCCTGCTCCCACACCAAAGGGGCCAGGACTGCAAGCTCTTGCTGGCCCTCACCTTCCCTTGGCAGCCCTTCCACAGCCCCACAGACACTGCCGCTCTGAGCTTGCCAGCCACCTCAGGGTGCCGACGTTGTTGCCTTGCTCGCTCTCAGCACTGCCAGAGCCCAGCTCCCAAGTGGAAAACGTCCAGCGCCTGCTCCCACACCAAAGGGGCCAGGACTGCAAGCTCTTGCTGGCCCTCACCTTCCCTTGGCAGCCCTTCCACAGCCCCACAGACACTGCCGCTCTGAGCTTGCCAGCCACCTCAGGGTGCCAACGTTGTTGCCTTGCTCGCTCTCAGCACTGCCAGAGCCCAGCTCCCAAATGGAAAACGTCCAGCGCCTGCTCCCACACCAAAGGGGCCAGGACTGCAAGCTGTTGCTGGCCCTCACCTTCCCTTGGCAGCCCTTCCACAGCCCCACAGACACTGCCGCTCTGAGCTTGCCAGCCACCTCAGGGTGCCGACGTCGTTCCCTTGCTCACTCTCAGGCCTGCGAAAGCCCAGCTCCCAAATGGAAAACGTCCATCGCCTGCTCCCACACCAAAGGGGCCAGGACTGCAAGCTGTTGCTGGCCCTCACCTTCCCTTGGCAGCCCTTCCACAGCCCCACAGACACTGCCGCTCTCAGCTTGCCAGCCACCTCAGGGTGCCGACGTTGTTGCCTTGCTCGCTCTCAGCACTGCCAGAGCCCAGCTCCCAAGTGGAAAACGTCCAGCGCCTGCTCCCACACCAAAGGGGCCAGGACTGCAAGCTGTTGCTGGCCCTCACCTTCCCTTGGCAGCCCTTCCACAGCCCCACAGACACTGCCGCTCTGAGCTTGCCAGCCACCTCAGGGTGCCGACGTCTTTCCCTTGCTCGCTCTCAGCACTGCCAGAGCCCAGCTCCCAAATGGAAAACGTCCAGCGCCTGCTCCCACACCAAAGGGGCCAGGACTGCAAGCTGTTGCTGGCCCTCACCTTCCCTTGGCAGCCCTTCCACAGCCCCACAGACACTGCCGCTCTGAGCTTGCCAGCCACCTCAGGGTGCCGACGTTGTTGCCTTGCTCGCTCTCAGCACTGCCAGAGCCCAGCTCCCAAGTGGAAAACGTCCAGCGCCTGCTCCCACACCAAAGGGGCCAGGACTGCAAGCTCTTGCTGGCCCTCCCCTTCCCTTGGCAGCCCTTCCACAGCCCCACAGACACTGCCGCTCTCAGCTTGCCAGCCACCTCAGGGTGCCGACGTTGTTGCCTTGCTCGCTCTCAGCACTGCCAGAGCCCAGCTCCCAAATGGAAAACGTCCAGCGCCTGCTCCCACACCAAAGGGGCCAGGACTGCAAGCTCTTGCTGGCCCTCACCTTCCCTTGGCAGCCCTTCCACAGCCCCACAGACACTGCCGCTCTCAGCTTGCCAGCCACCTCAGGGTGCCGACGTTGTTGCCTTGCTCGCTCTCAGCACTGCCAGAGCCCAGCTCCCAAGTGGAAAACGTCCAGCGCCTGCTCCCACACCAAAGGGGCCAGGACTGCAAGCTGTTGCTGGCCCTCACCTTCCCTTGGCAGCCCTTCCACAGCCCCACAGACACTGCCGCTCTGAGCTTGCCAGCCACCTCAGGGTGCCAACGTTGTTGCCTTGCTCGCTCTCAGCACTGCCAGAGCCCAGCTCCCAAATGGAAAACGTCCAGCGCCTGCTCCCACACCAAAGGGGCCAGGACTGCAAGCTGTTGCTGGCCCTCACCTTCCCTTGGCAGCCCTTCCACAGCCCCACAGACACTGCCGCTCTGAGCTTGCCAGCCACCTCAGGGTGCCGACGTTGTTGCCTTGCTCGCTCTCAGCACTGCCAGAGCCCAGCTCCCAAGTGGAAAACGTCCAGCGCCTGCTCCCACACCAAAGGGGCCAGGACTGCAAGCTGTTGCTGGCCCTCACCTTCCCTTGGCAGCCCTTCCACAGCCCCACAGACACTGCCGCTCTCAGCTTGCCAGCCACCTCAGGGTGCCGACGTTGTTGCCTTGCTCGCTCTCAGCACTGCCAGAGCCCAGCTCCCAAGTGGAAAACGTCCGGCGCCTGCTCCCACACCAAAGGGGCCAGGACTGCAAGCTCTTGCTGGCCCTCACCTTCCCTTGGCAGCCCTTCCACAGCCCCACAGACACTGCCGCTCTGAGCTTGCCAGCCACCTCAGGGTGCCGACGTCGTTCCCTTGCTCACTCTCAGGCCTGCGAAAGCCCAGCTCCCAAATGGAAAACGTCCAGCGCCTGCTCCCACACCAAAGGGGCCAGGACTGCAAGCTGTTGCTGGCCCTCACCTTCCCTTGGCAGCCCTTCCACAGCCCCACAGACACTGCCGCTCTGAGCTTGCCAGCCACCTCAGGGTGCCGACGTTGTTGCCTTGCTCGCTCTCAGCACTGCCAGAGCCCAGCTCCCAAGTGGAAAACGTCCAGCGCCTGCTCCCACACCAAAGGGGCCAGGACTGCAAGCTGTTGCTGGCCCTCACCTTCCCTTGGCAGCCCTTCCACAGCCCCACAGACACTGCCGCTCTGAGCTTGCCAGCCACCTCAGGGTGCCGACGTCGTTCCCTTGCTCGCTCTCAGGCCTGCGAAAGCCCAGCTCCCAAATGGAAAACGTCCAGCGCCTGCTCCCACACCAAAGGGGCCAGGACTGCAAGCTGTTGCTGGCCCTCACCTTCCCTTGGCAGCCCTTCCACAGCCCCACAGACACTGCCGCTCTGAGCTTGCCAGCCACCTCAGGGTGCCGACGTTGTTGCCTTGCTCGCTCTCAGCACTGCCAGAGCCCAGCTCCCAAGTGGAAAACGTCCAGCGCCTGCTCCCACACCAAAGGGGCCAGGACTGCAAGCTGTTGCTGGCCCTCACCTTCCCTTGGCAGCCCTTCCACAGCCCCACAGACACTGCCGCTCTGAGCTTGCCAGCCACCTCAGGGTGCCGACGTTGTTGCCTTGCTCGCTCTCAGCACTGCCAGAGCCCAGCTCCCAAGTGGAAAACGTCCGGCGCCTGCTCCCACACCAAAGGGGCCAGGACTGCAAGCTCTTGCTGGCCCTCACCTTCCATTGGCAGCCCTTCCACAGCCCCACAGACACTGCCGCTCTGAGCTTGCCAGCCACCTCAGGGTGCCGACGTCGTTCCCTTGCTCACTCTCAGGCCTGCGAAAGCCCAGCTCCCAAATGGAAAACGTCCAGCGCCTGCTCCCACACCAAAGGGGACAGGACTGCAAGCTTTTGCTGGCCCTCCCCTTCCCTTGGCAGCCCTTCCACAGCCCCACAGACACTGCCGCTCTGAGCTTGCCAGCCACCTCAGGGTGCCGACGTTGTTGCCTTGCTCGCTCTCAGCACTGCCAGAGCCCAGCTCCCAAGTGGAAAACGTCCAGCGCCTGCTCCCACACCAAAGGGGCCAGGACTGCAAGCTGTTGCTGGCCCTCACCTTCCCTTGGCAGCCCTTCCACAGCCCCACAGACACTGCCGCTCTGAGCTTGCCAGCCACCTCAGGGTGCCGACGTCGTTCCCTTGCTCACTCTCAGGCCTGCGAAAGCCCAGCTCCCAAATGGAAAACGTCCAGCGCCTGCTCCCACACCAAAGGGGCCAGGACTGCAAGCTGTTGCTGGCCCTCACCTTCCCTTGGCAGCCCTTCCACAGCCCCACAGACACTGCCGCTCTCAGCTTGCCAGCCACCTCAGGGTGCCGACGTTGTTGCCTTGCTCGCTCTCAGCACTGCCAGAGCCCAGCTCCCAAATGGAAAACGTCCAGCGCCTGCTCCCACACCAAAGGGGCCAGGACTGCAAGCTGTTGCTGGCCCTCACCTTCCCTTGGCAGCCCTTCCACAGCCCCACAGACACTGCCGCTCTGAGCTTGCCAGCCACCTCAGGGTGCCGACGTCTTTCCCTTGCTCGCTCTCAGCACTGCCAGAGCCCAGCTCCCAAATGGAAAACGTCCAGCGCCTGCTCCCACACCAAAGGGGCCAGGACTGCAAGCTCTTGCTGGCCCTCACCTTCCCTTGGCAGCCCTTCCACAGCCCCACAGACACTGCCGCTCTGAGCTTGCCAGCCACCTCAGGGTGCCGACGTTGTTGCCTTGCTCGCTCTCAGCACTGCCAGAGCCCAGCTCCCAAGTGGAAAACGTCCGGCGCCTGCTCCCACACCAAAGGGGCCAGGACTGCAAGCTGTTGCTGGCCCTCACCTTCCCTTGGCAGCCCTTCCACAGCCCCACAGACACTGCCGCTCTGAGCTTGCCAGCCACCTCAGGGTGCCGACGTCGTTCCCTTCCTCACTCTCAGGCCTGCGAAAGCCCAGCTCCCAAGTGGAAAACGTCCGGCGCCTGCTCCCACACCAAAGGGGCCAGGACTGCAAGCTGTTGCTGGCCCTCACCTTCCCTTGGCAGCCCTTCCACAGCCCCACAGACACTGCCGCTCT
Organism: Aptenodytes patagonicus; assembly: GCF_965638725.1. Classification (NCBI taxonomy): domain Eukaryota; kingdom Metazoa; phylum Chordata; class Aves; order Sphenisciformes; family Spheniscidae; genus Aptenodytes; species Aptenodytes patagonicus. The sequence continues at coordinate 99,770 of NW_027472015.1, forward strand.
GAGCTTGCCAGCCACCTCAGGGTGCCGACGTTGTTGCCTTGCTCGCTCTCAGCACTGCCAGAGCCCAGCTCCCAAGTGGAAAACGTCCAGCGCCTGCTCCCACACCAAAGGGGCCAGGACTGCAAGCTGTTGCTGGCCCTCACCTTCCCTTGGCAGCCCTTCCACAGCCCCACAGACACTGCCGCTCTGAGCTTGCCAGCCACCTCAGGGTGCCGACGTTGTTGCCTTGCTCGCTCTCAGCACTGCCAGAGCCCAGCTCCCAAGTGGAAAACGTCCAGCGCCTGCTCCCACACCAAAGGGGCCAGGACTGCAAGCTCTTGCTGGCCCTCCCCTTCCCTTGGCAGCCCTTCCACAGCCCCACAGACACTGCCGCTCTCAGCTTGCCAGCCACCTCAGGGTGCCGACGTCTTGCCCTTGCTCGCTCTCAGGCCTGCGAAAGCCCAGCTCCCAAATGGAAAACGTCCAGCGCCTGCTCCCACACCAAAGGGGCCAGGACTGCAAGCTCTTGCTGGCCCTCACCTTCCCTTGGCAGCCCTTCCACAGCCCCACAGACACTGCCGCTCTGAGCTTGCCAGCCACCTCAGGGTGCCGACGTTGTTGCCTTGCTCGCTCTCAGCACTGCCAGAGCCCAGCTCCCAAGTGGAAAACGTCCAGCGCCTGCTCCCACACCAAAGGGGCCAGGACTGCAAGCTCTTGCTGGCCCTCACCTTCCCTTGGCAGCCCTTCCACAGCCCCACAGACACTGCCGCTCTGAGCTTGCCAGCCACCTCAGGGTGCCAACGTTGTTGCCTTGCTCGCTCTCAGCACTGCCAGAGCCCAGCTCCCAAATGGAAAACGTCCAGCGCCTGCTCCCACACCAAAGGGGCCAGGACTGCAAGCTGTTGCTGGCCCTCACCTTCCCTTGGCAGCCCTTCCACAGCCCCACAGACACTGCCGCTCTGAGCTTGCCAGCCACCTCAGGGTGCCGACGTCGTTCCCTTGCTCACTCTCAGGCCTGCGAAAGCCCAGCTCCCAAATGGAAAACGTCCATCGCCTGCTCCCACACCAAAGGGGCCAGGACTGCAAGCTGTTGCTGGCCCTCACCTTCCCTTGGCAGCCCTTCCACAGCCCCACAGACACTGCCGCTCTCAGCTTGCCAGCCACCTCAGGGTGCCGACGTTGTTGCCTTGCTCGCTCTCAGCACTGCCAGAGCCCAGCTCCCAAGTGGAAAACGTCCAGCGCCTGCTCCCACACCAAAGGGGCCAGGACTGCAAGCTGTTGCTGGCCCTCACCTTCCCTTGGCAGCCCTTCCACAGCCCCACAGACACTGCCGCTCTGAGCTTGCCAGCCACCTCAGGGTGCCGACGTTGTTGCCTTGCTCGCTCTCAGCACTGCCAGAGCCCAGCTCCCAAGTGGAAAACGTCCGGCGCCTGCTCCCACACCAAAGGGGCCAGGACTGCAAGCTGTTGCTGGCCCTCACCTTCCCTTGGCAGCCCTTCCACAGCCCCACAGACACTGCCGCTCTGAGCTTGCCAGCCACCTCAGGGTGCCGACGTCGTTCCCTTCCTCACTCTCAGACCTGCGAAAGCCCAGCTCCCAAATGGAAAACGTCCAGCGCCTGCTCCCACACCAAAGGGGCCAGGACTGCAAGCTGTTGCTGGCCCTCACCTTCCCTTGGCAGCCCTTCCACAGCCCCACAGACACTGCCGCTCTGAGCTTGCCAGCCACCTCAGGGTGCCGACGTTGTTGCCTTGCTCGCTCTCAGCACTGCCAGAGCCCAGCTCCCAAGTGGAAAACGTCCAGCGCCTGCTCCCACACCAAAGGGGCCAGGACTGCAAGCTGTTGCTGGCCCTCACCTTCCCTTGGCAGCCCTTCCACAGCCCCACAGACACTGCCGCTCTGAGCTTGCCAGCCACCTCAGGGTGCCGACGTCGTTCCCTTGCTCGCTCTCAGGCCTGCGAAAGCCCAGCTCCCAAATGGAAAACGTCCAGCGCCTGCTCCCACACCAAAGGGGCCAGGACTGCAAGCTGTTGCTGGCCCTCACCTTCCCTTGGCAGCCCTTCCACAGCCCCACAGACACTGCCGCTCTGAGCTTGCCAGCCACCTCAGGGTGCCGACGTCGTTCCCTTGCTCACTCTCAGGCCTGCGAAAGCCCAGCTCCCAAATGGAAAACGTCCAGCGCCTGCTCCCACACCAAAGGGGCCAGGACTGCAAGCTGTTGCTGGCCCTCACCTTCCCTTGGCAGCCCTTCCACAGCCCCACAGACACTGCCGCTCTCAGCTTGCCAGCCACCTCAGGGTGCCGACGTTGTTGCCTTGCTCGCTCTCAGCACTGCCAGAGCCCAGCTCCCAAGTGGAAAACGTCCAGCGCCTGCTCCCACACCAAAGGGGCCAGGACTGCAAGCTGTTGCTGGCCCTCACCTTCCCTTGGCAGCCCTTCCACAGCCCCACAGACACTGCCGCTCTCAGCTTGCCAGCCACCTCAGGGTGCCGACGTTGTTGCCTTGCTCGCTCTCAGCACTGCCAGAGCCCAGCTCCCAAGTGGAAAACGTCCAGCGCCTGCTCCCACACCAAAGGGGCCAGGACTGCAAGCTGTTGCTGGCCCTCACCTTCCCTTGGCAGCCCTTCCACAGCCCCACAGACACTGCCGCTCTGAGCTTGCCAGCCACCTCAGGGTGCCGACGTTGTTGCCTTGCTCGCTCTCAGCACTGCCAGAGCCCAGCTCCCAAGTGGAAAACGTCCAGCGCCTGCTCCCACACCAAAGGGGCCAGGACTGCAAGCTGTTGCTGGCCCTCACCTTCCCTTGGCAGCCCTTCCACAGCCCCACAGACACTGCCGCTCTGAGCTTGCCAGCCACCTCAGGGTGCCGACGTTGTTGCCTTGCTCGCTCTCAGCACTGCCAGAGCCCAGCTCCCAAGTGGAAAACGTCCAGCGCCTGCTCCCACACCAAAGGGGCCAGGACTGCAAGCTGTTGCTGGCCCTCCCCTTCCCTTGGCAGCCCTTCCACAGCCCCACAGACACTGCCGCTCTCAGCTTGCCAGCCACCTCAGGGTGCCGACGTTGTTGCCTTGCTCGCTCTCAGCACTGCCAGAGCCCAGCTCCCAAGTGGAAAACGTCCAGCGCCTGCTCCCACACCAAAGGGGCCAGGACTGCAAGCTGTTGCTGGCCCTCACCTTCCCTTGGCAGCCCTTCCACAGCCCCACAGACACTGCCGCTCTCAGCTTGCCAGCCACCTCAGGGTGCCGACGTTGTTGCCTTGCTCGCTCTCAGGCCTGTGAAAGCCCAGCTCCCAAATGGAAAACGTCCAGCGCCTGCTCCCACACCAAAGGGGCCAGGACTGCAAGCTGTTGCTGGCCCTCACCTTCCCTTGGCAGCCCTTCCACAGCCCCACAGACACTGCCGCTCTGAGCTTGCCAGCCACCTCAGGGTGCCGACATCGTTCCCTTGCTCACTCTCAGCACTGCCAGAGCCCAGCTCCCAAGTGGAAAACGTCCAGCGCTTGCTCCCACACCAAAGGGGCCAGGACTGCAAGCTGTTGCTGGCCCTCACCTTCCCTTGGCAGCCCTTCCACAGCCCCACAGACACTGCCGCTCTCAGCTTGCCAGGCACCTCAGGGTGCCGACGTTGTTGCCTTGCTCGCTCTCAGCACTGCCAGAGCCCAGCTCCCAAGTGGAAAACGTCCGGCGCCTGCTCCCACACCAAAGGGGCCAGGACTGCAAGCTGTTGCTGGCCCTCACCTTCCCTTGGCAGCCCTTCCACAGCCCCACAGACACTGCCGCTCTCAGCTTGCCAGCCACCTCAGGGTGCCGACGTTGTTGACTTGCTCGCTCTCAGCACTGCCAGAGCCCAGCTCCCAAGTGGAAAACGTCCAGCGCCTGCTCCCACACCAAAGGGGCCAGGACTGCAAGCTGTTGCTGGCCCTCACCTTCCCTTGGCAGCCCTTCCACAGCCCCACAGACACTGCCGCTCTGAGCTTGCCAGCCACCTCAGGGTGCCGACGTTGTTGCCTTGCTCGCTCTCAGGCCTGCGAAAGCCCAGCTCCCAAATGGAAAACGTCCAGCGCCTGCTCCCACACCAAAGGGGCCAGGACTGCAAGCTGTTGCTGGCCCTCACCTTCCCTTGGCAGCCCTTCCACAGCCCCACAGACACTGCCGCTCTGAGCTTGCCAGCCACCTCAGGGTGCCGACATCGTTCCCTTGCTCACTCTCAGGCCTGCGAAAGCCCAGCTCCCAAATGGAAAACGTCCAGCGCTTGCTCCCACACCAAAGGGGCCAGGACTGAAAGCTGTTGCTGGCCCTCACCTTCCCTTGGCAGCCCTTCCACAGCCCCACAGACACTGCCGCTCTGAGCTTGCCAGCCACCTCAGGGTGCCGACGTTGTTGCCTTGCTCGCTCTCAGCACTGCCAGAGCCCAGCTCCCAAGTGGAAAACGTCCAGCGCCTGCTCCCACACCAAAGGGGCCAGGACTGCAAGCTGTTGCTGGCCCTCACCTTCCCTTGGCAGCCCTTCCACAGCCCCACAGACACTGCCGCTCTGAGCTTGCCAGCCACCTCAGGGTGCCGACGTTGTTGCCTTGCTCGCTCTCAGCACTGCCAGAGCCCAGCTCCCAAGTGGAAAACGTCCAGCGCCTGCTCCCACACCAAAGGGGCCAGGACTGTAAGCTGTTGCTGGCCCTCACCTTCCCTTGGCAGCCCTTCCACAGCCCCACAGACACTGCCGCTCTCAGCTTGCCAGCCACCTCAGGGTGCCGACGTTGTTGCCTTGCTCGCTCTCAGCACTGCCAGAGCCCAGCTCCCAAGTGGAAAACGTCCAGCGCCTGCTCCCACACCAAAGGGGCCAGGACTGCAAGCTGTTGCTGGCCCTCACCTTCCCTTGGCAGCCCTTCCACAGCCCCACAGACACTGCCGCTCTCAGCTTGCCAGCCACCTCAGGGTGCCGACGTTGTTGCCTTGCTCGCTCTCAGGCCTGTGAAAGCCCAGCTCCCAAATGGAAAACGTCCAGCGCCTGCTCCCACACCAAAGGGGCCAGGACTGCAAGCTGTTGCTGGCCCTCACCTTCCCTTGGCAGCCCTTCCACAGCCCCACAGACACTGCCGCTCTCAGCTTGCCAGCCACCTCAGGGTGCCGACATCGTTCCCTTGCTCACTCTCAGGCCTGCGAAAGCCCAGCTCCCAAATGGAAAACGTCCAGCGCTTGCTCCCACACCAAAGGGGCCAGGACTGCAAGCTGTTGCTGGCCCTCACCTTCCCTTGGCAGCCCTTCCACAGCCCCACAGACACTGCCGCTCTGAGCTTGCCAGGCACCTCAGGGTGCCGACGTTGTTGCCTTGCTCGCTCTCAGCACTGCCAGAGCCCAGCTCCCAAGTGGAAAACGTCCGGCGCCTGCTCCCACACCAAAGGGGCCAGGACTGCAAGCTGTTGCTGGCCCTCACCTTCCCTTGGCAGCCCTTCCACAGCCCCACAGACACTGCCGCTCTCAGCTTGCCAGCCACCTCAGGGTGCCGACGTTGTTGCCTTGCTCGCTCTCAGCACTGCCAGAGCCCAGCTCCCAAGTGGAAAACGTCCGGCGCCTGCTCCCACACCAAAGGGGCCAGGACTGCAAGCTGTTGCTGGCCCTCACCTTCCCTTGGCAGCCCTTCCACAGCCCCACAGACACTGCCGCTCTCAGCTTGCCAGCCACCTCAGGGTGCCGACGTTGTTGACTTGCTCGCTCTCAGCACTGCCAGAGCCCAGCTCCCAAGTGGAAAACGTCCAGCGCCTGCTCCCACACCAAAGGGGCCAGGACTGCAAGCTGTTGCTGGCCCTCACCTTCCCTTGGCAGCCCTTCCACAGCCCCACAGACACTGCCGCTCTGAGCTTGCCAGCCACCTCAGGGTGCCGACGTTGTTGCCTTGCTCGCTCTCAGGCCTGCGAAAGCCCAGCTCCCAAATGGAAAACGTCCAGCGCCTGCTCCCACACCAAAGGGGCCAGGACTGCAAGCTGTTGCTGGCCCTCACCTTCCCTTGGCAGCCCTTCCACAGCCCCACAGACACTGCCGCTCTGAGCTTGCCAGCCACCTCAGGGTGCCGACATCGTTCCCTTGCTCACTCTCAGGCCTGCGAAAGCCCAGCTCCCAAATGGAAAACGTCCAGCGCTTGCTCCCACACCAAAGGGGCCAGGACTGCAAGCTGTTGCTGGCCCTCACTTTCCCTTGGCAGCCCTTCCACAGCCCCACAGACACTGCCGCTCTGAGCTTGCCAGGCACCTCAGGGTGCCGACGTTGTTGCCTTGCTCGCTCTCAGCACTGCCAGAGCCCAGCTCCCAAGTGGAAAACGTCCGGCGCCTGCTCCCACACCAAAGGGGCCAGGACTGCAAGCTGTTGCTGGCCCTCACCTTCCCTTGGCAGCCCTTCCACAGCCCCACAGACACTGCCGCTCTCAGCTTGCCAGCCACCTCAGGGTGCCGACGTTGTTGCCTTGCTCGCTCTCAGCACTGCCAGAGCCCAGCTCCCAAGTGGAAAACGTCCAGCGCCTGCTCCCACACCAAAGGGGCCAGGACTGCAAGCTGTTGCTGGCCCTCACCTTCCCTTGGCAGCCCTTCCACAGCCCCACAGACACTGCCGCTCTCAGCTTGCCAGCCACCTCAGGGTGCCGACGTTGTTGCCTTGCTCGCTCTCAGCACTGCCAGAGCCCAGCTCCCAAGTGGAAAACGTCCAGCGCCTGCTCCCACACCAAAGGGGCCAGGACTGCAAGCTCTTGCTGGCCCTCCCCTTCCCTTGGCAGCCCTTCCACAGCCCCACAGACACTGCCGCTCTCAGCTTGCCAGCCACCTCAGGGTGCCGACGTCTTGCCCTTGCTCGCTCTCAGGCCTGCGAAAGCCCAGCTCCCAAATGGAAAACGTCCAGCGCCTGCTCCCACACCAAAGGGGCCAGGACTGCAAGCTGTTGCTGGCCCTCCCCTTCCCTTGGCAGCCCTTCCACAGCCCCACAGACACTGCCGCTCTGAGCTTGCCAGCCACCTCAGGGTGCCGACGTTGTTGCTTTGCTCGCTCTCAGCACTGCCAGAGCCCAGCTCCCAAGTGGAAAACGTCCAGCGCCTGCTCCCACACCAAAGGGGCCAGGAGTGCAAGCTCTTGCTGGCCCTCACCTTCCCTTGGCAGCCCTTCCACAGCCCCACAGACACTGCCGCTCTCAGCTTGCCAGCCACCTCAGGGTGCCAACGTTGTTGCCTTGCTCGCTCTCAGCACTGCCAGAGCCCAGCTCCCAAGTGGAAAACGTCCAGCGCCTGCTCCCACACCAAAGGGGCCAGGACTGCAAGCTGTTGCTGGCCCTCACCTTCCCTTGGCAGCCCTTCCACAGCCCCACAGACACTGCCGCTCTGAGCTTGCCAGCCACCTCAGGGTGCCGACGTCGTTCCCTTGCTCACTCTCAGGCCTGCGAAAGCCCAGCTCCCAAATGGAAAACGTCCAGCGCCTGCTCCCACACCAAAGGGGCCAGGACTGCAAGCTGTTGCTGGCTCTCACCTTCCCTTGGCAGCCCTTCCACAGCCCCACAGACACTGCCGCTCTCAGCTTGCCAGCCACCTCAGGGTGCCGACGTTGTTGCCTTGCTCGCTCTCAGCACTGCCAGAGCCCAGCTCCCAAGTGGAAAACGTCCAGCGCCTGCTCCCACACCAAAGGGGCCAGGACTGCAAGCTGTTGCTGGCCCTCACCTTCCCTTGGCAGCCCTTCCACAGCCCCACAGACACTGCCGCTCTGAGCTTGCCAGCCACCTCAGGGTGCCGACGTTGTTGCCTTGCTCGCTCTCAGCACTGCCAGAGCCCAGCTCCCAAGTGGAAAACGTCCAGCGCCTGCTCCCACACCAAAGGGGCCAGGACTGCAAGCTGTTGCTGGCCCTCACCTTCCCTTGGCAGCCCTTCCACAGCCCCACAGACACTGCCGCTCTGAGCTTGCCAGCCACCTCAGGGTGCCGACGTTGTTGCCTTGCTCGCTCTCAGCACTGCCAGAGCCCAGCTCCCAAGTGGAAAACGTCCAGCGCCTGCTCCCACACCAAAGGGGCCAGGACTGCAAGCTGTTGCTGGCCCTCACCTTCCCTTGGCAGCCCTTCCACAGCCCCACAGACACTGCCGCTCTGAGCTTGCCAGCCACCTCAGGGTGCCGACGTTGTTGCCTTGCTCGCTCTCAGCACTGCCAGAGCCCAGCTCCCAAGTGGAAAACGTCCAGCGCCTGCTCCCACACCAAAGGGGCCAGGACTGCAAGCTGTTGCTGGCCCTCACCTTCCCTTGGCAGCCCTTCCACAGCCCCACAGACACTGCCGCTCTGAGCTTGCCAGCCACCTCAGGGTGCCGACGTCGTTCCCTTGCTCACTCTCAGGCCTGCGAAAGCCCAGCTCCCAAATGGAAAACGTCCAGCGCCTGCTCCCACACCAAAGGGGCCAGGACTGCAAGCTGTTGCTGGCCCTCACCTTCCCTTGGCAGCCCTTCCACAGCCCCACAGACACTGCCGCTCTGAGCTTGCCAGCCACCTCAGGGTGCCGACGTTGTTGCCTTGCTCGCTCTCAGCACTGCCAGAGCCCAGCTCCCAAGTGGAAAACGTCCAGCGCCTGCTCCCACACCAAAGGGGCCAGGACTGCAAGCTCTTGCTGGCCCTCACCTTCCCTTGGCAGCCCTTCCACAGCCCCACAGACACTGCCGCTCTGAGCTTGCCAGCCACCTCAGGGTGCCGACGTCGTTCCCTTGCTCGCTCCCAGGCCTGCGAAAGCCCAGCTCCCAAATGGAAAACGTCCAGCGCCTGCTCCCACACCAAAGGGGCCAGGACTGCAAGCTGTTGCTGGCCCTCACCTTCCCTTGGCAGCCCTTCCACAGCCCCACAGACACTGCCGCTCTGAGCTTGCCAGCCACCTCAGGGTGCCGACGTTGTTGCCTTGCTCGCTCTCAGCACTGCCAGAGCCCAGCTCCCAAGTGGAAAACGTCCAGCGCCTGCTCCCACACCAAAGGGGCCAGGACTGCAAGCTCTTGCTGGCCCTCACCTTCCCTTGGCAGCCCTTCCACAGCCCCACAGACACTGCCGCTCTGAGCTTGCCAGCCACCTCAGGGTGCTGACGTTGTTGCCTTGCTCGCTCTCAGCACTGCCAGAGCCCAGCTCCCAAATGGAAAACGTCCAGCGCCTGCTCCCACACCAAAGGGGCCAGGACTGCAAGCTGTTGCTGGCCCTCACCTTCCCTTGGCAGCCCTTCCACAGCCCCACAGACACTGCCGCTCTGAGCTTGCCAGCCACCTCAGGGTGCCGACGTTGTTGCCTTGCTCGCTCTCAGCACTGCCAGAGCCCAGCTCCCAAGTGGAAAATGTCCAGCACCTGCTCCCACACCAAAGGGGCCAGGACTGCAAGCTGTTGCTGGCCCTCACCTTCCCTTGGCAGCCCTTCCACAGCCCCACAGACACTGCCGCTCTGAGCTTGCCAGCCACCTCAGGGTGCCGACGTTGTTGCCTTGCTCGCTCTCAGCACTGCCAGAGCCCAGCTCCCAAGTGGAAAACGTCCAGCGCCTGCTCCCACACCAAAGGGGCCAGGACTGCAAGCTCTTGCTGGCCCTCCCCTTCCCTTGGCAGCCCTTCCACAGCCCCACAGACACTGCCGCTCTGAGCTTGCCAGCCACCTCAGGGTGCCGACGTTGTTGCCTTGCTCGCTCTCAGCACTGCCAGAGCCCAGCTCCCAAGTGGAAAACGTCCAGCGCCTGCTCCCACACCAAAGGGGCCAGGACTGCAAGCTGTTGCTGGCCCTCACCTTCCCTTGGCAGCCCTTCCACAGCCCCACAGACACTGCCGCTCTCAGCTTGCCAGCCACCTCAGGGTGCCGACGTTGTTGCCTTGCTCGCTCTCAGCACTGCCAGAGCCCAGCTCCCAAATGGAAAACGTCCAGCGCCTGCTCCCACACCAAAGGGGCCAGGACTGCAAGCTGTTGCTGGCCCTCACCTTCCCTTGGCAGCCCTTCCACATCCCCACAGACACTGCCGCTCTCAGCTTGCCAGCCACCTCAGGGTGCCGACGTTGTTGCCTTGCTCGCTCTCAGCACTGCCAGAGCCCAGCTCCCAAGTGGAAAACGTCCAGCGCCTGCTCCCACACCAAAGGGGCCAGGACTGCAAGCTCTTGCTGGCCCTCACCTTCCCTTGGCAGCCCTTCCACAGCCCCACAGACACTGCCGCTCTGAGCTTGCCAGCCACCTCAGGGTGCCGACGTTGTTGCCTTGCTCGCTCTCAGCACTGCCAGAGCCCAGCTCCCAAGTGGAAAACGTCCAGCGCCTGCTCCCACACCAAAGGGGCCAGGACTGCAAGCTGTTGCTGGCCCTCACCTTCCCTTGGCAGCCCTTCCACAGCCCCACAGACACTGCCGCTCTCAGCTTGCCAGCCACCTCAGGGTGCCGACGTTGTTGCCTTGCTCGCTCTCAGCACCGCCAGAGCCCAGCTCCCAAGTGGAAAACGTCCAGCGCCTGCTCCCACACCAAAGGGGCCAGGACTGCAAGCTGTTGCTGGCCCTCACCTTCCCTTGGCAGCCCTTCCACAGCCCCACAGACACTGCCGCTCTGAGCTTGCCAGCCACCTCAGGGTGCCGACGTCTTTCCCTTGCTCGCTCTCAGGCCTGCGAAAGCCCAGCTCCCAAATGGAAAACGTCCAGCGCCTGCTCCCACACCAAAGGGGCCAGGACTGCAAGCTGTTGCTGGCCCTCCCCTTCCCTTGGCAGCCCTTCCACAGCCCCACAGACACTGCCGCTCTGAGCTTGCCAGCCACCTCAGGGTGCCGACGTTGTTGCCTTGCTCGCTCTCAGCACTGCCAGAGCCCAGCTCCCAAGTGGAAAACGTCCAGCGCCTGCTCCCACACCAAAGGGGCCAGGACTGCAAGCTCTTGCTGGCCCTCCCCTTCCCTTGGCAGCCCTTCCACAGCCCCACAGACACTGCCGCTCTGAGCTTGCCAGCCACCTCAGGGTGCCGACGTTGTTGCCTTGCTCGCTCTCAGCACTGCCAGAGCCCAGCTCCCAAGTGGAAAACGTCCAGCGCCTGCTCCCACACCAAAGGGGCCAGGACTGCAAGCTGTTGCTGGCCCTCCCCTTCCCTTGGCAGCCCTTCCACAGCCCCACAGACACTGCCGCTCTGAGCTTGCCAGCCACCTCAGGGTGCCGACGTTGTTGCCTTGCTCGCTCTCAGCACTGCCAGAGCCCAGCTCCCAAGTGGAAAACGTCCAGCGCCTGCTCCCACACCAAAGGGGCCAGGACTGCAAGCTGTTGCTGGCCCTCACCTTCCCTTGGCAGCCCTTCCACAGCCCCACAGACACTGCCGCTCTCAGCTTGCCAGCCACCTCAGGGTGCCGACGTTGTTGCCTTGCTCGCTCTCAGCACTGCCAGAGCCCAGCTCCCAAATGGAAAACGTCCAGCGCCTGCTCCCACACCAAAGGGGCCAGGACTGCAAGCTGTTGCTGGCCCTCACCTTCCCTTGGCAGCCCTTCCACAGCCCCACAGACACTGCCGCTCTGAGCTTGCCAGCCACCTCAGGGTGCCGACGTTGTTGCCTTGCTCGCTCTCAGCACTGCCAGAGCCCAGCTCCCAAGTGGAAAATGTCCAGCGCCTGCTCCCACACCAAAGGGGCCAGGACTGCAAGCTGTTGCTGGCCCTCACCTTCCCTTGGCAGCCCTTCCACAGCCCCACAGACACTGCCGCTCTGAGCTTGCCAGCCACCTCAGGGTGCCGACGTTGTTGCCTTGCTCGCTCTCAGCACTGCCAGAGCCCAGCTCCCAAATGGAAAACGTCCAGCGCCTGCTCCCACACCAAAGGGGCCAGGACTGCAAGCTGTTGCTGGCCCTCACCTTCCCTTGGCAGCCCTTCCACAGCCCCACAGACACTGCCGCTCTGAGCTTGCCAGCCACCTCAGGGTGCCGACGTTGTTGCCTTGCTCGCTCTCAGGCCTGCGAAAGCCCAGCTCCCAAATGGAAAACGTCCAGCGCCTGCTCCCACACCAAAGGGGCCAGGACTGCAAGCTGTTGCTGGCCCTCACCTTCCCTTGGCAGCCCTTCCACAGCCCCACAGACACTGCCGCTCTGAGCTTGCCAGCCACCTCAGGGTGCTGACGTTGTTGCCTTGCTCGCTCTCAGCACTGCCAGAGCCCAGCTCCCAAATGGAAAATGTCCAGCGCCTGCTCCCACACCAAAGGGGCCAGGACTGCAAGCTGTTGCTGGCCCTCACCTTCCCTTGGCAGCCCTTCCACAGCCCCACAGACACTGCCGCTCTGAGCTTGCCAGCCACCTCAGGGTGCCGACGTTGTTGCCTTGCTCGCTCTCAGGCCTGCGAAAGCCCAGCTCCCAAGTGGAAAACGTCCAGCGCCTGCTCCCACACCAAAGGGGCCAGGACTGCAAGCTGTTGCTGGCCCTCACCTTCCCTTGGCAGCCCTTCCACAGCCCCACAGACACTGCCGCTCTGAGCTTGCCAGCCACCTCAGGGTGCCGACGTTGTTGCCTTGCTCGCTCTCAGCACTGCCAGAGCCCAGCTCCCAAGTGGAAAAGGTCCAGCGCCTGCTCCCACACCAAAGGGGCCAGGACTGCAAGCTGTTGCTGGCCCTCACCTTCCCTTGGCAGCCCTTCCACAGCCCCACAGACACTGCCGCTCTGAGCTTGCCAGCCACCTCAGGGTGCCGACGTTGTTGCCTTGCTCGCTCTCAGCACTGCCAGAGCCCAGCTCCCAAGTGGAAAACGTCCAGCGCCTGCTCCCACACCAAAGGGGCCAGGACTGCAAGCTGTTGCTGGCCCTCACCTTCCCTTGGCAGCCCTTCCACAGCCCCACAGACACTGCCGCTCTGAGCTTGCCAGCCACCTCAGGGTGCCGACGTTGTTGCCTTGCTCGCTCTCAGCACTGCCAGAGCCCAGCTCCCAAGTGGAAAACGTCCAGCGCCTGCTCCCACACCAAAGGGGCCAGGACTGCAAGCTGTTGCTGGCCCTCACCTTCCCTTGGCAGCCCTTCCACAGCCCCACAGACACTGCCACTCTGAGCTTGCCAGCCACCTCAGGGTGCCGACGTTGTTGCCTTGCTCGCTCTCAGCACTGCCAGAGCCCAGCTCCCAAGTGGAAAACGTCCAGCGCCTGCTCCCACACCAAAGGGGCCAGGACTGCAAGCTGTTGCTGGCCCTCACCTTCCCTTGGCAGCCCTTCCACAGCCCCACAGACACTGCCGCTCTCAGCTTGCCAGCCACCTCAGGGTGCTGACGTTGTTGCCTTGCTCGCTCTCAGCACTGCCAGAGCCCAGCTCCCAAATGGAAAATGTCCAGCGCCTGCTCCCACACCAAAGGGGCCAGGACTGCAAGCTGTTGCTGGCCCTCACCTTCCCTTGGCAGCCCTTCCACAGCCCCACAGACACTGCCGCTCTGAGCTTGCCAGCCACCTCAGGGTGCCGACGTTGTTGCCTTGCTCGCTCTCAGCACTGCCAGAGCCCAGCTCCCAAGTGGAAAACGTCCAGCGCCTGCTCCCACACCAAAGGGGCCAGGACTGCAAGCTCTTGCTGGCCCTCACCTTCCCTTGGCAGCCCTTCCACAGCCCCACAGACACTGCCGCTCTGAGCTTGCCAGCCACCTCAGGGTGCCGACGTTGTTGCCTTGCTCGCTCTCAGCACTGCCAGAGCCCAGCTCCCAAATGGAAAACGTCCAGCGCCTGCTCCCACACCAAAGGGGCCAGGACTGCAAGCTGTTGCTGGCCCTCACCTTCCCTTGGCAGCCCTTCCACAGCCCCACAGACACTGCCGCTCTCAGCTTGCCAGCCACCTCAGGGTGCCGACGTTGTTGCCTTGCTCGCTCTCAGCACTGCCAGAGCCCAGCTCCCAAGTGGAAAACGTCCAGCGCCTGCTCCCACACCAAAGGGGCCAGGACTGCAAGCTGTTGCTGGCCCTCCCCTTCCCTTGGCAGCCCTTCCACAGCCCCACAGACACTGCCGCTCTGAGCTTGCCAGCCACCTCAGGGTGCCGACGTTGTTGCCTTGCTCGCTCTCAGCACTGCCAGAGCCCAGCTCCCAAGTGGAAAACGTCCAGCGCCTGCTCCCACACCAAAGGGGCCAGGACTGCAAGCTCTTGCTGGCCCTCCCCTTCCCTTGGCAGCCCTTCCACAGCCCCACAGACACTGCCGCTCTGAGCTTGCCAGCCACCTCAGGGTGCCGACGTTGTTGCCTTGCTCGCTCTCAGCACTGCCAGAGACCAGCTCCCAAGTGGAAAACGTCCAGCGCCTGCTCCCACACCAAAGGGGCCAGGACTGCAAGCTGTTGCTGGCCCTCCCCTTCCCTTGGCAGCCCTTCCACAGCCCCACAGACACTGCCGCTCTGAGCTTGCCAGCCACCTCAGGGTGCCGACGTTGTTGCCTTGCTCGCTCTCAGCACTGCCAGAGCCCAGCTCCCAAGTGGAAAACGTCCAGCGCCTGCTCCCACACCAAAGGGGCCAGGACTGCAAGCTGTTGCTGGCCCTCACCTTCCCTTGGCAGCCCTTCCACAGCCCCACAGACACTGCCGCTCTCAGCTTGCCAGCCACCTCAGGGTGCCGACGTTGTTGCCTTGCTCGCTCTCAGCACTGCCAGAGCCCAGCTCCCAAATGGAAAACGTCCAGCGCCTGCTCCCACACCAAAGGGGCCAGGACTGCAAGCTGTTGCTGGCCCTCACCTTCCCTTGGCAGCCCTTCCACAGCCCCACAGACACTGCCGCTCTGAGCTTGCCAGCCACCTCAGGGTGCCGACGTTGTTGCCTTGCTCGCTCTCAGCACTGCCAGAGCCCAGCTCCCAAGTGGAAAACGTCCAGCGCCTGCTCCCACACCAAAGGGGCCAGGACTGCAAGCTCTTGCTGGCCCTCACCTTCCCTTGGCAGCCCTTCCACAGCCCCACAGACACTGCCGCTCTCAGCTTGCCAGCCACCTCAGGGTGCCGACGTTGTTGCCTTGCTCGCTCTCAGCACTGCCAGAGCCCAGCTCCCAAGTGGAAAACGTCCAGCGCCTGCTCCCACACCAAAGGGGCCAGGACTGCAAGCTGTTGCTGGCCCTCCCCTTCCCTTGGCAGCCCTTCCACAGCCCCACAGACACTGCCGCTCTGAGCTTGCCAGCCACCTCAGGGTGCCGACGTTGTTGCCTTGCTCGCTCTCAGCACTGCCAGAGCCCAGCTCCCAAGTGGAAAACGTCCAGCGCCTGCTCCCACACCAAAGGGGCCAGGACTGCAAGCTGTTGCTGGCCCTCACCTTCCCTTGGCAGCCCTTCCACAGCCCCACAGACACTGCCGCTCTCAGCTTGCCAGCCACCTCAGGGTGCCGACGTTGTTGCCTTGCTCGCTCTCAGCACCGCCAGAGCCCAGCTCCCAAGTGGAAAACGTCCAGCGCCTGCTCCCACACCAAAGGGGCCAGGACTGCAAGCTGTTGCTGGCCCTCCCCTTCCCTTGGCAGCCCTTCCACAGCCCCACAGACACTGCCGCTCTGAGCTTGCCAGCCACCTCAGGGTGCCGACGTTGTTGCCTTGCTCGCTCTCAGCACTGCCAGAGCCCAGCTCCCAAGTGGAAAACGTCCAGCGCCTGCTCCCACACCAAAGGGGCCAGGACTGCAAGCTGTTGCTGGCCCTCACCTTCCCTTGGCAGCCCTTCCACAGCCCCACAGACACTGCCGCTCTGAGCTTGCCAGCTACCTCAGGGTGCTGACGTTGTTGCCTTGCTCGCTCTCAGCACTGCCAGAGCCCAGCTCCCAAGTGGAAAATGTCCAGCGCCTGCTCCCACACCAAAGGGGCCAGGACTGCAAGCTGTTGCTGGCCCTCACCTTCCCTTGGCAGCCCTTCCACAGCCCCACAGAACCTGGCGCGCTGAGCTTGCCAGCCACCTCAGGGTGCCGACGTTGTTGCCTTGCTCGCTCTCAGCACTGCCAGAGCCCAGCTCCCAAGTGGAAAACGTCCAGCGCCTGCTCCCACACCAAAGGGGCCAGGACTGCAAGCTGTTGCTGGCCCTCACCTTCCCTTGGCAGCCCTTCCACAGCCCCACAGACACTGCCGCTCTGAGCTTGCCAGCCACCTCAGGGTGCCGACGTCTTTCCCTTGCTCGCTCTCAGGCCTGCGAAAGCCCAGCTCCCAAATGGAAAACGTCCAGCGCCTGCTCCCACACCAAAGGGGCCAGGACTGCAAGCTGTTGCTGGCCCTCACCTTCCCTTGGCAGCCCTTCCACAGCCCCACAGACACTGCCGCTCTGAGCTTGCCAGCCACCTCAGGGTGCCGACGTTGTTGCCTTGCTCGCTCTCAGCACTGCCAGAGCCCAGCTCCCAAGTGGAAAACGTCCAGCGCCTGCTCCCACACCAAAGGGGCCAGGACTGCAAGCTGTTGCTGGCCCTCACCTTCCCTTGGCAGCCCTTCCACAGCCCCACAGATACTGCCGCTCTCAGCTTGCCAGCCACCTCAGGGTGCCGACGTTGTTGCCTTGCTCGCTCTCAGCACTGCCAGAGCCCAGCTCCCAAGTGGAAAACGTCCAGCGCCTGCTCCCACACCAAAGGGGCCAGGACTGCAAGCTGTTGCTGGCCCTCACCTTCCCTTGGCAGCCCTTCCACAGCCCCACAGACACTGCCGCTCTGAGCTTGCCAGCCACCTCAGGGTGCCGACGTTGTTGCCTTGCTCGCTCTCAGCACTGCCAGAGCCCAGCTCCCAAATGGAAAACGTCCAGCGCCTGCTCCCACACCAAAGGGGCCAGGACTGCAAGCTGTTGCTGGCCCTCCCCTTCCCTTGGCAGCCCTTCCACAGCCCCACAGACACTGCCGCTCTGAGCTTGCCAGCCACCTCAGGGTGCCGACGTTGTTGCCTTGCTCGCTCTCAGCACTGCCAGAGCCCAGCTCCCAAGTGGAAAACGTCCAGCGCCTGCTCCCACACCAAAGGGGCCAGGACTGCAAGCTGTTGCTGGCCCTCCCCTTCCCTTGGCAGCCCTTCCACAGCCCCACAGACACTGCCGCTCTCAGCTTGCCAGCCACCTCAGGGTGCCGACGTTGTTGCCTTGCTCGCTCTCAGCACTGCCAGAGCCCAGCTCCCAAGTGGAAAACGTCCAGCGCCTGCTCCCACACCAAAGGGGCCAGGACTGCAAGCTGTTGCTGGCCCTCACCTTCCCTTGGCAGCCCTTCCACAGCCCCACAGACACTGCCGCTCTGAGCTTGCCAGCCACCTCAGGGTGCCGACGTTGTTGCCTTGCTCGCTCTCAGCACTGCCAGAGCCCAGCTCCCAAGTGGAAAACGTCCAGCGCCTGCTCCCACACCAAAGGGGCCAGGACTGCAAGCTCTTGCTGGCCCTCACCTTCCCTTGGCAGCCCTTCCACAGCCCCACAGACACTGCCGCTCTGAGCTTGCCAGCCACCTCAGGGTGCCGACGTTGTTGCCTTGCTCGCTCTCAGCACTGCCAGAGCCCAGCTCCCAAATGGAAAACGTCCAGCGCCTGCTCCCACACCAAAGGGGCCAGGACTGCAAGCTGTTGCTGGCCCTCACCTTCCCTTGGCAGCCCTTCCACAGCCCCACAGACACTGCCGCTCTCAGCTTGCCAGCCACCTCAGGGTGCCGACGTTGTTGCCTTGCTCGCTCTCAGCACTGCCAGAGCCCAGCTCCCAAGTGGAAAACGTCCAGCGCCTGCTCCCACACCAAAGGGGCCAGGACTGCAAGCTCTTGCTGGCCCTCACCTTCCCTTGGCAGCCCTTCCACAGCCCCACAGACACTGCCGCTCTCAGCTTGCCAGCCACCTCAGGGTGCCGACGTTGTTGCCTTGCTCGCTCTCAGCACTGCCAGAGCCCAGCTCCCAAGTGGAAAACGTCCAGCGCCTGCTCCCACACCAAAGGGGCCAGGACTGCAAGCTGTTGCTGGCCCTCACCTTCCCTTGGCAGCCCTTCCACAGCCCCACAGACACTGCCGCTCTGAGCTTGCCAGCCACCTCAGGGTGCCGACGTCTTTCCCTTGCTCGCTCTCAGGCCTGCGAAAGCCCAGCTCCCAAATGGAAAACGTCCAGCGCCTGCTCCCACACCAAAGGGGCCAGGACTGCAAGCTGTTGCTGGCCCTCACCTTCCCTTGGCAGCCCTTCCACAGCCCCACAGACACTGCCGCTCTCAGCTTGCCAGCCACCTCAGGGTGCCGACGTTGTTGCCTTGCTCGCTCTCAGCACTGCCAGAGCCCAGCTCCCAAGTGGAAAACGTCCAGCGCCTGCTCCCACACCAAAGGGGCCAGGACTGCAAGCTCTTGCTGGCCCTCCCCTTCCCTTGGCAGCCCTTCCACAGCCCCACAGACACTGCCGCTCTCAGCTTGCCAGCCACCTCAGGGTGCCGACGTCGTTCCCTTGCTCACTCTCAGGCCTGCGAAAGCCCAGCTCCCAAATGGAAAACGTCCAGCGCCTGCTCCCACACCAAAGGGGCCAGGACTGCAAGCTGTTGCTGGCCCTCACCTTCCCTTGGCAGCCCTTCCACAGCCCCACAGACACTGCCGCTCTCAGCTTGCCAGCCACCTCAGGGTGCCGACGTTGTTGCCTTGCTCGCTCTCAGCACTGCCAGAGCCCAGCTCCCAAATGGAAAACGTCCAGCGCCTGCTCCCACACCAAAGGGGCCAGGACTGCAAGCTGTTGCTGGCCCTCCCCTTCCCTTGGCAGCCCTTCCACAGCCCCACAGACACTGCCGCTCTCAGCTTGCCAGCCACCTCAGGGTGCCGACGTCTTTCCCTTGCTCGCTCTCAGCACTGCCAGAGCCCAGCTCCCAAGTGGAAAACGTCCAGCGCCTGCTCCCACACCAAAGGGGCCAGGACTGCAAGCTCTTGCTGGCCCTCACCTTCCCTTGGCAGCCCTTCCACAGCCCCACAGACACTGCCGCTCTCAGCTTGCCAGCCACCTCAGGGTGCCGACGTTGTTGCCTTGCTCGCTCTCAGCACTGCCAGAGCCCAGCTCCCAAGTGGAAAACGTCCAGCGCCTGCTCCCACACCAAAGGGGCCAGGACTGCAAGCTGTTGCTGGCCCTCCCCTTCCCTTGGCAGCCCTTCCACAGCCCCACAGACACTGCCGCTCTGAGCTTGCCAGCCACCTCAGGGTGCCGACGTTGTTGCCTTGCTCGCTCTCAGCACTGCCAGAGCCCAGCTCCCAAGTGGAAAACGTCCAGCGCCTGCTCCCACACCAAAGGGGCCAGGACTGCAAGCTGTTGCTGGCCCTCACCTTCCCTTGGCAGCCCTTCCACAGCCCCACAGACACTGCCGCTCTGAGCTTGCCAGCCACCTCAGGGTGCCGACGTTGTTGCCTTGCTCGCTCTCAGCACTGCCAGAGCCCAGCTCCCAAGTGGAAAACGTCCAGCGCCTGCTCCCACACCAAAGGGGCCAGGACTGCAAGCTGTTGCTGGCCCTCACCTTCCCTTGGCAGCCCTTCCACAGCCCCACAGACACTGCCGCTCTGAGCTTGCCAGCCACCTCAGGGTGCTGACGTTGTTGCCTTGCTCGCTCTCAGCACTGCCAGAGCCCAGCTCCCAAATGGAAAATGTCCAGCGCCTGCTCCCACACCAAAGGGGCCAGGACTGCAAGCTGTTGCTGGCCCTCACCTTCCCTTGGCAGCCCTTCCACAGCCCCACAGACACTGCCGCTCTGAGCTTGCCAGCCACCTCAGGGTGCCGACGTTGTTGCCTTGCTCGCTCTCAGGCCTGCGAAAGCCCAGCTCCCAAATGGAAAACGTCCAGCGCCTGCTCCCACACCAAAGGGGCCAGGACTGCAAGCTGTTGCTGGCCCTCACCTTCCCTTGGCAGCCCTTCCACAGCCCCACAGACACTGCCGCTCTCAGCTTGCCAGCCACCTCAGGGTGCCGACGTTGTTGCCTTGCTCGCTCTCAGCACTGCCAGAGCCCAGCTCCCAAGTGGAAAACGTCCAGCGCCTGCTCCCACACCAAAGGGGCCAGGACTGCAAGCTGTTGCTGGCCCTCACCTTCCCTTGGCAGCCCTTCCACAGCCCCACAGACACTGCCGCTCTGAGCTTGCCAGCCACCTCAGGGTGCCGACGTTGTTGCCTTGCTCGCTCTCAGCACTGCCAGAGCCCAGCTCCCAAGTGGAAAACGTCCAGCGCCTGCTCCCACACCAAAGGGGCCAGGACTGCAAGCTGTTGCTGGCCCTCACCTTCCCTTGGCAGCCCTTCCACAGCCCCACAGACACTGCCGCTCTGAGCTTGCCAGCCACCTCAGGGTGCCGACGTCGTTCCCTTGCTCACTCTCAGGCCTGCCAGAGCCCAGCTCCCAAGTGGAAAACGTCCAGCGCCTGCTCCCACACCAAAGGGGCCAGGACTGCAAGCTGTTGCTGGCCCTCACCTTCCCTTGGCAGCCCTTCCACAGCCCCACAGACACTGCCGCTCTGAGCTTGCCAGCCACCTCAGGGTGCCGACGTTGTTGCCTTGCTCGCTCTCAGCACTGCCAGAGCCCAGCTCCCAAGTGGAAAACGTCCAGCGCCTGCTCCCACACCAAAGGGGCCAGGACTGCAAGCTGTTGCTGGCCCTCACCTTCCCTTGGCAGCCCTTCCACAGCCCCACAGACACTGCCGCTCTGAGCTTGCCAGCCACCTCAGGGTGCCGACGTTGTTGCCTTGCTCGCTCTCAGCACTGCCAGAGCCCAGCTCCCAAGTGGAAAACGTCCAGCGCCTGCTCCCACACCAAAGGGGCCAGGACTGCAAGCTCTTGCTGGCCCTCACCTTCCCTTGGCAGCCCTTCCACAGCCCCACAGACACTGCCGCTCTGAGCTTGCCAGCCACCTCAGGGTGCTGACGTTGTTGCCTTGCTCGCTCTCAGCACTGCCAGAGCCCAGCTCCCAAATGGAAAATGTCCAGCGCCTGCTCCCACACCAAAGGGGCCAGGACTGCAAGCTGTTGCTGGCCCTCACCTTCCCTTGGCAGCCCTTCCACAGCCCCACAGACACTGCCGCTCTGAGCTTGCCAGCCACCTCAGGGTGCCGACGTTGTTGCCTTGCTCGCTCTCAGGCCTGCGAAAGCCCAGCTCCCAAATGGAAAACGTCCAGCGCCTGCTCCCACACCAAAGGGGCCAGGACTGCAAGCTGTTGCTGGCCCTCACCTTCCCTTGGCAGCCCTTCCACAGCCCCACAGACACTGCCGCTCTGAGCTTGCCAGCCACCTCAGGGTGCCGACGTTGTTGCCTTGCTCGCTCTCAGCACTGCCAGAGCCCAGCTCCCAAGTGGAAAACGTCCAGCGCCTGCTCCCACACCAAAGGGGCCAGGACTGCAAGCTGTTGCTGGCCCTCACCTTCCCTTGGCAGCCCTTCCACAGCCCCACAGACACTGCCGCTCTGAGCTTGCCAGCCACCTCAGGGTGCCGACGTTGTTGCCTTGCTCGCTCTCAGCACTGCCAGAGCCCAGCTCCCAAGTGGAAAACGTCCAGCGCCTGCTCCCACACCAAAGGGGCCAGGACTGCAAGCTGTTGCTGGCCCTCACCTTCCCTTGGCAGCCCTTCCACAGCCCCACAGACACTGCCGCTCTGAGCTTGCCAGCCACCTCAGGGTGCCGACGTTGTTGCCTTGCTCGCTCTCAGCACTGCCAGAGCCCAGCTCCCAAATGGAAAACGTCCAGCGCCTGCTCCCACACCAAAGGGGCCAGGACTGCAAGCTGTTGCTGGCCCTCACCTTCCCTTGGCAGCCCTTCCACAGCCCCACAGACACTGCCGCTCTCAGCTTGCCAGCCACCTCAGGGTGCCGACGTCTTTCCCTTGCTCGCTCTCAGGCCTGCGAAAGCCCAGCTCCCAAATGGAAAACGTCCAGCGCCTGCTCCCACACCAAAGGGGCCAGGACTGCAAGCTGTTGCTGGCCCTCACCTTCCCTTGGCAGCCCTTCCACAGCCCCACAGACACTGCCGCTCTCAGCTTGCCAGCCACCTCAGGGTGTCGACGTTGTTGCCTTGCTCGCTCTCAGCACTGCCAGAGCCCAGCTCCCAAGTGGAAAACGTCCAGCGCCTGCTCCCACACCAAAGGGGCCAGGACTGCAAGCTCTTGCTGGCCCTCCCCTTCCCTTGGCAGCCCTTCCACAGCCCCACAGACACTGCCGCTCTCAGCTTGACAGCCACCTCAGGGTGCCGACGTTGTTGCCTTGCTCGCTCTCAGCACTGCCAGAGCCCAGCTCCCAAGTGGAAAACGTCCAGCGCCTGCTCCCACACCAAAGGGGCCAGGACTGCAAGCTCTTGCTGGCCCTCACCTTCCCTTGGCAGCCCTTCCACAGCCCCACAGACACTGCCGCTCTCAGCTTGCCAGCCACCTCAGGGTGCCGACGTCGTTCCCTTGCTCACTCTCAGGCCTGCGAAAGCCCAGCTCCCAAATGGAAAACGTCCAGCGCCTGCTCCCACACCAAAGGGGCCAGGACTGCAAGCTGTTGCTGGCCCTCACCTTCCCTTGGCAGCCCTTCCACAGCCCCACAGACACTGCCGCTCTCAGCTTGCCAGCCACCTCAGGGTGCCGACGTTGTTGCCTTGCTCGCTCTCAGCACTGCCAGAGCCCAGCTCCCAAATGGAAAACGTCCAGCGCCTGCTCCCACACCAAAGGGGCCAGGACTGCAAGCTGTTGCTGGCCCTCCCCTTCCCTTGGCAGCCCTTCCACAGCCCCACAGACACTGCCGCTCTCAGCTTGCCAGCCACCTCAGGGTGCCGACGTCTTTCCCTTGCTCGCTCTCAGCACTGCCAGAGCCCAGCTCCCAAGTGGAAAACGTCCAGCGCCTGCTCCCACACCAAAGGGGCCAGGACTGCAAGCTCTTGCTGGCCCTCACCTTCCCTTGGCAGCCCTTCCACAGCCCCACAGACACTGCCGCTCTCAGCTTGCCAGCCACCTCAGGGTGCCGACGTTGTTGCCTTGCTCGCTCTCAGCACTGCCAGAGCCCAGCTCCCAAGTGGAAAACGTCCAGCGCCTGCTCCCACACCAAAGGGGCCAGGACTGCAAGCTGTTGCTGGCCCTCACCTTCCCTTGGCAGCCCTTCCACAGCCCCACAGACACTGCCGCTCTGAGCTTGCCAGCCACCTCAGGGTGCCGACGTTGTTGCCTTGCTCGCTCTCAGCACTGCCAGAGCCCAGCTCCCAAGTGGAAAACGTCCAGCGCCTGCTCCCACACCAAAGGGGCCAGGACTGCAAGCTGTTGCTGGCCCTCACCTTCCCTTGGCAGCCCTTCCACAGCCCCACAGACACTGCCGCTCTGAGCTTGCCAGCCACCTCAGGGTGCCGACGTTGTTGCCTTGCTCGCTCTCAGCACTGCCAGAGCCCAGCTCCCAAGTGGAAAACGTCCAGCGCCTGCTCCCACACCAAAGGGGCCAGGACTGCAAGCTGTTGCTGGCCCTCACCTTCCCTTGGCAGCCCTTCCACAGCCCCACAGACACTGCCGCTCTGAGCTTGCCAGCCACCTCAGGGTGCTGACGTTGTTGCCTTGCTCGCTCTCAGCACTGCCAGAGCCCAGCTCCCAAATGGAAAATGTCCAGCGCCTGCTCCCACACCAAAGGGGCCAGGACTGCAAGCTGTTGCTGGCCCTCACCTTCCCTTGGCAGCCCTTCCACAGCCCCACAGACACTGCCGCTCTGAGCTTGCCAGCCACCTCAGGGTGCCGACGTTGTTGCCTTGCTCGCTCTCAGGCCTGCGAAAGCCCAGCTCCCAAATGGAAAACGTCCAGCGCCTGCTCCCACACCAAAGGGGCCAGGACTGCAAGCTGTTGCTGGCCCTCACCTTCCCTTGGCAGCCCTTCCACAGCCCCACAGACACTGCCGCTCTCAGCTTGCCAGCCACCTCAGGGTGCCGACGTCTTTCCCTTGCTCGCTCTCAGCACTGCCAGAGCCCAGCTCCCAAGTGGAAAACATCCAGCGCCTGCTCCCACACCAAAGGGGCCAGGACTGCAAGCTGTTGCTGGCCCTCACCTTCCCTTGGCAGCCCTTCCACAGCCCCACAGACACTGCCGCTCTGAGCTTGCCAGCCACCTCAGGGTGCCGACGTCTTTCCCTTGCTCGCTCTCAGGCCTGCGAAAGCCCAGCTCCCAAATGGAAAACGTCCAGCGCCTGCTCCCACACCAAAGGGGCCAGGACTGCAAGCTGTTGCTGGCCCTCACCTTCCCTTGGCAGCCCTTCCACAGCCCCACAGACACTGCCGCTCTGAGCTTGCCAGCCACCTCAGGGTGCCGACGTCGTTCCCTTGCTCACTCTCAGGCCTGCCAGAGCCCAGCTCCCAAGTGGAAAACGTCCAGCGCCTGCTCCCACACCAAAGGGGCCAGGACTGCAAGCTGTTGCTGGCCCTCACCTTCCCTTGGCAGCCCTTCCACAGCCCCACAGACACTGCCGCTCTGAGCTTGCCAGCCACCTCAGGGTGCCGACGTTGTTGCCTTGCTCGCTCTCAGCACTGCCAGAGCCCAGCTCCCAAGTGGAAAACGTCCAGCGCCTGCTCCCACACCAAAGGGGCCAGGACTGCAAGCTGTTGCTGGCCCTCACCTTCCCTTGGCAGCCCTTCCACAGCCCCACAGACACTGCCGCTCTGAGCTTGCCAGCCACCTCAGGGTGCCGACGTTGTTGCCTTGCTCGCTCTCAGCACTGCCAGAGCCCAGCTCCCAAGTGGAAAACGTCCAGCGCCTGCTCCCACACCAAAGGGGCCAGGACTGCAAGCTCTTGCTGGCCCTCACCTTCCCTTGGCAGCCCTTCCACAGCCCCACAGACACTGCCGCTCTGAGCTTGCCAGCCACCTCAGGGTGCTGACGTTGTTGCCTTGCTCGCTCTCAGCACTGCCAGAGCCCAGCTCCCAAATGGAAAATGTCCAGCGCCTGCTCCCACACCAAAGGGGCCAGGACTGCAAGCTGTTGCTGGCCCTCACCTTCCCTTGGCAGCCCTTCCACAGCCCCACAGACACTGCCGCTCTGAGCTTGCCAGCCACCTCAGGGTGCCGACGTTGTTGCCTTGCTCGCTCTCAGGCCTGCGAAAGCCCAGCTCCCAAATGGAAAACGTCCAGCGCCTGCTCCCACACCAAAGGGGCCAGGACTGCAAGCTGTTGCTGGCCCTCACCTTCCCTTGGCAGCCCTTCCACAGCCCCACAGACACTGCCGCTCTGAGCTTGCCAGCCACCTCAGGGTGCCGACGTTGTTGCCTTGCTCGCTCTCAGCACTGCCAGAGCCCAGCTCCCAAGTGGAAAACGTCCAGCGCCTGCTCCCACACCAAAGGGGCCAGGACTGCAAGCTGTTGCTGGCCCTCACCTTCCCTTGGCAGCCCTTCCACAGCCCCACAGACACTGCCGCTCTGAGCTTGCCAGCCACCTCAGGGTGCCGACGTTGTTGCCTTGCTCGCTCTCAGCACTGCCAGAGCCCAGCTCCCAAGTGGAAAACGTCCAGCGCCTGCTCCCACACCAAAGGGGCCAGGACTGCAAGCTGTTGCTGGCCCTCACCTTCCCTTGGCAGCCCTTCCACAGCCCCACAGACACTGCCGCTCTGAGCTTGCCAGCCACCTCAGGGTGCCGACGTTGTTGCCTTGCTCGCTCTCAGCACTGCCAGAGCCCAGCTCCCAAGTGGAAAACGTCCAGCGCCTGCTCCCACACCAAAGGGGCCAGGACTGCAAGCTGTTGCTGGCCCTCACCTTCCCTTGGCAGCCCTTCCACAGCCCCACAGACACTGCCGCTCTGAGCTTGCCAGCCACCTCAGGGTGCCGACGTTGTTGCCTTGCTCGCTCTCAGCACTGCCAGAGCCCAGCTCCCAAATGGAAAACGTCCAGCGCCTGCTCCCACACCAAAGGGGCCAGGACTGCAAGCTGTTGCTGGCCCTCACCTTCCCTTGGCAGCCCTTCCACAGCCCCACAGACACTGCCGCTCTCAGCTTGCCAGCCACCTCAGGGTGCCGACGTCTTTCCCTTGCTCGCTCTCAGCACTGCCAGAGCCCAGCTCCCAAGTGGAAAACGTCCAGCGCCTGCTCCCACACCAAAGGGGCCAGGACTGCAAGCTGTTGCTGGCCCTCACCTTCCCTTGGCAGCCCTTCCACAGCCCCACAGACACTGCCGCTCTGAGCTTGCCAGCCACCTCAGGGTGCCGACGTCTTTCCCTTGCTCGCTCTCAGGCCTGCGAAAGCCCAGCTCCCAAATGGAAAACGTCCAGCGCCTGCTCCCACACCAAAGGGGCCAGGACTGCAAGCTGTTGCTGGCCCTCACCTTCCCTTGGCAGCCCTTCCACAGCCCCACAGACACTGCCGCTCTGAGCTTGCCAGCCACCTCAGGGTGCCGACGTTGTTGCCTTGCTCGCTCTCAGCACTGCCAGAGCCCAGCTCCCAAGTGGAAAACGTCCAGCGCCTGCTCCCACACCAAAGGGGCCAGGACTGCAAGCTCTTGCTGGCCCTCCCCTTCCCTTGGCAGCCCTTCCACAGCCCCACAGACACTGCCGCTCTGAGCTTGCCAGCCACCTCAGGGTGCCGACGTTGTTGCCTTGCTCGCTCTCAGCACTGCCAGAGCCCAGCTCCCAAGTGGAAAACGTCCAGCGCCTGCTCCCACACCAAAGGGGCCAGGACTGCAAGCTGTTGCTGGCCCTCCCCTTCCCTTGGCAGCCCTTCCACAGCCCCACAGACACTGCCGCTCTGAGCTTGCCAGCCACCTCAGGGTGCCGACGTTGTTGCCTTGCTCGCTCTCAGCACTGCCAGAGCCCAGCTCCCAAGTGGAAAACGTCCAGCGCCTGCTCCCACACCAAAGGGGCCAGGACTGCAAGCTGTTGCTGGCCCTCACCTTCCCTTGGCAGCCCTTCCACAGCCCCACAGACACTGCCGCTCTGAGCTTGCCAGACACCTCAGGGTGCCGACGTTGTTGCCTTGCTCGCTCTCAGCACTGCCAGAGCCCAGCTCCCAAATGGAAAACGTCCAGCGCCTGCTCCCACACCAAAGGGGCCAGGACTGCAAGCTGTTGCTGGCCCTCACCTTCCCTTGGCAGCCCTTCCACAGCCCCACAGACACTGCCGCTCTGAGCTTGCCAGCCACCTCAGGGTGCCGACGTCTTTCCCTTGCTCGCTCTCAGGCCTGCGAAAGCCCAGCTCCCAAATGGAAAACGTCCAGCGCCTGCTCCCACACCAAAGGGGCCAGGACTGCAAGCTGTTGCTGGCCCTCACCTTCCCTTGGCAGCCCTTCCACAGCCCCACAGACACTGCCGCTCTCAGCTTGCCAGCCACCTCAGGGTGCCGACGTTGTTGCCTTGCTCGCTCTCAGCACTGCCAGAGCCCAGCTCCCAAGTGGAAAACGTCCAGCGCCTGCTCCCACACCAAAGGGGCCAGGACTGCAAGCTCTTGCTGGCCCTCCCCTTCCCTTGGCAGCCCTTCCACAGCCCCACAGACACTGCCGCTCTGAGCTTGCCAGCCACCTCAGGGTGCCGACGTTGTTGCCTTGCTCGCTCTCAGCACTGCCAGAGCCCAGCTCCCAAGTGGAAAACGTCCAGCGCCTGCTCCCACACCAAAGGGGCCAGGACTGCAAGCTGTTGCTGGCCCTCCCCTTCCCTTGGCAGCCCTTCCACAGCCCCACAGACACTGCCGCTCTGAGCTTGCCAGCCACCTCAGGGTGCCGACGTTGTTGCCTTGCTCGCTCTCAGCACTGCCAGAGCCCAGCTCCCAAGTGGAAAACGTCCAGCGCCTGCTCCCACACCAAAGGGGCCAGGACTGCAAGCTGTTGCTGGCCCTCACCTTCCCTTGGCAGCCCTTCCACAGCCCCACAGACACTGCCGCTCTCAGCTTGCCAGCCACCTCAGGGTGCCGACGTTGTTGCCTTGCTCGCTCTCAGCACTGCCAGAGCCCAGCTCCCAAGTGGAAAACGTCCAGCGCCTGCTCCCACACCAAAGGGGCCAGGACTGCAAGCTCTTGCTGGCCCTCACCTTCCCTTGGCAGCCCTTCCACAGCCCCACAGACACTGCCGCTCTGAGCTTGCCAGCCACCTCAGGGTGCCGACGTTGTTGCCTTGCTCGCTCTCAGCACTGCCAGAGCCCAGCTCCCAAGTGGAAAACGTCCAGCGCCTGCTCCCACACCAAAGGGGCCAGGACTGCAAGCTGTTGCTGGCCCTCCCCTTCCCTTGGCAGCCCTTCCACAGCCCCACAGACACTGCCGCTCTGAGCTTGCCAGCCACCTCAGGGTGTCGACGTTGTTGCCTTGCTCGCTCTCAGCACTGCCAGAGCCCAGCTCCCAAATGGAAAACGTCCAGCGCCTGCTCCCACACCAAAGGGGCCAGGACTGCAAGCTCTTGCTGGCCCTCACCTTCCCTTGGCAGCCCTTCCACAGCCCCACAGACACTGCCGCTCTCAGCTTGCCAGCCACCTCAGGGTGCCGACGTCTTTCCCTTGCTCGCTCTCAGGCCTGCGAAAGCCCAGCTCCCAAATGGAAAACGTCCAGCGCCTGCTCCCACACCAAAGGGGCCAGGACTGCAAGCTGTTGCTGGCCCTCACCTTCCCTTGGCAGCCCTTCCACAGCCCCACAGACACTGCCGCTCTGAGCTTGCCAGCCACCTCAGGGTGCCGACGTCTTTCCCTTGCTCGCTCTCAGGCCTGCGAAAGCCCAGCTCCCAAATGGAAAACGTCCAGCGCCTGCTCCCACACCAAAGGGGCCAGGACTGCAAGCTGTTGCTGGCCCTCACCTTCCCTTGGCAGCCCTTCCACAGCCCCACAGACACTGCCGCTCTCAGCTTGCCAGCCACCTCAGGGTGCCGACGTTGTTGCCTTGCTCGCTCTCAGCACTGCCAGAGCCCAGCTCCCAAGTGGAAAACGTCCAGCGCCTGCTCCCACACCAAAGGGGCCAGGACTGCAAGCTCTTGCTGGCCCTCCCCTTCCCTTGGCAGCCCTTCCACAGCCCCACAGACACTGCCGCTCTGAGCTTGCCAGCCACCTCAGGGTGCCGACGTTGTTGCCTTGCTCGCTCTCAGCACTGCCAGAGCCCAGCTCCCAAGTGGAAAACGTCCAGCGCCTGCTCCCACACCAAAGGGGCCAGGACTGCAAGCTGTTGCTGGCCCTCCCCTTCCCTTGGCAGCCCTTCCACAGCCCCACAGACACTGCCGCTCTGAGCTTGCCAGCCACCTCAGGGTGCCGACGTTGTTGCCTTGCTCGCTCTCAGCACTGCCAGAGCCCAGCTCCCAAGTGGAAAACGTCCAGCGCCTGCTCCCACACCAAAGGGGCCAGGACTGCAAGCTGTTGCTGGCCCTCACCTTCCCTTGGCAGCCCTTCCACAGCCCCACAGACACTGCCGCTCTCAGCTTGCCAGCCACCTCAGGGTGCCGACGTTGTTGCCTTGCTCGCTCTCAGCACTGCCAGAGCCCAGCTCCCAAATGGAAAACGTCCAGCGCCTGCTCCCACACCAAAGGGGCCAGGACTGCAAGCTGTTGCTGGCCCTCCCCTTCCCTTGGCAGCCCTTCCACAGCCCCACAGACACTGCCGCTCTGAGCTTGCCAGCCACCTCAGGGTGTCGACGTTGTTGCCTTGCTCGCTCTCAGCACTGCCAGAGCCCAGCTCCCAAATGGAAAACGTCCAGCGCCTGCTCCCACACCAAAGGGGCCAGGACTGCAAGCTCTTGCTGGCCCTCACCTTCCCTTGGCAGCCCTTCCACAGCCCCACAGACACTGCCGCTCTGAGCTTGCCAGCCACCTCAGGGTGCTGACGTTGTTGCCTTGCTCGCTCTCAGCACTGCCAGAGCCCAGCTCCCAAATGGAAAATGTCCAGCGCCTGCTCCCACACCAAAGGGGCCAGGACTGCAAGCTGTTGCTGGCCCTCACCTTCCCTTGGCAGCCCTTCCACAGCCCCACAGACACTGCCGCTCTGAGCTTGCCAGCCACCTCAGGGTGCCGACGTTGTTGCCTTGCTCGCTCTCAGCACTGCCAGAGCCCAGCTCCCAAGTGGAAAACGTCCAGCGCCTGCTCCCACACCAAAGGGGCCAGGACTGCAAGCTGTTGCTGGCCCTCACCTTCCCTTGGCAGCCCTTCCACAGCCCCACAGACACTGCCGCTCTGAGCTTGCCAGCCACCTCAGGGTGCCGACGTTGTTGCCTTGCTCGCTCTCAGGCCTGCCAGAGCCCAGCTCCCAAATGGAAAACGTCCAGCGCCTGCTCCCACACCAAAGGGGCCAGGACTGCAAGCTGTTGCTGGCCCTCACCTTCCCTTGGCAGCCCTTCCACAGCCCCACAGACACTGCCGCTCTCAGCTTGCCAGCCACCTCAGGGTGCCGACGTCTTTCCCTTGCTCGCTCTCAGCACTGCCAGAGCCCAGCTCCCAAGTGGAAAACGTCCAGCGCCTGCTCCCACACCAAAGGGGCCAGGACTGCAAGCTGTTGCTGGCCCTCACCTTCCCTTGGCAGCCCTTCCACAGCCCCACAGACACTGCCGCTCTGAGCTTGCCAGCCACCTCAGGGTGCCGACGTCTTTCCCTTGCTCGCTCTCAGCACTGCCAGAGCCCAGCTCCCAAGTGGAAAACGTCCAGCGCCTGCTCCCACACCAAAGGGGCCAGGACTGCAAGCTGTTGCTGGCCCTCACCTTCCCTTGGCAGCCCTTCCACAGCCCCACAGACACTGCCGCTCTGAGCTTGCCAGCCACCTCAGGGTGCCGACGTTGTTGCCTTGCTCGCTCTCAGCACTGCCAGAGCCCAGCTCCCAAGTGGAAAACGTCCAGCGCCTGCTCCCACACCAAAGGGGCCAGGACTGCAAGCTCTTGCTGGCCCTCCCCTTCCCTTGGCAGCCCTTCCACAGCCCCACAGACACTGCCGCTCTGAGCTTGCCAGCCACCTCAGGGTGCCGACGTTGTTGCCTTGCTCGCTCTCAGCACTGCCAGAGCCCAGCTCCCAAGTGGAAAACGTCCAGCGCCTGCTCCCACACCAAAGGGGCCAGGACTGCAAGCTGTTGCTGGCCCTCCCCTTCCCTTGGCAGCCCTTCCACAGCCCCACAGACACTGCCGCTCTGAGCTTGCCAGCCACCTCAGGGTGCCGACGTTGTTGCCTTGCTCGCTCTCAGCACTGCCAGAGCCCAGCTCCCAAATGGAAAACGTCCAGCGCCTGCTCCCACACCAAAGGGGCCAGGACTGCAAGCTGTTGCTGGCCCTCACCTTCCCTTGGCAGCCCTTCCACAGCCCCACAGACACTGCCGCTCTGAGCTTGCCAGCCACCTCAGGGTGCCGACGTTGTTGCCTTGCTCGCTCTCAGCACTGCCAGAGCCCAGCTCCCAAATGGAAAACGTCCAGCGCCTGCTCCCACACCAAAGGGGCCAGGACTGCAAGCTCTTGCTGGCCCTCCCCTTCCCTTGGCAGCCCTTCCACAGCCCCACAGACACTGCCGCTCTCAGCTTGCCAGCCACCTCAGGGTGCCGACGTCTTTCCCTTGCTCGCTCTCAGGCCTGCGAAAGCCCAGCTCCCAAATGGAAAACGTCCAGCGCCTGCTCCCACACCAAAGGGGCCAGGACTGCAAGCTGTTGCTGGCCCTCCCCTTCCCTTGGCAGCCCTTCCACAGCCCCACAGACACTGCCGCTCTGAGCTTGCCAGCCACCTCAGGGTGCCGACGTTGTTGCCTTGCTCGTTCTCAGCACTGCCAGAGCCCAGCTCCCAAGTGGAAAACGTCCAGCGCCTGCTCCCACACCAAAGGGGCCAGGACTGCAAGCTGTTGCTGGCCCTCACCTTCCCTTGGCAGCCCTTCCACAGCCCCACAGACACTGCCGCTCTGAGCTTGCCAGCCACCTCAGGGTGCCGACGTTGTTGCCTTGCTCGCTCTCAGCACCGCCAGAGCCCAGCTCCCAAGTGGAAAACGTCCAGCGCCTGCTCCCACACCAAAGGGGCCAGGACTGCAAGCTGTTGCTGGCCCTCCCCTTCCCTTGGCAGCCCTTCCACAGCCCCACAGACACTGCCGCTCTGAGCTTGCCAGCCACCTCAGGGTGCCGACGTTGTTGCCTTGCTCGCTCTCAGCACTGCCAGAGCCCAGCTCCCAAATGGAAAACGTCCAGCGCCTGCTCCCACACCAAAGGGGCCAGGACTGCAAGCTGTTGCTGGCCCTCACCTTCCCTTGGCAGCCCTTCCACAGCCCCACAGAACCTGGCTGGCTGAGCTTGCCAGCCACCTCAGGGTGCCGACGTTGTTGCCTTGCTCGCTCTCAGCACTGCCAGAGCCCAGCTCCCAAGTGGAAAACGTCCAGCGCCTGCTCCCACACCAAAGGGGCCAGGACTGCAAGCTGTTGCTGGCCCTCACCTTCCCTTGGCAGCCCTTCCACAGCCCCACAGACACTGCCGCTCTGAGCTTGCCAGCCACCTCAGGGTGCCGACATCGTTCCCTTGCTCACTCTCAGGCCTGCGAAAGCCCAGCTCCCAAATGGAAAACGTCCAGCGCTTGCTCCCACACCAAAGGGGCCAGGACTGCAAGCTGTTGCTGGCCCTCACCTTCCCTTGGCAGCCCTTCCACAGCCCCACAGACACTGCCGCTCTGAGCTTGCCAGGCACCTCAGGGTGCCGACGTTGTTGCCTTGCTCGCTCTCAGCACTGCCAGAGCCCAGCTCCCAAGTGGAAAACGTCCAGCGCCTGCTCCCACACCAAAGGGGCCAGGACTGCAAGCTGTTGCTGGCCCTCACCTTCCCTTGGCAGCCCTTCCACAGCCCCACAGACACTGCCGCTCTCAGCTTGCCAGCCACCTCAGGGTGCCGACGTTGTTGCCTTGCTCGCTCTCAGCACTGCCAGAGCCCAGCTCCCAAATGGAAAACGTCCAGCGCCTGCTCCCACACCAAAGGGGCCAGGACTGCAAGCTGTTGCTGGCCCTCACCTTCCCTTGGCAGCCCTTCCACAGCCCCACAGACACTGCCGCTCTGAGCTTGCCAGCCACCTCAGGGTGCCGACGTTGTTGCCTTGCTCGCTCTCAGCACTGCCAGAGCCCAGCTCCCAAGTGGAAAACGTCCAGCGCCTGCTCCCACACCAAAGGGGCCAGGACTGCAAGCTCTTGCTGGCCCTCCCCTTCCCTTGGCAGCCCTTCCACAGCCCCACAGACACTGCCGCTCTCAGCTTGCCAGCCACCTCAGGGTGCCGACGTCTTGCCCTTGCTCGCTCTCAGGCCTGCGAAAGCCCAGCTCCCAAATGGAAAACGTCCAGCGCCTGCTCCCACACCAAAGGGGCCAGGACTGCAAGCTGTTGCTGGCCCTCCCCTTCCCTTGGCAGCCCTTCCACAGCCCCACAGACACTGCCGCTCTCAGCTTGCCAGCCACCTCAGGCTGCCGACGTTGTTGCCTTGCTCGCTCTCAGCACTGCCAGAGCCCAGCTCCCAAGTGGAAAACGTCCAGCGCCTGCTCCCACACCAAAGGGGCCAGGAGTGCAAGCTCTTGCTGGCCCTCACCTTCCCTTGGCAGCCCTTCCACAGCCCCACAGACACTGCCGCTCTGAGCTTGCCAGCCACCTCAGGGTGCCAACGTTGTTGCCTTGCTCGCTCTCAGCACTGCCAGAGCCCAGCTCCCAAGTGGAAAACGTCCAGCGCCTGCTCCCACACCAAAGGGGCCAGGACTGCAAGCTCTTGCTGGCCCTCCCCTTCCCTTGGCAGCCCTTCCACAGCCCCACAGACACTGCCGCTCTCAGCTTGCCAGCCACCTCAGGGTGCCGACGTCTTTCCCTTGCTCGCTCTCAGGCCTGCGAAAGCCCAGCTCCCAAATGGAAAACGTCCAGCGCCTGCTCCCACACCAAAGGGGCCAGGACTGCAAGCTGTTGCTGGCCCTCCCCTTCCCTTGGCAGCCCTTCCACAGCCCCACAGACACTGCCGCTCTGAGCTTGCCAGCCACCTCAGGGTGCCGACGTTGTTGCTTTGCTCGCTCTCAGCACTGCCAGAGCCCAGCTCCCAAATGGAAAACGTCCAGCGCCTGCTCCCACACCAAAGGGGCCAGGACTGCAAGCTGTTGCTGGCCCTCACCTTCCCTTGGCAGCCCTTCCACAGCCCCACAGACACTGCCGCTCTGAGCTTGCCAGCCACCTCAGGGTGCCGACGTCGTTCCCTTGCTCACTCTCAGGCCTGCGAAAGCCCAGCTCCCAAATGGAAAACGTCCAGCGCCTGCTCCCACACCAAAGGGGCCAGGACTGCAAGCTGTTGCTGGCTCTCACCTTCCCTTGGCAGCCCTTCCACAGCCCCACAGACACTGCCGCTCTGAGCTTGCCAGCCACCTCAGGGTGCCGACGTTGTTGCCTTGCTCGCTCTCAGCACTGCCAGAGCCCAGCTCCCAAGTGGAAAACGTCCAGCGCCTGCTCCCACACCAAAGGGGCCAGGACTGCAAGCTGTTGCTGGCCCTCACCTTCCCTTGGCAGCCCTTCCACAGCCCCACAGACACTGCCGCTCTGAGCTTGCCAGCCACCTCAGGGTGCCGACGTTGTTGCCTTGCTCGCTCTCAGCACTGCCAGAGCCCAGCTCCCAAGTGGAAAACGTCCAGCGCCTGCTCCCACACCAAAGGGGCCAGGACTGCAAGCTCTTGCTGGCCCTCACCTTCCCTTGGCAGCCCTTCCACAGCCCCACAGACACTGCCGCTCTGAGCTTGCCAGCCACCTCAGGGTGCCGACGTCGTTCCCTTGCTCACTCTCAGGCCTGCGAAAGCCCAGCTCCCAAATGGAAAACGTCCAGCGCCTGCTCCCACACCAAAGGGGCCAGGACTGCAAGCTCTTGCTGGCCCTCACCTTCCCTTGGCAGCCCTTCCACAGCCCCACAGACACTGCCGCTCTCAGCTTGCCAGCCACCTCAGGGTGCCGACGTTGTTGCCTTGCTCGCTCTCAGCACTGCCAGAGCCCAGCTCCCAAGTGGAAAACGTCCAGCGCCTGCTCCCACACCAAAGGGGCCAGGA
Organism: Aptenodytes patagonicus; assembly: GCF_965638725.1. Taxonomy (NCBI): domain Eukaryota; kingdom Metazoa; phylum Chordata; class Aves; order Sphenisciformes; family Spheniscidae; genus Aptenodytes; species Aptenodytes patagonicus. The sequence continues at coordinate 134,481 of NW_027472015.1, forward strand.
CTGCAAGCTCTTGCTGGCCCTCACCTTCCCTTGGCAGCCCTTCCACAGCCCCACAGACACTGCCGCTCTGAGCTTGCCAGCCACCTCAGGGTGCCGACGTCGTTCCCTTGCTCGCTCCCAGGCCTGCGAAAGCCCAGCTCCCAAATGGAAAACGTCCAGCGCCTGCTCCCACACCAAAGGGGCCAGGACTGCAAGCTGTTGCTGGCCCTCACCTTCCCTTGGCAGCCCTTCCACAGCCCCACAGACACTGCCGCTCTGAGCTTGCCAGCCACCTCAGGGTGCCGACGTTGTTGCCTTGCTCGCTCTCAGCACTGCCAGAGCCCAGCTCCCAAGTGGAAAACGTCCAGCGCCTGCTCCCACACCAAAGGGGCCAGGACTGCAAGCTGTTGCTGGCCCTCACCTTCCCTTGGCAGCCCTTCCACAGCCCCACAGACACTGCCGCTCTGAGCTTGCCAGCCACCTCAGGGTGCTGACGTTGTTGCCTTGCTCGCTCTCAGCACTGCCAGAGCCCAGCTCCCAAATGGAAAACGTCCAGCGCCTGCTCCCACACCAAAGGGGCCAGGACTGCAAGCTGTTGCTGGCCCTCACCTTCCCTTGGCAGCCCTTCCACAGCCCCACAGACACTGCCGCTCTGAGCTTGCCAGCCACCTCAGGGTGCCGACGTTGTTGCCTTGCTCGCTCTCAGCACTGCCAGAGCCCAGCTCCCAAGTGGAAAATGTCCAGCGCCTGCTCCCACACCAAAGGGGCCAGGACTGCAAGCTGTTGCTGGCCCTCACCTTCCCTTGGCAGCCCTTCCACAGCCCCACAGACACTGCCGCTCTGAGCTTGCCAGCCACCTCAGGGTGCCGACGTTGTTGCCTTGCTCGCTCTCAGCACTGCCAGAGCCCAGCTCCCAAGTGGAAAACGTCCAGCGCCTGCTCCCACACCAAAGGGGCCAGGACTGCAAGCTGTTGCTGGCCCTCACCTTCCCTTGGCAGCCCTTCCACAGCCCCACAGACACTGCCGCTCTCAGCTTGCCAGCCACCTCAGGGTGCCGACGTTGTTGCCTTGCTCGCTCTCAGCACTGCCAGAGCCCAGCTCCCAAGTGGAAAACGTCCAGCGCCTGCTCCCACACCAAAGGGGCCAGGACTGCAAGCTGTTGCTGGCCCTCACCTTCCCTTGGCAGCCCTTCCACAGCCCCACAGACACTGCCGCTCTCAGCTTGCCAGCCACCTCAGGGTGCCGACGTTGTTGCCTTGCTCGCTCTCAGCACTGCCAGAGCCCAGCTCCCAAATGGAAAACGTCCAGCGCCTGCTCCCACACCAAAGGGGCCAGGACTGCAAGCTGTTGCTGGCCCTCACCTTCCCTTGGCAGCCCTTCCACAGCCCCACAGACACTGCCGCTCTGAGCTTGCCAGCCACCTCAGGGTGCCGACGTTGTTGCCTTGCTCGCTCTCAGCACTGCCAGAGCCCAGCTCCCAAATGGAAAACCTCCGGCGCCTGCTCCCACACCAAAGGGGCCAGGACTGCAAGCTGTTGCTGGCCCTCACCTTCCCTTGGCAGCCCTTCCACAGCCCCACAGACACTGCCGCTCTGAGCTTGCCAGCCACCTCAGGGTGCCGACGTCGTTCCCTTGCTCACTCTCAGGCCTGCGAAAGCCCAGCTCCCAAATGGAAAACGTCCAGCGCCTGCTCCCACACCAAAGGGGCCAGGACTGCAAGCTGTTGCTGGCCCTCACCTTCCCTTGGCAGCCCTTCCACAGCCCCACAGACACTGCCGCTCTGAGCTTGCCAGCCACCTCAGGGTGCCGACGTTGTTGCCTTGCTCGCTCTCAGCACTGCCAGAGCCCAGCTCCCAAGTGGAAAACGTCCAGCGCCTGCTCCCACACCAAAGGGGCCAGGACTGCAAGCTGTTGCTGGCCCTCACCTTCCCTTGGCAGCCCTTCCACAGCCCCACAGACACTGCCGCTCTCAGCTTGCCAGCCACCTCAGGGTGCCGACGTTGTTGCCTTGCTCGCTCTCAGCACTGCCAGAGCCCAGCTCCCAAGTGGAAAACGTCCAGCGCCTGCTCCCACACCAAAGGGGCCAGGACTGCAAGCTGTTGCTGGCCCTCCCCTTCCCTTGGCAGCCCTTCCACAGCCCCACAGACACTGCCGCTCTGAGCTTGCCAGCCACCTCAGGGTGCCGACGTTGTTGCCTTGCTCGCTCTCAGCACTGCCAGAGCCCAGCTCCCAAATGGAAAACGTCCGGCGCCTGCTCCCACACCAAAGGGGCCAGGATTGCAAGCTGTTGCTGGCCCTCACCTTCCCTTGGCAGCCCTTCCACAGCCCCACAGACACTGCCGCTCTCAGCTTGCCAGCCACCTCAGGGTGCCGACGTCGTTCCCTTGCTCGCTCTCAGGCCTGCGAAAGCCCAGCTCCCAAATGGAAAACGTCCAGCGCCTGCTCCCACACCAAAGGGGCCAGGACTGCAAGCTGTTGCTGGCCCTCACCTTCCCTTGGCAGCCCTTCCACAGCCCCACAGACACTGCCGCTCTGAGCTTGCCAGCCACCTCAGGGTGCCGACGTCGTTGCCTTGCTCGCTCTCAGTCCTGCGAAAGCCCAGCTCCCAAATGGAAAACGTCCAGCGCCTGCTCCCACACCAAAGGGGCCAGGACTGCAAGCTGTTGCTGGCCCTCACCTTCCCTTGGCAGCCCTTCCACAGCCCCACAGACACTGCCGCTCTCAGCTTGCCAGCCACCTCAGGGTGCCGACGTCTTTCCCTTGCTCGCTCTCAGCACTGCCAGAGCCCAGCTCCCAAGTGGAAAACGTCCAGCGCCTGCTCCCACACCAAAGGGGCCAGGACTGCAAGCTGTTGCTGGCCCTCACCTTCCCTTGGCAGCCCTTCCACAGCCCCACAGACACTGCCGCTCTGAGCTTGCCAGCCACCTCAGGGTGCCGACGTCGTTCCCTTGCTCACTCTCAGGCCTGTGAAAGCCCAGCTCCCAAATGGAAAACGTCCAGCGCCTGCTCCCACACCAAAGGGGCCAGGACTGCAAGCTGTTGCTGGCCCTCACCTTCCCTTGGCAGCCCTTCCACAGCCCCACAGACACTGCCGCTCTGAGCTTGCCAGCCACCTCAGGGTGCCGACGTCGTTCCCTTGCTCACTCTCAGGCCTGCGAAAGCCCAGATCCCAAATGGAAAACGTCCAGCGCCTGCTCCCACACCAAAGGGGCCAGGACTGCAAGCTGTTGCTGGCCCTCACCTTCCCTTGGCAGCCCTTCCACAGCCCCACAGACACTGCCGCTCTGAGCTTGCCAGCCACCTCAGGGTGCCGACGTTGTTGCCTTGCTCGCTCTCAGCACTGCCAGAGCCCAGCTCCCAAGTGGAAAACGTCCAGCGCCTGCTCCCACACCAAAGGGGCCAGGACTGCAAGCTGTTGCTGGCCCTCACCTTCCCTTGGCAGCCCTTCCACAGCCCCACAGACACTGCCGCTCTGAGCTTGCCAGCCACCTCAGGGTGCCGACGTCGTTCCCTTACTCGCTCTCAGGCCTGCGAAAGCCCAGCTCCCAAATGGAAAACGTCCAGCGCCTGCTCCCACACCAAAGGGGCCAGGACTGCAAGCTGTTGCTGGCCCTCACCTTCCCTTGGCAGCCCTTCCACAGCCCCACAGACACTGCCGCTCTGAGCTTGCCAGCCACCTCAGGGTGCCGACGTTGTTGCCTTGCTCGCTCTCAGCACTGCCAGAGCCCAGCTCCCAAGTGGAAAACGTCCAGCGCCTGCTCCCACACCAAAGGGGCCAGGACTGCAAGCTGTTGCTGGCCCTCACCTTCCCTTGGCAGCCCTTCCACAGCCCCACAGACACTGCCGCTCTGAGCTTGCCAGCCACCTCAGGGTGCCGACGTTGTTGCCTTGCTCGCTCTCAGCACTGCCAGAGCCCAGCTCCCAAATGGAAAACGTCCGGCGCCTGCTCCCACACCAAAGGGGCCAGGATTGCAAGCTGTTGCTGGCCCTCACCTTCCCTTGGCAGCCCTTCCACAGACACTGCCGCTCTGAGCTTGCCAGCCACCTCAGGGTGCCGACGTCGTTCCCTTGCTCGCTCCCAGGCCTGCGAAAGCCCAGCTCCCAAATGGAAAACGTCCAGCGCCTGCTCCCACACCAAAGGGGCCAGGACTGCAAGCTGTTGCTGGCCCTCACCTTCCCTTGGCAGCCCTTCCACAGCCCCACAGACACTGCCGCTCTGAGCTTGCCAGCCACCTCAGGGTGCCGACGTTGTTGCCTTGCTCGCTCTCAGCACTGCCAGAGCCCAGCTCCCAAGTGGAAAACGTCCAGCGCCTGCTCCCACACCAAAGGGGCCAGGACTGCAAGCTGTTGCTGGCCCTCACCTTCCCTTGGCAGCCCTTCCACAGCCCCACAGACACTGCCGCTCTGAGCTTGCCAGCCACCTCAGGGTGCTGACGTTGTTGCCTTGCTCGCTCTCAGCACTGCCAGAGCCCAGCTCCCAAATGGAAAACGTCCAGCGCCTGCTCCCACACCAAAGGGGCCAGGACTGCAAGCTGTTGCTGGCCCTCACCTTCCCTTGGCAGCCCTTCCACAGCCCCACAGACACTGCCGCTCTCAGCTTGCCAGCCACCTCAGGGTGCCGACGTTGTTGCCTTGCTCGCTCTCAGCACTGCCAGAGCCCAGCTCCCAAGTGGAAAATGTCCAGCGCCTGCTCCCACACCAAAGGGGCCAGGACTGCAAGCTGTTGCTGGCCCTCACCTTCCCTTGGCAGCCCTTCCACAGCCCCACAGACACTGCCGCTCTGAGCTTGCCAGCCACCTCAGGGTGCCGACGTTGTTGCCTTGCTCGCTCTCAGCACTGCCAGAGCCCAGCTCCCAAGTGGAAAACGTCCAGCGCCTGCTCCCACACCAAAGGGGCCAGGACTGCAAGCTGTTGCTGGCCCTCACCTTCCCTTGGCAGCCCTTCCACAGCCCCACAGACACTGCCGCTCTGAGCTTGCCAGCCACCTCAGGGTGCCGACGTTGTTGCCTTGCTCGCTCTCAGCACTGCCAGAGCCCAGCTCCCAAGTGGAAAACGTCCAGCGCCTGCTCCCACACCAAAGGGGCCAGGACTGCAAGCTGTTGCTGGCCCTCACCTTCCCTTGGCAGCCCTTCCACAGCCCCACAGACACTGCCGCTCTCAGCTTGCCAGCCACCTCAGGGTGCCGACGTTGTTGCCTTGCTCGCTCTCAGCACTGCCAGAGCCCAGCTCCCAAATGGAAAACGTCCAGCGCCTGCTCCCACACCAAAGGGGCCAGGACTGCAAGCTGTTGCTGGCCCTCACCTTCCCTTGGCAGCCCTTCCACAGCCCCACAGACACTGCCGCTCTGAGCTTGCCAGCCACCTCAGGGTGCCGACGTTGTTGCCTTGCTCGCTCTCAGCACTGCCAGAGCCCAGCTCCCAAATGGAAAACCTCCGGCGCCTGCTCCCACACCAAAGGGGCCAGGACTGCAAGCTGTTGCTGGCCCTCACCTTCCCTTGGCAGCCCTTCCACAGCCCCACAGACACTGCCGCTCTGAGCTTGCCAGCCACCTCAGGGTGCCGACGTCGTTCCCTTGCTCACTCTCAGGCCTGCGAAAGCCCAGCTCCCAAATGGAAAACGTCCAGCGCCTGCTCCCACACCAAAGGGGCCAGGACTGCAAGCTGTTGCTGGCCCTCACCTTCCCTTGGCAGCCCTTCCACAGCCCCACAGACACTGCCGCTCTGAGCTTGCCAGCCACCTCAGGGTGCCGACGTTGTTGCCTTGCTCGCTCTCAGCACTGCCAGAGCCCAGCTCCCAAGTGGAAAACGTCCAGCGCCTGCTCCCACACCAAAGGGGCCAGGACTGCAAGCTGTTGCTGGCCCTCACCTTCCCTTGGCAGCCCTTCCACAGCCCCACAGACACTGCCGCTCTCAGCTTGCCAGCCACCTCAGGGTGCCGACGTTGTTGCCTTGCTCGCTCTCAGCACTGCCAGAGCCCAGCTCCCAAGTGGAAAACGTCCAGCGCCTGCTCCCACACCAAAGGGGCCAGGACTGCAAGCTGTTGCTGGCCCTCCCCTTCCCTTGGCAGCCCTTCCACAGCCCCACAGACACTGCCGCTCTGAGCTTGCCAGCCACCTCAGGGTGCCGACGTTGTTGCCTTGCTCGCTCTCAGCACTGCCAGAGCCCAGCTCCCAAATGGAAAACGTCCGGCGCCTGCTCCCACACCAAAGGGGCCAGGATTGCAAGCTGTTGCTGGCCCTCACCTTCCCTTGGCAGCCCTTCCACAGCCCCACAGACACTGCCGCTCTCAGCTTGCCAGCCACCTCAGGGTGCCGACGTCGTTCCCTTGCTCGCTCTCAGGCCTGCGAAAGCCCAGCTCCCAAATGGAAAACGTCCAGCGCCTGCTCCCACACCAAAGGGGCCAGGACTGCAAGCTGTTGCTGGCCCTCACCTTCCCTTGGCAGCCCTTCCACAGCCCCACAGACACTGCCGCTCTGAGCTTGCCAGCCACCTCAGGGTGCCGACGTCGTTGCCTTGCTCGCTCTCAGTCCTGCGAAAGCCCAGCTCCCAAATGGAAAACGTCCAGCGCCTGCTCCCACACCAAAGGGGCCAGGACTGCAAGCTGTTGCTGGCCCTCACCTTCCCTTGGCAGCCCTTCCACAGCCCCACAGACACTGCCGCTCTCAGCTTGCCAGCCACCTCAGGGTGCCGACGTCTTTCCCTTGCTCGCTCTCAGCACTGCCAGAGCCCAGCTCCCAAGTGGAAAACGTCCGGCGCCTGCTCCCACACCAAAGGGGCCAGGACTGCAAGCTGTTGCTGGCCCTCACCTTCCCTTGGCAGCCCTTCCACAGCCCCACAGACACTGCCGCTCTGAGCTTGCCAGCCACCTCAGGGTGCCGACGTCGTTCCCTTGCTCACTCTCAGGCCTGTGAAAGCCCAGCTCCCAAATGGAAAACGTCCAGCGCCTGCTCCCACACCAAAGGGGCCAGGACTGCAAGCTGTTGCTGGCCCTCACCTTCCCTTGGCAGCCCTTCCACAGCCCCACAGACACTGCCGCTCTGAGCTTGCCAGCCACCTCAGGGTGCCGACGTCGTTCCCTTGCTCACTCTCAGGCCTGCGAAAGCCCAGATCCCAAATGGAAAACGTCCAGCGCCTGCTCCCACACCAAAGGGGCCAGGACTGCAAGCTGTTGCTGGCCCTCACCTTCCCTTGGCAGCCCTTCCACAGCCCCACAGACACTGCCGCTCTGAGCTTGCCAGCCACCTCAGGGTGCCGACGTTGTTGCCTTGCTCGCTCTCAGCACTGCCAGAGCCCAGCTCCCAAGTGGAAAACGTCCAGCGCCTGCTCCCACACCAAAGGGGCCAGGACTGCAAGCTGTTGCTGGCCCTCACCTTCCCTTGGCAGCCCTTCCACAGCCCCACAGACACTGCCGCTCTCAGCTTGCCAGCCACCTCAGGGTGCCGACGTCGTTCCCTTACTCGCTCTCAGGCCTGCGAAAGCCCAGCTCCCAAATGGAAAACGTCCAGCGCCTGCTCCCACACCAAAGGGGCCAGGACTGCAAGCTGTTGCTGGCCCTCACCTTCCCTTGGCAGCCCTTCCACAGCCCCACAGACACTGCCGCTCTGAGCTTGCCAGCCACCTCAGGGTGCCGACGTTGTTGCCTTGCTCGCTCTCAGCACTGCCAGAGCCCAGCTCCCAAGTGGAAAACGTCCAGCGCCTGCTCCCACACCAAAGGGGCCAGGACTGCAAGCTGTTGCTGGCCCTCACCTTCCCTTGGCAGCCCTTCCACAGCCCCACAGACACTGCCGCTCTGAGCTTGCCAGCCACCTCAGGGTGCCGACGTTGTTGCCTTGCTCGCTCTCAGCACTGCCAGAGCCCAGCTCCCAAATGGAAAACGTCCGGCGCCTGCTCCCACACCAAAGGGGCCAGGATTGCAAGCTGTTGCTGGCCCTCACCTTCCCTTGGCAGCCCTTCCACAGCCCCACAGACACTGCCGCTCTCAGCTTGCCAGCCACCTCAGGGTGCCGACGTCGTTCCCTTGCTCGCTCTCAGGCCTGCGAAAGCCCAGCTCCCAAATGGAAAACGTCCAGCGCCTGCTCCCACACCAAAGGGGCCAGGACTGCAAGCTGTTGCTGGCCCTCACCTTCCCTTGGCAGCCCTTCCACAGCCCCACAGACACTGCCGCTCTGAGCTTGCCAGCCACCTCAGGGTGCCGACGTCGTTGCCTTGCTCGCTCTCAGTCCTGCGAAAGCCCAGCTCCCAAATGGAAAACGTCCAGCGCCTGCTCCCACACCAAAGGGGCCAGGACTGCAAGCTGTTGCTGGCCCTCACCTTCCCTTGGCAGCCCTTCCACAGCCCCACAGACACTGCCGCTCTCAGCTTGCCAGCCACCTCAGGGTGCCGACGTCTTTCCCTTGCTCGCTCTCAGCACTGCCAGAGCCCAGCTCCCAAGTGGAAAACGTCCGGCGCCTGCTCCCACACCAAAGGGGCCAGGACTGCAAGCTGTTGCTGGCCCTCACCTTCCCTTGGCAGCCCTTCCACAGCCCCACAGACACTGCCGCTCTCAGCTTGCCAGCCACCTCAGGGTGCCGACGTTGTTGCCTTGCTCGCTCTCAGCACTGCCAGAGCCCAGCTCCCAAGTGGAAAACGTCCAGCGCCTGCTCCCACACCAAAGGGGCCAGGACTGCAAGCTCTTGCTGGCCCTCACCTTCCCTTGGCAGCCCTTCCACAGCCCCACAGACACTGCCGCTCTGAGCTTGCCAGCCACCTCAGGGTGCCGACGTTGTTGCCTTGCTCGCTCTCAGCACTGCCAGAGCCCAGCTCCCAAATGGAAAACGTCCGGCGCCTGCTCCCACACCAAAGGGGCCAGGACTGCAAGCTGTTGCTGGCCCTCACCTTCCCTTGGCAGCCCTTCCACAGCCCCACAGACACTGCCGCTCTCAGCTTGCCAGCCACCTCAGGGTGCCGACGTTGTTGCCTTGCTCGCTCTCAGCACTGCCAGAGCCCAGCTCCCAAGTGGAAAACGTCCAGCGCCTGCTCCCACACCAAAGGGGCCAGGACTGCAAGCTGCTGCTGGCCCTCACCTTCCCTTGGCAGCCCTTCCACAGCCCCACAGACACTGCCGCTCTGAGCTTGCCAGCCACCTCAGGGTGCCGACGTTGTTGCCTTGCTCGCTCTCAGCACTGCCAGAGCCCAGCTCCCAAATGGAAAACGTCCAGCGCCTGCTCCCACACCAAAGGGGCCAGGACTGCAAGCTCTTGCTGGCCCTCCCCTTCCCTTGGCAGCCCTTCCACAGCCCCACAGACACTGCCGCTCTCAGCTTGCCAGCCACCTCAGGGTGCCGACGTTGTTGCCTTGCTCGCTCTCAGCACTGCCAGAGCCCAGCTCCCAAGTGGAAAACGTCCAGCGCCTGCTCCCACACCAAAGGGGCCAGGATTGCAAGCTGTTGCTGGCCCTCACCTTCCCTTGGCAGCCCTTCCACAGCCCCACAGACACTGCCGCTCTCAGCTTGCCAGCCACCTCAGGGTGCCGACGTTGTTGCCTTGCTCGCTCTCAGCACTGCCAGAGCCCAGCTCCCAAATGGAAAACGTCCGGCGCCTGCTCCCACACCAAAGGGGCCAGGATTGCAAGCTGTTGCTGGCCCTCACCTTCCCTTGGCAGCCCTTCCACAGCCCCACAGACACTGCCGCTCTGAGCTTGCCAGCCACCTCAGGGTGCCGACGTTGTTGCCTTGCTCGCTCTCAGCACTGCCAGAGCCCAGCTCCCAAGTGGAAAACGTCCAGCGCCTGCTCCCACACCAAAGGGGCCAGGACTGCAAGCTGTTGCTGGCCCTCCCCTTCCCTTGGCAGCCCTTCCACAGCCCCACAGACACTGCCGCTCTGAGCTTGCCAGCCACCTCAGGGTGCCGACGTTGTTGCCTTGCTCGCTCTCAGCACTGCCAGAGCCCAGCTCCCAAATGGAAAACGTCCAGCGCCTGCTCCCACACCAAAGGGGCCAGGACTGCAAGCTCTTGCTGGCCCTCCCCTTCCCTTGGCAGCCCTTCCACAGCCCCACAGACACTGCCGCTCTCAGCTTGCCAGCCACCTCAGGGTGCCGACGTCTTTCCCTTGCTCGCTCTCAGGCCTGCGAAAGCCCAGCTCCCAAATGGAAAACGTCCAGCGCCTGCTCCCACACCAAAGGGGCCAGGACTGCAAGCTGTTGCTGGCCCTCCCCTTCCCTTGGCAGCCCTTCCACAGCCCCACAGACACTGCCGCTCTGAGCTTGCCAGCCACCTCAGGGTGCCGACGTTGTTGCCTTGCTCGCTCTCAGCACTGCAAGAGCCCAGCTCCCAAGTGGAAAACGTCCAGCGCCTGCTCCCACACCAAAGGGGCCAGGACTGCAAGCTGTTGCTGGCCCTCACCTTCCCTTGGCAGCCCTTCCACAGCCCCACAGACACTGCCGCTCTGAGCTTGCCAGCCACCTCAGGGTGCCGACGTTGTTGCCTTGCTCGCTCTCAGCACTGCCAGAGCCCAGCTCCCAAATGGAAAACGTCCAGCGCCTGCTCCCACACCAAAGGGGCCAGGACTGCAAGCTGTTGCTGGCCCTCACCTTCCCTTGGCAGCCCTTCCACAGCCCCACAGACACTGCCGCTCTGAGCTTGCCAGCCACCTCAGGGTGCCGACGTCGTTCCCTTGCTCGCTCTCAGGCCTGCGAAATCCCAGCTCCCAAATGGAAAACGTCCAGCGCCTGCTCCCACACCAAAGGGGCCAGGACTGCAAGCTGTTGCTGGCCCTCACCTTCCCTTGGCAGCCCTTCCACAGCCCCACAGACACTGCCGCTCTGAGCTTGCCAGCCACCTCAGGGTGCCGACGTTGTTGCCTTGCTCGCTCTCAGCACTGCCAGAGCCCAGCTCCCAAGTGGAAAACGTCCAGCGCCTGCTCCCACACCAAAGGGGCCAGGACTGCAAGCTCTTGCTGGCCCTCCCCTTCCCTTGGCAGCCCTTCCACAGCCCCACAGACACTGCCGCTCTGAGCTTGCCAGCCACCTCAGGGTGCCGACGTTGTTGCCTTGCTCGCTCTCAGGCCTGCGAAAGCCCAGCTCCCAAATGGAAAACGTCCAGCGCCTGCTCCCACACCAAAGGGGCCAGGACTGCAAGCTGTTGCTGGCCCTCCCCTTCCCTTGGCAGCCCTTCCACAGCCCCACAGACACTGCCGCTCTCAGCTTGCCAGCCACCTCAGGGTGCCGACGTTGTTGCCTTGCTCGCTCTCAGCACTGCCAGAGCCCAGCTCCCAAGTGGAAAACGTCCAGCGCCTGCTCCCACACCAAAGGGGCCAGGACTGCAAGCTGTTGCTGGCCCTCACCTTCCCTTGGCAGCCCTTCCACAGCCCCACAGACACTGCCGCTCTGAGCTTGCCAGCCACCTCAGGGTGCCGACGTTGTTGCCTTGCTCGCTCTCAGCACTGCCAGAGCCCAGCTCCCAAGTGGAAAACGTCCAGCGCCTGCTCCCACACCAAAGGGGCCAGGACTGCAAGCTGTTGCTGGCCCTCACCTTCCCTTGGCAGCCCTTCCACAGCCCCACAGACACTGCCGCTCTGAGCTTGCCAGCCACCTCAGGGTGCCGACGTTGTTGCCTTGCTCGCTCTCAGCACTGCCAGAGCCCAGCTCCCAAGTGGAAAACGTCCAGCGCCTGCTCCCACACCATAGGGGCCAGGACTGCAAGCTGTTGCTGGCCCTCACCTTCCCTTGGCAGCCCTTCCACAGCCCCACAGACACTGCCGCTCTGAGCTTGCCAGCCACCTCAGGGTGCCGACGTTGTTGCCTTGCTCGCTCTCAGCACTGCCAGAGCCCAGCTCCCAAATGGAAAACGTCCAGCGCCTGCTCCCACACCAAAGGGGCCAGGATTGCAAGCTGTTGCTGGCCCTCACCTTCCCTTGGCAGCCCTTCCACAGCCCCACAGACACTGCCGCTCTGAGCTTGCCAGCCACCTCAGGGTGCCGACGTTGTTGCCTTGCTCGCTCTCAGCACTGCCAGAGCCCAGCTCCCAAGTGGAAAACGTCCAGCGCCTGCTCCCACACCAAAGGGGCCAGGACTGCAAGCTGTTGCTGGCCCTCACCTTCCCTTGGCAGCCCTTCCACAGCCCCACAGACACTGCCGCTCTCAGCTTGCCAGCCACCTCAGGGTGCCGACGTTGTTGCCTTGCTCGCTCTCAGCACTGCCAGAGCCCAGCTCCCAAATGGAAAACGTCCAGCGCCTGCTCCCACACCAAAGGGGCCAGGACTGCAAGCTGTTGCTGGCCCTCACCTTCCCTTGGCAGCCCTTCCACAGCCCCACAGACACTGCCGCTCTGACCTTGCCAGCCACCTCAGGGTGCCGACGTTGTTGCCTTGCTCGCTCTCAGCACTGCCAGAGCCCAGCTCCCAAGTGGAAAACGTCCAGCGCCTGCTCCCACACCAAAGGGGCCAGGACTGCAAGCTCTTGCTGGCCCTCACCTTCCCTTGGCAGCCCTTCCACAGCCCCACAGACACTGCCGCTCTCAGCTTGCCAGCCACCTCAGGGTGCCGACGTCGTTCCCTTGCTCACTCTCAGGCCTGCGAAAGCCCAGCTCCCAAATGGAAAACGTCCAGCGCCTGCTCCCACACCAAAGGGGCCAGGACTGCAAGCTGTTGCTGGCCCTCACCTTCCCTTGGCAGCCCTTCCACAGCCCCACAGACACTGCCGCTCTCAGCTTGCCAGCCACCTCAGGGTGCCGACGTTGTTGCCTTGCTCGCTCTCAGCACTGCCAGAGCCCAGCTCCCAAGTGGAAAACGTCCAGCGCCTGCTCCCACACCAAAGGGGCCAGGACTGCAAGCTGTTGCTGGCCCTCACCTTCCCTTGGCAGCCCTTCCACAGCCCCACAGACACTGCCGCTCTCAGCTTGCCAGCCACCTCAGGGTGCCGACGTTGTTGCCTTGCTCGCTCTCAGCACTGCCAGAGCCCAGCTCCCAAATGGAAAACGTCCAGCGCCTGCTCCCACACCAAAGGGGCCAGGACTGCAAGCTGTTGCTGGCCCTCACCTTCCCTTGGCAGCCCTTCCACAGCCCCACAGACACTGCCGCTCTGAGCTTGCCAGCCACCTCAGGGTGCCGACGTCGTTCCCTTGCTCACTCTCAGGCCTGCGAAAGCCCAGCTCCCAAATGGAAAACGTCCAGCGCCTGCTCCCACACCAAAGGGGCCAGGACTGCAAGCTGTTGCTGGCCCTCACCTTCCCTTGGCAGCCCTTCCACAGCCCCACAGACACTGCCGCTCTGAGCTTGCCAGCCACCTCAGGGTGCCGACGTTGTTGCCTTGCTCGCTCTCAGCACTGCCAGAGCCCAGCTCCCAAGTGGAAAACGTCCAGCGCCTGCTCCCACACCAAAGGGGCCAGGACTGCAAGCTGTTGCTGGCCCTCACCTTCCCTTGGCAGCCCTTCCACAGCCCCACAGACACTGCCGCTCTCAGCTTGCCAGCCACCTCAGGGTGCCGACGTTGTTGCCTTGCTCGCTCTCAGCACTGCCAGAGCCCAGCTCCCAAGTGGAAAACGTCCAGCGCCTGCTCCCACACCAAAGGGGCCAGGACTGCAAGCTGTTGCTGGCCCTCCCCTTCCCTTGGCAGCCCTTCCACAGCCCCACAGACACTGCCGCTCTGAGCTTGCCAGCCACCTCAGGGTGCCGACGTTGTTGCCTTGCTCGCTCTCAGCACTGCCAGAGCCCAGCTCCCAAATGGAAAACGTCCGGCGCCTGCTCCCACACCAAAGGGGCCAGGATTGCAAGCTGTTGCTGGCCCTCACCTTCCCTTGGCAGCCCTTCCACAGCCCCACAGACACTGCCGCTCTCAGCTTGCCAGCCACCTCAGGGTGCCGACGTCGTTCCCTTGCTCGCTCTCAGGCCTGCGAAAGCCCAGCTCCCAAATGGAAAACGTCCAGCGCCTGCTCCCACACCAAAGGGGCCAGGACTGCAAGCTGTTGCTGGCCCTCACCTTCCCTTGGCAGCCCTTCCACAGCCCCACAGACACTGCCGCTCTGAGCTTGCCAGCCACCTCAGGGTGCCGACGTCGTTGCCTTGCTCGCTCTCAGTCCTGCGAAAGCCCAGCTCCCAAATGGAAAACGTCCAGCGCCTGCTCCCACACCAAAGGGGCCAGGACTGCAAGCTGTTGCTGGCCCTCACCTTCCCTTGGCAGCCCTTCCACAGCCCCACAGACACTGCCGCTCTCAGCTTGCCAGCCACCTCAGGGTGCCGACGTCTTTCCCTTGCTCGCTCTCAGCACTGCCAGAGCCCAGCTCCCAAGTGGAAAACGTCCGGCGCCTGCTCCCACACCAAAGGGGCCAGGACTGCAAGCTGTTGCTGGCCCTCACCTTCCCTTGGCAGCCCTTCCACAGCCCCACAGACACTGCCGCTCTGAGCTTGCCAGCCACCTCAGGGTGCCGACGTCGTTCCCTTGCTCACTCTCAGGCCTGTGAAAGCCCAGCTCCCAAATGGAAAACGTCCAGCGCCTGCTCCCACACCAAAGGGGCCAGGACTGCAAGCTGTTGCTGGCCCTCACCTTCCCTTGGCAGCCCTTCCACAGCCCCACAGACACTGCCGCTCTGAGCTTGCCAGCCACCTCAGGGTGCCGACGTCGTTCCCTTGCTCACTCTCAGGCCTGCGAAAGCCCAGATCCCAAATGGAAAACGTCCAGCGCCTGCTCCCACACCAAAGGGGCCAGGACTGCAAGCTGTTGCTGGCCCTCACCTTCCCTTGGCAGCCCTTCCACAGCCCCACAGACACTGCCGCTCTGAGCTTGCCAGCCACCTCAGGGTGCCGACGTTGTTGCCTTGCTCGCTCTCAGCACTGCCAGAGCCCAGCTCCCAAGTGGAAAACGTCCAGCGCCTGCTCCCACACCAAAGGGGCCAGGACTGCAAGCTCTTGCTGGCCCTCACCTTCCCTTGGCAGCCCTTCCACAGCCCCACAGACACTGCCGCTCTCAGCTTGCCAGCCACCTCAGGGTGCCGACGTCGTTCCCTTACTCGCTCTCAGGCCTGCGAAAGCCCAGCTCCCAAATGGAAAACGTCCAGCGCCTGCTCCCACACCAAAGGGGCCAGGACTGCAAGCTGTTGCTGGCCCTCACCTTCCCTTGGCAGCCCTTCCACAGCCCCACAGACACTGCCGCTCTGAGCTTGCCAGCCACCTCAGGGTGCCGACGTTGTTGCCTTGCTCGCTCTCAGCACTGCCAGAGCCCAGCTCCCAAGTGGAAAACGTCCAGCGCCTGCTCCCACACCAAAGGGGCCAGGACTGCAAGCTGTTGCTGGCCCTCACCTTCCCTTGGCAGCCCTTCCACAGCCCCACAGACACTGCCGCTCTGAGCTTGCCAGCCACCTCAGGGTGCCGACGTTGTTGCCTTGCTCGCTCTCAGCACTGCCAGAGCCCAGCTCCCAAATGGAAAACGTCCGGCGCCTGCTCCCACACCAAAGGGGCCAGGATTGCAAGCTGTTGCTGGCCCTCACCTTCCCTTGGCAGCCCTTCCACAGCCCCACAGACACTGCCGCTCTCAGCTTGCCAGCCACCTCAGGGTGCCGACGTCGTTCCCTTGCTCGCTCTCAGGCCTGCGAAAGCCCAGCTCCCAAATGGAAAACGTCCAGCGCCTGCTCCCACACCAAAGGGGCCAGGACTGCAAGCTGTTGCTGGCCCTCACCTTCCCTTGGCAGCCCTTCCACAGCCCCACAGACACTGCCGCTCTGAGCTTGCCAGCCACCTCAGGGTGCCGACGTCGTTGCCTTGCTCGCTCTCAGTCCTGCGAAAGCCCAGCTCCCAAATGGAAAACGTCCAGCGCCTGCTCCCACACCAAAGGGGCCAGGACTGCAAGCTGTTGCTGGCCCTCACCTTCCCTTGGCAGCCCTTCCACAGCCCCACAGACACTGCCGCTCTCAGCTTGCCAGCCACCTCAGGGTGCCGACGTCTTTCCCTTGCTCGCTCTCAGCACTGCCAGAGCCCAGCTCCCAAGTGGAAAACGTCCGGCGCCTGCTCCCACACCAAAGGGGCCAGGACTGCAAGCTGTTGCTGGCCCTCACCTTCCCTTGGCAGCCCTTCCACAGCCCCACAGACACTGCCGCTCTCAGCTTGCCAGCCACCTCAGGGTGCCGACGTTGTTGCCTTGCTCGCTCTCAGCACTGCCAGAGCCCAGCTCCCAAGTGGAAAACGTCCAGCGCCTGCTCCCACACCAAAGGGGCCAGGACTGCAAGCTCTTGCTGGCCCTCACCTTCCCTTGGCAGCCCTTCCACAGCCCCACAGACACTGCCGCTCTGAGCTTGCCAGCCACCTCAGGGTGCCGACGTTGTTGCCTTGCTCGCTCTCAGCACTGCCAGAGCCCAGCTCCCAAATGGAAAACGTCCGGCGCCTGCTCCCACACCAAAGGGGCCAGGAGTGCAAGCTGTTGCTGGCCCTCACCTTCCCTTGGCAGCCCTTCCACAGCCCCACAGACACTGCCGCTCTCAGCTTGCCAGCCACCTCAGGGTGCCGACGTTGTTGCCTTGCTCGCTCTCAGCACTGCCAGAGCCCAGCTCCCAAGTGGAAAACGTCCAGCGCCTGCTCCCACACCAAAGGGGCCAGGACTGCAAGCTGCTGCTGGCCCTCACCTTCCCTTGGCAGCCCTTCCACAGCCCCACAGACACTGCCGCTCTGAGCTTGCCAGCCACCTCAGGGTGCCGACGTTGTTGCCTTGCTCGCTCTCAGCACTGCCAGAGCCCAGCTCCCAAATGGAAAACGTCCAGCGCCTGCTCCCACACCAAAGGGGCCAGGACTGCAAGCTCTTGCTGGCCCTCCCCTTCCCTTGGCAGCCCTTCCACAGCCCCACAGACACTGCCGCTCTCAGCTTGCCAGCCACCTCAGGGTGCCGACGTTGTTGCCTTGCTCGCTCTCAGCACTGCCAGAGCCCAGCTCCCAAGTGGAAAACGTCCAGCGCCTGCTCCCACACCAAAGGGGCCAGGATTGCAAGCTGTTGCTGGCCCTCACCTTCCCTTGGCAGCCCTTCCACAGCCCCACAGACACTGCCGCTCTCAGCTTGCCAGCCACCTCAGGGTGCCGACGTTGTTGCCTTGCTCGCTCTCAGCACTGCCAGAGCCCAGCTCCCAAATGGAAAACGTCCGGCGCCTGCTCCCACACCAAAGGGGCCAGGATTGCAAGCTGTTGCTGGCCCTCACCTTCCCTTGGCAGCCCTTCCACAGCCCCACAGACACTGCCGCTCTGAGCTTGCCAGCCACCTCAGGGTGCCGACGTTGTTGCCTTGCTCGCTCTCAGCACTGCCAGAGCCCAGCTCCCAAGTGGAAAACGTCCAGCGCCTGCTCCCACACCAAAGGGGCCAGGACTGCAAGCTGTTGCTGGCCCTCCCCTTCCCTTGGCAGCCCTTCCACAGCCCCACAGACACTGCCGCTCTGAGCTTGCCAGCCACCTCAGGGTGCCGACGTTGTTGCCTTGCTCGCTCTCAGCACTGCCAGAGCCCAGCTCCCAAATGGAAAACGTCCAGCGCCTGCTCCCACACCAAAGGGGCCAGGACTGCAAGCTCTTGCTGGCCCTCCCCTTCCCTTGGCAGCCCTTCCACAGCCCCACAGACACTGCCGCTCTCAGCTTGCCAGCCACCTCAGGGTGCCGACGTCTTTCCCTTGCTCGCTCTCAGGCCTGCGAAAGCCCAGCTCCCAAATGGAAAACGTCCAGCGCCTGCTCCCACACCAAAGGGGCCAGGACTGCAAGCTGTTGCTGGCCCTCCCCTTCCCTTGGCAGCCCTTCCACAGCCCCACAGACACTGCCGCTCTGAGCTTGCCAGCCACCTCAGGGTGCCGACGTTGTTGCCTTGCTCGCTCTCAGCACTGCAAGAGCCCAGCTCCCAAGTGGAAAACGTCCAGCGCCTGCTCCCACACCAAAGGGGCCAGGACTGCAAGCTGTTGCTGGCCCTCACCTTCCCTTGGCAGCCCTTCCACAGCCCCACAGACACTGCCGCTCTGAGCTTGCCAGCCACCTCAGGGTGCCGACGTTGTTGCCTTGCTCGCTCTCAGCACTGCCAGAGCCCAGCTCCCAAATGGAAAACGTCCAGCGCCTGCTCCCACACCAAAGGGGCCAGGACTGCAAGCTGTTGCTGGCCCTCACCTTCCCTTGGCAGCCCTTCCACAGCCCCACAGACACTGCCGCTCTGAGCTTGCCAGCCACCTCAGGGTGCCGACGTCGTTCCCTTGCTCGCTCTCAGGCCTGCGAAATCCCAGCTCCCAAATGGAAAACGTCCAGCGCCTGCTCCCACACCAAAGGGGCCAGGACTGCAAGCTGTTGCTGGCCCTCACCTTCCCTTGGCAGCCCTTCCACAGCCCCACAGACACTGCCGCTCTGAGCTTGCCAGCCACCTCAGGGTGCCGACGTTGTTGCCTTGCTCGCTCTCAGCACTGCCAGAGCCCAGCTCCCAAGTGGAAAACGTCCAGCGCCTGCTCCCACACCAAAGGGGCCAGGACTGCAAGCTCTTGCTGGCCCTCCCCTTCCCTTGGCAGCCCTTCCACAGCCCCACAGACACTGCCGCTCTGAGCTTGCCAGCCACCTCAGGGTGCCGACGTTGTTGCCTTGCTCGCTCTCAGGCCTGCGAAAGCCCAGCTCCCAAATGGAAAACGTCCAGCGCCTGCTCCCACACCAAAGGGGCCAGGACTGCAAGCTGTTGCTGGCCCTCCCCTTCCCTTGGCAGCCCTTCCACAGCCCCACAGACACTGCCGCTCTCAGCTTGCCAGCCACCTCAGGGTGCCGACGTTGTTGCCTTGCTCGCTCTCAGCACTGCCAGAGCCCAGCTCCCAAGTGGAAAACGTCCAGCGCCTGCTCCCACACCAAAGGGGCCAGGACTGCAAGCTGTTGCTGGCCCTCACCTTCCCTTGGCAGCCCTTCCACAGCCCCACAGACACTGCCGCTCTGAGCTTGCCAGCCACCTCAGGGTGCCGACGTTGTTGCCTTGCTCGCTCTCAGCACTGCCAGAGCCCAGCTCCCAAGTGGAAAACGTCCAGCGCCTGCTCCCACACCATAGGGGCCAGGACTGCAAGCTGTTGCTGGCCCTCACCTTCCCTTGGCAGCCCTTCCACAGCCCCACAGACACTGCCGCTCTGAGCTTGCCAGCCACCTCAGGGTGCCGACGTTGTTGCCTTGCTCGCTCTCAGCACTGCCAGAGCCCAGCTCCCAAATGGAAAACGTCCAGCGCCTGCTCCCACACCAAAGGGGCCAGGATTGCAAGCTGTTGCTGGCCCTCACCTTCCCTTGGCAGCCCTTCCACAGCCCCACAGACACTGCCGCTCTGAGCTTGCCAGCCACCTCAGGGTGCCGACGTTGTTGCCTTGCTCGCTCTCAGCACTGCCAGAGCCCAGCTCCCAAGTGGAAAACGTCCAGCGCCTGCTCCCACACCAAAGGGGCCAGGACTGCAAGCTGTTGCTGGCCCTCACCTTCCCTTGGCAGCCCTTCCACAGCCCCACAGACACTGCCGCTCTCAGCTTGCCAGCCACCTCAGGGTGCCGACGTTGTTGCCTTGCTCGCTCTCAGCACTGCCAGAGCCCAGCTCCCAAATGGAAAACGTCCAGCGCCTGCTCCCACACCAAAGGGGCCAGGACTGCAAGCTGTTGCTGGCCCTCACCTTCCCTTGGCAGCCCTTCCACAGCCCCACAGACACTGCCGCTCTGACCTTGCCAGCCACCTCAGGGTGCCGACGTTGTTGCCTTGCTCGCTCTCAGCACTGCCAGAGCCCAGCTCCCAAGTGGAAAACGTCCAGCGCCTGCTCCCACACCAAAGGGGCCAGGACTGCAAGCTCTTGCTGGCCCTCACCTTCCCTTGGCAGCCCTTCCACAGCCCCACAGACACTGCCGCTCTCAGCTTGCCAGCCACCTCAGGGTGCCGACGTCGTTCCCTTGCTCACTCTCAGGCCTGCGAAAGCCCAGCTCCCAAATGGAAAACGTCCAGCGCCTGCTCCCACACCAAAGGGGCCAGGACTGCAAGCTGTTGCTGGCCCTCACCTTCCCTTGGCAGCCCTTCCACAGCCCCACAGACACTGCCGCTCTCAGCTTGCCAGCCACCTCAGGGTGCCGACGTTGTTGCCTTGCTCGCTCTCAGCACTGCCAGAGCCCAGCTCCCAAGTGGAAAACGTCCAGCGCCTGCTCCCACACCAAAGGGGCCAGGACTGCAAGCTGTTGCTGGCCCTCACCTTCCCTTGGCAGCCCTTCCACAGCCCCACAGACACTGCCGCTCTCAGCTTGCCAGCCACCTCAGGGTGCCGACGTTGTTGCCTTGCTCGCTCTCAGGCCTGCGAAAGCCCAGCTCCCAAATGGAAAACGTCCAGCGCCTGCTCCCACACCAAAGGGGCCAGGACTGCAAGCTGTTGCTGGCCCTCACCTTCCCTTGGCAGCCCTTCCACAGCCCCACAGACACTGCCGCTCTGAGCTTGCCAGCCACCTCAGGGTGCCGACGTCGTTCCCTTGCTCGCTCTCAGTCCTGCGAAAGCCCAGCTCCCAAGTGGAAAACGTCCAGCGCCTGCTCCCACACCAAAGGGGCCAGGACTGCAAGCTGTTGCTGGCCCTCCCCTTCCCTTGGCAGCCCTTCCACAGCCCCACAGACACTGCCGCTCTCAGCTTGCCAGCCACCTCAGGGTGCCGACGTTGTTGCCTTGCTCGCTCTCAGCACTGCCAGAGCCCAGCTCCCAAGTGGAAAACGTCCAGCGCCTGCTCCCACACCAAAGGGGCCAGGACTGCAAGCTGTTGCTGGCCCTCACCTTCCCTTGGCAGCCCTTCCACAGCCCCACAGACACTGCCGCTCTGAGCTTGCCAGCCACCTCAGGGTGCTGACGTTGTTGCCTTGCTCGCTCTCAGCACTGCCAGAGCCCAGCTCCCAAGTGGAAAACGTCCAGCGCCTGCTCCCACACCAAAGGGGCCAGGACTGCAAGCTGTTGCTGGCCCTCACCTTCCCTTGGCAGCCCTTCCACAGCCCCACAGACACTGCCGCTCTCAGCTTGCCAGCCACCTCAGGGTGCCGACGTTGTTGCCTTGCTCGCTCTCAGCACTGCCAGAGCCCAGCTCCCAAGTGGAAAACGTCCAGCGCCTGCTCCCACACCAAAGGGGCCAGGACTGCAAGCTGTTGCTGGCCCTCCCCTTCCCTTGGCAGCCCTTCCACAGCCCCACAGACACTGCCGCTCTCAGCTTGCCAGCCACCTCAGGGTGCCGACGTTGTTGCCTTGCTCGCTCTCAGCACTGCCAGAGCCCAGCTCCCAAATGGAAAACGTCCAGCGCCTGCTCCCACACCAAAGGGGCCAGGACTGCAAGCTGTTGCTGGCCCTCACCTTCCCTTGGCAGCCCTTCCACAGCCCCACAGACACTGCCGCTCTGAGCTTGCCAGCCACCTCAGGGTGCCGACGTTGTTGCCTTGCTCGCTCTCAGCACTGCCAGAGCCCAGCTCCCAAGTGGAAAACGTCCAGCGCCTGCTCCCACACCAAAGGGGCCAGGACTGCAAGCTCTTGCTGGCCCTCACCTTCCCTTGGCAGCCCTTCCACAGCCCCACAGACACTGCCGCTCTCAGCTTGCCAGCCACCTCAGGGTGCCGACGTTGTTGCCTTGCTCGCTCTCAGCACTGCCAGAGCCCAGCTCCCAAGTGGAAAACGTCCAGCGCCTGCTCCCACACCAAAGGGGCCAGGACTGCAAGCTGTTGCTGGCCCTCACCTTCCCTTGGCAGCCCTTCCACAGCCCCACAGACACTGCCGCTCTGAGCTTGCCAGCCACCTCAGGGTGCCGACGTCGTTCCCTTGCTCACTCTCAGGCCTGCGAAAGCCCAGCTCCCAAATGGAAAACGTCCAGCGCCTGCTCCCACACCAAAGGGGCCAGGACTGCAAGCTCTTGCTGGCCCTCACCTTCCCTTGGCAGCCCTTCCACAGCCCCACAGACACTGCCGCTCTGAGCTTGCCAGCCACCTCAGGGTGCCGACGTTGTTGCCTTGCTCGCTCTCAGCACTGCCAGAGCCCAGCTCCCAAGTGGAAAACGTCCAGCGCCTGCTCCCACACCAAAGGGGCCAGGACTGCAAGCTGTTGCTGGCCCTCACCTTCCCTTGGCAGCCCTTCCACAGCCCCACAGACACTGCCGCTCTGAGCTTGCCAGCCACCTCAGGGTGCCGACGTCGTTCCCTTGCTCACTCTCAGGCCTGCGAAAGCCCAGCTCCCAAATGGAAAACGTCCAGCGCCTGCTCCCACACCAAAGGGGCCAGGACTGCAAGCTCTTGCTGGCCCTCCCCTTCCCTTGGCAGCCCTTCCACAGCCCCACAGACACTGCCGCTCTCAGCTTGCCAGCCACCTCAGGGTGCCGACGTTGTTGCCTTGCTCGCTCTCAGCACTGCCAGAGCCCAGCTCCCAAGTGGAAAACGTCCAGCGCCTGCTCCCACACCAAAGGGGCCAGGACTGCAAGCTGTTGCTGGCCCTCACCTTCCCTTGGCAGCCCTTCCACAGCCCCACAGACACTGCCGCTCTCAGCTTGCCAGCCACCTCAGGGTGCCGACGTCGTTCCCTTGCTCGCTCTCAGCACTGCCAGAGCCCAGCTCCCAAGTGGAAAACGTCCAGCGCCTGCTCCCACACCAAAGGGGCCAGGACTGCAAGCTGTTGCTGGCCCTCCCCTTCCCTTGGCAGCCCTTCCACAGCCCCACAGACACTGCCGCTCTGAGCTTGCCAGCCACCTCAGGGTGCCGACGTTGTTGCCTTGCTCGCTCTCAGCACTGCCAGAGCCCAGCTCCCAAATGGAAAACGTCCAGCGCCTGCTCCCACACCAAAGGGGCCAGGACTGCAAGCTGTTGCTGGCCCTCACCTTCCCTTGGCAGCCCTTCCACAGCCCCACAGACACTGCCGCTCTGAGCTTGCCAGCCACCTCAGGGTGCCGACGTTGTTGCCTTGCTCGCTCTCAGCACTGCCAGAGCCCAGCTCCCAAATGGAAAACGTCCAGCGCCTGCTCCCACACCAAAGGGGCCAGGACTGCAAGCTGTTGCTGGCCCTCCCCTTCCCTTGGCAGCCCTTCCACAGCCCCACAGACACTGCCGCTCTCAGCTTGCCAGCCACCTCAGGGTGCCGACGTTGTTGCCTTGCTCGCTCTCAGCACTGCCAGAGCCCAGCTCCCAAATGGAAAACGTCCAGCGCCTGCTCCCACACCAAAGGGGCCAGGACTGCAAGCTGTTGCTGGCCCTCACCTTCCCTTGGCAGCCCTTCCACAGCCCCACAGACACTGCCGCTCTGAGCTTGCCAGCCACCTCAGGGTGCCGACGTTGTTGCCTTGCTCGCTCTCAGCACTGCCAGAGCCCAGCTCCCAAGTGGAAAACGTCCAGCGCCTGCTCCCACACCAAAGGGGCCAGGACTGCAAGCTGTTGCTGGCCCTCCCCTTCCCTTGGCAGCCCTTCCACAGCCCCACAGACACTGCCGCTCTGAGCTTGCCAGCCACCTCAGGGTGCCGACGTTGTTGCCTTGCTCGCTCTCAGCACTGCCAGAGCCCAGCTCCCAAGTGGAAAACGTCCAGCGCCTGCTCCCACACCAAAGGGGCCAGGACTGCAAGCTGTTGCTGGCCCTCCCCTTCCCTTGGCAGCCCTTCCACAGCCCCACAGACACTGCCGCTCTGAGCTTGCCAGCCACCTCAGGGTGCCGACGTTGTTGCCTTGCTCGCTCTCAGCACTGCCAGAGCCCAGCTCCCAAGTGGAAAACGTCCAGCGCCTGCTCCCACACCAAAGGGGCCAGGACTGCAAGCTGTTGCTGGCCCTCACCTTCCCTTGGCAGCCCTTCCACAGCCCCACAGACACTGCCGCTCTCAGCTTGCCAGCCACCTCAGGGTGCCGACGTTGTTGCCTTGCTCGCTCTCAGCACTGCCAGAGCCCAGCTCCCAAGTGGAAAACGTCCAGCGCCTGCTCCCACACCAAAGGGGCCAGGACTGCAAGCTGTTGCTGGCCCTCACCTTCCCTTGGCAGCCCTTCCACAGCCCCACAGACACTGCCGCTCTGAGCTTGCCAGCCACCTCAGGGTGCCGACGTTGTTGCCTTGCTCGCTCTCAGCACTGCCAGAGCCCAGCTCCCAAGTGGAAAACGTCCAGCGCCTGCTCCCACACCAAAGGGGCCAGGACTGCAAGCTGTTGCTGGCCCTCACCTTCCCTTGGCAGCCCTTCCACAGCCCCACAGACACTGCCGCTCTGAGCTTGCCAGCCACCTCAGGGTGCCGACGTTGTTGCCTTGCTCGCTCTCAGCACTGCCAGAGCCCAGCTCCCAAGTGGAAAACGTCCAGCGCCTGCTCCCACACCAAAGGGGCCAGGACTGCAAGCTGTTGCTGGCCCTCACCTTCCCTTGGCAGCCCTTCCACAGCCCCACAGACACTGCCGCTCTGAGCTTGCCAGCCACCTCAGGGTGCTGACGTTGTTGCCTTGCTCGCTCTCAGCACTGCCAGAGCCCAGCTCCCAAATGGAAAATGTCCAGCGCCTGCTCCCACACCAAAGGGGCCAGGACTGCAAGCTGTTGCTGGCCCTCACCTTCCCTTGGCAGCCCTTCCACAGCCCCACAGACACTGCCGCTCTCAGCTTGCCAGCCACCTCAGGGTGCCGACGTTGTTGCCTTGCTCGCTCTCAGCACTGCCAGAGCCCAGCTCCCAAGTGGAAAACGTCCAGCGCCTGCTCCCACACCAAAGGGGCCAGGACTGCAAGCTGTTGCTGGCCCTCACCTTCCCTTGGCAGCCCTTCCACAGCCCCACAGACACTGCCGCTCTGAGCTTGCCAGCCACCTCAGGGTGCTGACGTTGTTGCCTTGCTCGCTCTCAGCACTGCCAGAGCCCAGCTCCCAAATGGAAAATGTCCAGCGCCTGCTCCCACACCAAAGGGGCCAGGACTGCAAGCTGTTGCTGGCCCTCACCTTCCCTTGGCAGCCCTTCCACAGCCCCACAGACACTGCCGCTCTGAGCTTGCCAGCCACCTCAGGGTGCCGACGTTGTTGCCTTGCTCGCTCTCAGCACTGCCAGAGCCCAGCTCCCAAGTGGAAAACGTCCAGCGCCTGCTCCCACACCAAAGGGGCCAGGACTGCAAGCTGTTGCTGGCCCTCACCTTCCCTTGGCAGCCCTTCCACAGCCCCACAGACACTGCCGCTCTGAGCTTGCCAGCCACCTCAGGGTGCCGACGTTGTTGCCTTGCTCGCTCTCAGCACTGCCAGAGCCCAGCTCCCAAATGGAAAACGTCCAGCGCCTGCTCCCACACCAAAGGGGCCAGGACTGCAAGCTGTTGCTGGCCCTCCCCTTCCCTTGGCAGCCCTTCCACAGCCCCACAGACACTGCCGCTCTCAGCTTGCCAGCCACCTCAGGGTGCCGACGTTGTTGCCTTGCTCGCTCTCAGCACTGCCAGAGCCCAGCTCCCAAGTGGAAAACGTCCAGCGCCTGCTCCCACACCAAAGGGGCCAGGACTGCAAGCTGTTGCTGGCCCTCCCCTTCCCTTGGCAGCCCTTCCACAGCCCCACAGACACTGCCGCTCTCAGCTTGCCAGCCACCTCAGGGTGCCGACGTTGTTGCCTTGCTCGCTCTCAGCACTGCCAGAGCCCAGCTCCCAAGTGGAAAACGTCCAGCGCCTGCTCCCACACCAAAGGGGCCAGGACTGCAAGCTGTTGCTGGCCCTCACCTTCCCTTGGCAGCCCTTCCACAGCCCCACAGACACTGCCGCTCTGAGCTTGCCAGCCACCTCAGGGTGCTGACGTTGTTGCCTTGCTCGCTCTCAGCACTGCCAGAGCCCAGCTCCCAAATGGAAAATGTCCAGCGCCTGCTCCCACACCAAAGGGGCCAGGACTGCAAGCTGTTGCTGGCCCTCACCTTCCCTTGGCAGCCCTTCCACAGCCCCACAGACACTGCCGCTCTGAGCTTGCCAGCCACCTCAGGGTGCCGACGTTGTTGCCTTGCTCGCTCTCAGCACTGCCAGAGCCCAGCTCCCAAGTGGAAAACGTCCAGCGCCTGCTCCCACACCAAAGGGGCCAGGACTGCAAGCTGTTGCTGGCCCTCACCTTCCCTTGGCAGCCCTTCCACAGCCCCACAGACACTGCCGCTCTGAGCTTGCCAGCCACCTCAGGGTGCCGACGTTGTTGCCTTGCTCGCTCTCAGCACTGCCAGAGCCCAGCTCCCAAATGGAAAACGTCCAGCGCCTGCTCCCACACCAAAGGGGCCAGGACTGCAAGCTGTTGCTGGCCCTCCCCTTCCCTTGGCAGCCCTTCCACAGCCCCACAGACACTGCCGCTCTGAGCTTGCCAGCCACCTCAGGGTGCCGACGTTGTTGCCTTGCTCGCTCTCAGCACTGCCAGAGCCCAGCTCCCAAGTGGAAAACGTCCAGCGCCTGCTCCCACACCAAAGGGGCCAGGACTGCAAGCTGTTGCTGGCCCTCACCTTCCCTTGGCAGCCCTTCCACAGCCCCACAGACACTGCCGCTCTCAGCTTGCCAGCCACCTCAGGGTGCCGACGTTGTTGCCTTGCTCGCTCTCAGCACTGCCAGAGCCCAGCTCCCAAGTGGAAAACGTCCAGCGCCTGCTCCCACACCAAAGGGGCCAGGACTGCAAGCTGTTGCTGGCCCTCACCTTCCCTTGGCAGCCCTTCCACAGCCCCACAGACACTGCCGCTCTGAGCTTGCCAGCCACCTCAGGGTGCCGACGTTGTTGCCTTGCTCGCTCTCAGCACTGCCAGAGCCCAGCTCCCAAATGGAAAACGTCCAGCGCCTGCTCCCACACCAAAGGGGCCAGGACTGCAAGCTGTTGCTGGCCCTCACCTTCCCTTGGCAGCCCTTCCACAGCCCCACAGACACTGCCGCTCTGAGCTTGCCAGCCACCTCAGGGTGCCGACGTTGTTGCCTTGCTCGCTCTCAGCACTGCCAGAGCCCAGCTCCCAAGTGGAAAACGTCCAGCGCCTGCTCCCACACCAAAGGGGCCAGGACTGCAAGCTGTTGCTGGCCCTCACCTTCCCTTGGCAGCCCTTCCACAGCCCCACAGACACTGCCGCTCTGAGCTTGCCAGCCACCTCAGGGTGCTGACGTTGTTGCCTTGCTCGCTCTCAGCACTGCCAGAGCCCAGCTCCCAAATGGAAAATGTCCAGCGCCTGCTCCCACACCAAAGGGGCCAGGACTGCAAGCTGTTGCTGGCCCTCACCTTCCCTTGGCAGCCCTTCCACAGCCCCACAGACACTGCCGCTCTGAGCTTGCCAGCCACCTCAGGGTGCCGACGTTGTTGCCTTGCTCGCTCTCAGGCCTGCGAAAGCCCAGCTCCCAAATGGAAAACGTCCAGCGCCTGCTCCCACACCAAAGGGGCCAGGACTGCAAGCTGTTGCTGGCCCTCACCTTCCCTTGGCAGCCCTTCCACAGCCCCACAGACACTGCCGCTCTGAGCTTGCCAGCCACCTCAGGGTGCCGACGTTGTTGCCTTGCTCGCTCTCAGCACTGCCAGAGCCCAGCTCCCAAGTGGAAAACGTCCAGCGCCTGCTCCCACACCAAAGGGGCCAGGACTGCAAGCTGTTGCTGGCCCTCACCTTCCCTTGGCAGCCCTTCCACAGCCCCACAGACACTGCCGCTCTGAGCTTGCCAGCCACCTCAGGGTGCCGACGTTGTTGCCTTGCTCGCTCTCAGCACTGCCAGAGCCCAGCTCCCAAAAGGAAAACGTCCAGCGCCTGCTCCCACACCAAAGGGGCCAGGACTGCAAGCTGTTGCTGGCCCTCACCTTCCCTTGGCAGCCCTTCCACAGCCCCACAGACACTGCCGCTCTGAGCTTGCCAGCCACCTCAGGGTGCTGACGTTGTTGCCTTGCTCGCTCTCAGCACTGCCAGAGCCCAGCTCCCAAGTGGAAAACGTCCAGCGCCTGCTCCCACACCAAAGGGGCCAGGACTGCAAGCTGTTGCTGGCCCTCACCTTCCCTTGGCAGCCCTTCCACAGCCCCACAGACACTGCCGCTCTGAGCTTGCCAGCCACCTCAGGGTGCTGACGTTGTTGCCTTGCTCGCTCTCAGCACTGCCAGAGCCCAGCTCCCAAATGGAAAATGTCCAGCGCCTGCTCCCACACCAAAGGGGCCAGGACTGCAAGCTGTTGCTGGCCCTCACCTTCCCTTGGCAGCCCTTCCACAGCCCCACAGACACTGCCGCTCTGAGCTTGCCAGCCACCTCAGGGTGCCGACGTTGTTGCCTTGCTCGCTCTCAGCACTGCCAGAGCCCAGCTCCCAAGTGGAAAACGTCCAGCGCCTGCTCCCACACCAAAGGGGCCAGGACTGCAAGCTGTTGCTGGCCCTCACCTTCCCTTGGCAGCCCTTCCACAGCCCCACAGACACTGCCGCTCTGAGCTTGCCAGCCACCTCAGGGTGCCGACGTTGTTGCCTTGCTCGCTCTCAGCACTGCCAGAGCCCAGCTCCCAAATGGAAAACGTCCAGCGCCTGCTCCCACACCAAAGGGGCCAGGACTGCAAGCTGTTGCTGGCCCTCACCTTCCCTTGGCAGCCCTTCCACAGCCCCACAGACACTGCCGCTCTGAGCTTGCCAGCCACCTCAGGGTGCCGACGTTGTTGCCTTGCTCGCTCTCAGCACTGCCAGAGCCCAGCTCCCAAGTGGAAAACGTCCAGCGCCTGCTCCCACACCAAAGGGGCCAGGACTGCAAGCTGTTGCTGGCCCTCACCTTCCCTTGGCAGCCCTTCCACAGCCCCACAGACACTGCCGCTCTGAGCTTGCCAGCCACCTCAGGGTGCCGACGTTGTTGCCTTGCTCGCTCTCAGCACTGCCAGAGCCCAGCTCCCAAGTGGAAAACGTCCAGCGCCTGCTCCCACACCAAAGGGGCCAGGACTGCAAGCTGTTGCTGGCCCTCCCCTTCCCTTGGCAGCCCTTCCACAGCCCCACAGACACTGCCGCTCTGAGCTTGCCAGCCACCTCAGGGTGCCGACGTTATTGCCTTGCTCGCTCTCAGCACTGCCAGAGCCCAGCTCCCAAGTGGAAAACGTCCAGCGCCTGCTCCCACACCAAAGGGGCCAGGACTGCAAGCTCTTGCTGGCCCTCACCTTCCCTTGGCAGCCCTTCCACATCCCCACAGACACTGCCGCTCTCAGCTTGCCAGCCACCTCAGAGTGCCGACGTTGTTGCCTTGCTCGCTCTCAGCACTGCCAGAGCCCAGCTCCCAAGTGGAAAACGTCCAGCGCCTGCTCCCACACCAAAGGGGCCAGGACTGCAAGCTGTTGCTGGCCCTCCCCTTCCCTTGTCAGCCCTTCCACAGCCCCACAGACACTGCCGCTCTGAGCTTGCCAGCCACCTCAGGGTGCCGACGTTGTTGCCTTGCTCGCTCTCAGCACTGCCAGAGCCCAGCTCCCAAGTGGAAAACGTCCAGCGCCTGCTCCCACACCAAAGGGGCCAGGACTGCAAGCTGTTGCTGGCCCTCACCTTCCCTTGGCAGCCCTTCCACAGCCCCACAGACACTGCCGCTCTCAGCTTGCCAGCCACCTCAGGGTGCTGACGTTGTTGCCTTGCTCGCTCTCAGCACTGCCAGAGCCCAGCTCCCAAATGGAAAATGTCCAGCGCCTCCTCCCACACCAAAGGGGCCAGGACTGCAAGCTGTTGCTGGCCCTCACCTTCCCTTGGCAGCCCTTCCACAGCCCCACAGACACTGCCTCTCTGAGCTTGCCAGCCACCTCAGGGTGCCGACGTTGTTGCCTTGCTCGCTCTCAGCACTGCCAGAGCCCAGCTCCCAAGTGGAAAACGTCCAGCGCCTGCTCCCACACCAAAGGGGCCAGGACTGCAAGCTCTTGCTGGCCCTCACCTTCCCTTGGCAGCCCTTCCACAGCCCCACAGACACTGCCGCTCTGAGCTTGCCAGCCACCTCAGGGTGCCGACGTTGTTGCCTTGCTCGCTCTCAGCACTGCCAGAGCCCAGCTCCCAAGTGGAAAACGTCCAGCGCCTGCTCCCACACCAAAGGGGCCAGGACTGCAAGCTGTTGCTGGCCCTCACCTTCCCTTGGCAGCCCTTCCACAGCCCCACAGACACTGCCGCTCTCAGCTTGCCAGCCACCTCAGGGTGCTGACGTTGTTGCCTTGCTCGCTCTCAGCACTGCCAGAGCCCAGCTCCCAAATGGAAAATGTCCAGCGCCTGCTCCCACACCAAAGGGGCCAGGACTGCAAGCTGTTGCTGGCCCTCACCTTCCCTTGGCAGCCCTTCCACAGCCCCACAGACACTGCCGCTCTGAGCTTGCCAGCCACCTCAGGGTGCCGACGTTGTTGCCTTGCTCGCTCTCAGCACTGCCAGAGCCCAGCTCCCAAGTGGAAAACGTCCAGCGCCTGCTCCCACACCAAAGGGGCCAGGACTGCAAGCTGTTGCTGGCCCTCACCTTCCCTTGGCAGCCCTTCCACAGCCCCACAGACACTGCCGCTCTGAGCTTGCCAGCCACCTCAGGGTGCCGACGTTGTTGCCTTGCTCGCTCTCAGCACTGCCAGAGCCCAGCTCCCAAATGGAAAACGTCCAGCGCCTGCTCCCACACCAAAGGGGCCAGGACTGCAAGCTGTTGCTGGCCCTCACCTTCCCTTGGCAGCCCTTCCACAGCCCCACAGACACTGCCGCTCTCAGCTTGCCAGCCACCTCAGGGTGCCGACGTCTTTCCCTTGCTCGCTCTCAGCACTGCCAGAGCCCAGCTCCCAAGTGGAAAACGTCCAGCGCCTGCTCCCACACCAAAGGGGCCAGGACTGCAAGCTGTTGCTGGCCCTCACCTTCCCTTGGCAGCCCTTCCACAGCCCCACAGACACTGCCGCTCTGAGCTTGCCAGCCACCTCAGGGAGCCGACGTCTTTCCCTTGCTCGCTCTCAGGCCTGCGAAAGCCCAGCTCCCAAATGGAAAACGTCCAGCGCCTGCTCCCACACCAAAGGGGCCAGGACTGCAAGCTGTTGCTGGCCCTCCCCTTCCCTTGGCAGCCCTTCCACAGCCCCACAGACACTGCCGCTCTGAGCTTGCCAGCCACCTCAGGGTGCCGACGTTGTTGCCTTGCTCGCTCTCAGCACTGCCAGAGCCCAGCTCCCAAGTGGAAAACGTCCAGCGCCTGCTCCCACACCAAAGGGGCCAGGACTGCAAGCTGTTGCTGGCCCTCACCTTCCCTTGGCAGCCCTTCCACAGCCCCACAGACACTGCCGCTCTCAGCTTGCCAGCCACCTCAGGGTGCCGACGTTGTTGCCTTGCTCGCTCTCAGCACTGCCAGAGCCCAGCTCCCAAGTGGAAAACGTCCAGCGCCTGCTCCCACACCAAAGGGGCCAGGACTGCAAGCTCTTGCTGGCCCTCACCTTCCCTTGGCAGCCCTTCCACAGCCCCACAGACACTGCCGCTCTCAGCTTGCCAGCCACCTCAGGGTGCCGACGTTGTTGCCTTGCTCGCTCTCAGCACTGCCAGAGCCCAGCTCCCAAATGGAAAACGTCCAGCGCCTGCTCCCACACCAAAGGGGCCAGGACTGCAAGCTGTTGCTGGCCCTCACCTTCCCTTGGCAGCCCTTCCACAGCCCCACAGACACTGCCGCTCTGAGCTTGCCAGCCACCTCAGGGTGCCGACGTTGTTGCCTTGCTCGCTCTCAGCACTGCCAGAGCCCAGCTCCCAAGTGGAAAACGTCCAGCGCCTGCTCCCACACCAAAGGGGCCAGGACTGCAAGCTGTTGCTGGCCCTCACCTTCCCTTGGCAGCCCTTCCACAGCCCCACAGACACTGCCGCTCTGAGCTTGCCAGCCACCTCAGGGTGCCGACGTTGTTGCCTTGCTCGCTCTCAGCACTGCCAGAGCCCAGCTCCCAAATGGAAAACGTCCAGCGCCTGCTCCCACACCAAAGGGGCCAGGACTGCAAGCTGTTGCTGGCCCTCACCTTCCCTTGGCAGCCCTTCCACAGCCCCACAGACACTGCCGCTCTGAGCTTGCCAGCCACCTCAGGGTGCCGACGTTGTTGCCTTGCTCGCTCTCAGCACTGCCAGAGCCCAGCTCCCAAGTGGAAAATGTCCAGCGCCTGCTCCCACACCAAAGGGGCCAGGACTGCAAGCTGTTGCTGGCCCTCACCTTCCCTTGGCAGCCCTTCCACAGCCCCACAGACACTGCCGCTCTCAGCTTGCCAGCCACCTCAGGGTGCCGACGTTGTTGCCTTGCTCGCTCTCAGCACTGCCAGAGCCCAGCTCCCAAATGGAAAACGTCCAGCGCCTGCTCCCACACCAAAGGGGCCAGGACTGCAAGCTGTTGCTGGCCCTCACCTTCCCTTGGCAGCCCTTCCACAGCCCCACAGACACTGCCGCTCTGAGCTTGCCAGCCACCTCAGGGTGCCGACGTTGTTGCCTTGCTCGCTCTCAGCACTGCCAGAGCCCAGCTCCCAAGTGGAAAACGTCCAGCGCCTGCTCCCACACCAAAGGGGCCAGGACTGCAAGCTGTTGCTGGCCCTCACCTTCCCTTGGCAGCCCTTCCACAGCCCCACAGACACTGCCGCTCTGAGCTTGCCAGCCACCTCAGGGTGCTGACGTTGTTGCCTTGCTCGCTCTCAGCACTGCCAGAGCCCAGCTCCCAAATGGAAAATGTCCAGCGCCTGCTCCCACACCAAAGGGGCCAGGACTGCAAGCTGTTGCTGGCCCTCACCTTCCCTTGGCAGCCCTTCCACAGCCCCACAGACACTGCCGCTCTGAGCTTGCCAGCCACCTCAGGGTGCCGACGTTGTTGCCTTGCTCGCTCTCAGGCCTGCGAAAGCCCAGCTCCCAAATGGAAAACGTCCAGCGCCTGCTCCCACACCAAAGGGGCCAGGACTGCAAGCTGTTGCTGGCCCTCACCTTCCCTTGGCAGCCCTTCCACAGCCCCACAGACACTGCCGCTCTCAGCTTGCCAGCCACCTCAGGGTGCCGACGTTGTTGCCTTGCTCGCTCTCAGCACTGCCAGAGCCCAGCTCCCAAATGGAAAACGTCCAGCGCCTGCTCCCACACCAAAGGGGCCAGGACTGCAAGCTGTTGCTGGCCCTCACCTTCCCTTGGCAGCCCTTCCACAGCCCCACAGACACTGCCGCTCTGAGCTTGCCAGCCACCTCAGGGTGCCGACGTTGTTGCCTTGCTCGCTCTCAGCACTGCCAGAGCCCAGCTCCCAAGTGGAAAACGTCCAGCGCCTGCTCCCACACCAAAGGGGCCAGGACTGCAAGCTGTTCCTGGCCCTCACCTTCCCTTGGCAGCCCTTCCACAGCCCCACAGACACTGCCACTCTGAGCTTGCCAGCCACCTCAGGGTGCCGACGTTGTTGCCTTGCTCGCTCTCAGCACTGCCAGAGCCCAGCTCCCAAGTGGAAAACGTCCAGCGCCTGCTCCCACACCAAAGGGGCCAGGACTGCAAGCTGTTGCTGGCCCTCACCTTCCCTTGGCAGCCCTTCCACAGCCCCACAGACACTGCCGCTCTCAGCTTGCCAGCCACCTCAGGGTGCTGACGTTGTTGCCTTGCTCGCTCTCAGCACTGCCAGAGCCCAGCTCCCAAGTGGAAAACGTCCAGCGCCTGCTCCCACACCAAAGGGGCCAGGACTGCAAGCTGTTGCTGGCCCTCCCCTTCCCTTGGCAGCCCTTCCACAGCCCCACAGACACTGCCGCTCTGAGCTTGCCAGCCACCTCAGGGTGCCGACGTTGTTGCCTTGCTCGCTCTCAGCACTGCCAGAGCCCAGCTCCCAAATGGAAAACGTCCAGCGCCTGCTCCCACACCAAAGGGGCCAGGACTGCAAGCTGTTGCTGGCCCTCACCTTCCCTTGGCAGCCCTTCCACAGCCCCACAGACACTGCCGCTCTCAGCTTGCCAGCCACCTCAGGGTGCCGACGTCTTTCCCTTGCTCACTCTCAGCACTGCCAGAGCCCAGCTCCCAAGTGGAAAACGTCCAGCGCCTGCTCCCACACCAAAGGGGCCAGGACTGCAAGATGTTGCTGGCCCTCACCTTCCCTTGGCAGCCCTTCCACAGCCCCACAGACACTGCCGCTCTGAGCTTGCCAGCCACCTCAGGGTGCCGACGTTGTTGCCTTGCTCGCTCTCAGCACTGCCAGAGCCCAGCTCCCAAGTGGAAAACGTCCAGCGCCTGCTCCCACACCAAAGGGGCCAGGACTGCAAGCTCTTGCTGGCCCTCCCCTTCCCTTGGCAGCCCTTCCACAGCCCCACAGACACTGCCGCTCTGAGCTTGCCAGCCACCTCAGGGTGCCGACGTTGTTGCCTTGCTCGCTCTCAGCACTGCCAGAGCCCAGCTCCCAAGTGGAAAACGTCCAGCGCCTGCTCCCACACCAAAGGGGCCAGGACTGCAAGCTGTTGCTGGCCCTCCCCTTCCCTTGGCAGCCCTTCCACAGCCCCACAGACACTGCCGCTCTGAGCTTGCCAGCCACCTCAGGGTGCCGACGTTATTGCCTTGCTCGCTCTCAGCACTGCCAGAGCCCAGCTCCCAAGTGGAAAACGTCCAGCGCCTGCTCCCACACCAAAGGGGCCAGGACTGCAAGCTCTTGCTGGCCCTCACCTTCCCTTGGCAGCCCTTCCACATCCCCACAGACACTGCCGCTCTCAGCTTGCCAGCCACCTCAGAGTGCCGACGTTGTTGCCTTGCTCGCTCTCAGCACTGCCAGAGCCCAGCTCCCAAGTGGAAAACGTCCAGCGCCTGCTCCCACACCAAAGGGGCCAGGACTGCAAGCTGTTGCTGGCCCTCCCCTTCCCTTGTCAGCCCTTCCACAGCCCCACAGACACTGCCGCTCTGAGCTTGCCAGCCACCTCAGGGTGCCGACGTTGTTGCCTTGCTCGCTCTCAGCACTGCCAGAGCCCAGCTCCCAAGTGGAAAACGTCCAGCGCCTGCTCCCACACCAAAGGGGCCAGGACTGCAAGCTGTTGCTGGCCCTCACCTTCCCTTGGCAGCCCTTCCACAGCCCCACAGACACTGCCGCTCTCAGCTTGCCAGCCACCTCAGGGTGCTGACGTTGTTGCCTTGCTCGCTCTCAGCACTGCCAGAGCCCAGCTCCCAAATGGAAAATGTCCAGCGCCTCCTCCCACACCAAAGGGGCCAGGACTGCAAGCTGTTGCTGGCCCTCACCTTCCCTTGGCAGCCCTTCCACAGCCCCACAGACACTGCCTCTCTGAGCTTGCCAGCCACCTCAGGGTGCCGACGTTGTTGCCTTGCTCGCTCTCAGCACTGCCAGAGCCCAGCTCCCAAGTGGAAAACGTCCAGCGCCTGCTCCCACACCAAAGGGGCCAGGACTGCAAGCTGTTGCTGGCCCTCACCTTCCCTTGGCAGCCCTTCCACAGCCCCACAGACACTGCCGCTCTGAGCTTGCCAGCCACCTCAGGGTGCCGACGTTGTTGCCTTGCTCGCTCTCAGCACTGCCAGAGCCCAGCTCCCAAGTGGAAAACGTCCAGCGCCTGCTCCCACACCAAAGGGGCCAGGACTGCAAGCTGTTGCTGGCCCTCACCTTCCCTTGGCAGCCCTTCCACAGCCCCACAGACACTGCCGCTCTCAGCTTGCCAGCCACCTCAGGGTGCCGACGTCTTTCCCTTGCTCGCTCTCAGCACTGCCAGAGCCCAGCTCCCAAGTGGAAAACGTCCAGCGCCTGCTCCCACACCAAAGGGGCCAGGACTGCAAGCTGTTGCTGGCCCTCACCTTCCCTTGGCAGCCCTTCCACAGCCCCACAGACACTGCCGCTCTGAGCTTGCCAGCCACCTCAGGGTGCCGACGTTGTTGCCTTGCTCGCTCTCAGCACTGCCAGAGCCCAGCTCCCAAGTGGAAAACGTCCAGCGCCTGCTCCCACACCAAAGGGGCCAGGACTGCAAGCTGTTGCTGGCCCTCACCTTCCCTTGGCAGCCCTTCCACAGCCCCACAGACACTGCCGCTCTGAGCTTGCCAGCCACCTCAGGGTGCCGACGTTGTTGCCTTGCTCGCTCTCAGCACTGCCAGAGCCCAGCTCCCAAGTGGAAAACGTCCAGCGCCTGCTCCCACACCAAAGGGGCCAGGACTGCAAGCTGTTGCTGGCCCTCCCCTTCCCTTGGCAGCCCTTCCACAGCCCCACAGACACTGCCGCTCTGAGCTTGCCAGCCACCTCAGGGTGCCGACGTTATTGCCTTGCTCGCTCTCAGCACTGCCAGAGCCCAGCTCCCAAGTGGAAAACGTCCAGCGCCTGCTCCCACACCAAAGGGGCCAGGACTGCAAGCTCTTGCTGGCCCTCACCTTCCCTTGGCAGCCCTTCCACATCCCCACAGACACTGCCGCTCTCAGCTTGCCAGCCACCTCAGGGTGCCGACGTTGTTGCCTTGCTCGCTCTCAGCACTGCCAGAGCCCAGCTCCCAAGTGGAAAACGTCCAGCGCCTGCTCCCACACCAAAGGGGCCAGGACTGCAAGCTCTTGCTGGCCCTCCCCTTCCCTTGGCAGCCCTTCCACAGCCCCACAGACACTGCCGCTCTGAGCTTGCCAGCCACCTCAGGGTGCCGACGTTGTTGCCTTGCTCGCTCTCAGCACTGCCAGAGCCCAGCTCCCAAGTGGAAAACGTCCAGCGCCTGCTCCCACACCAAAGGGGCCAGGACTGCAAGCTGTTGCTGGCCCTCACCTTCCCTTGGCAGCCCTTCCACAGCCCCACAGACACTGCCGCTCTCAGCTTGCCAGCCACCTCAGGGTGCTGACGTTGTTGCCTTGCTCGCTCTCAGCACTGCCAGAGCCCAGCTCCCAAGTGGAAAACGTCCAGCGCCTGCTCCCACACCAAAGGGGCCAGGACTGCAAGCTGTTGCTGGCCCTCACCTTCCCTTGGCAGCCCTTCCACAGCCCCACAGACACTGCCGCTCTGAGCTTGCCAGCCACCTCAGGGTGCCGACGTTGTTGCCTTGCTCGCTCTCAGCACTGCCAGAGCCCAGCTCCCAAATGGAAAACGTCCAGCGCCTGCTCCCACACCAAAGGGGCCAGGACTGCAAGCTGTTGCTGGCCCTCACCTTCCCTTGGCAGCCCTTCCACAGCCCCACAGACACTGCCGCTCTCAGCTTGCCAGCCACCTCAGGGTGCCGACGTCTTTCCCTTGCTCGCTCTCAGCACTGCCAGAGCCCAGCTCCCAAGTGGAAAACGTCCAGCGCCTGCTCCCACACCAAAGGGGCCAGGACTGCAAGCTGTTGCTGGCCCTCACCTTCCCTTGGCAGCCCTTCCACAGCCCCACAGACACTGCCGCTCTGAGCTTGCCAGCCACCTCAGGGTGCCGACGTTGTTGCCTTGCTCGCTCTCAGCACTGCCAGAGCCCAGCTCCCAAGTGGAAAACGTCCAGCGCCTGCTCCCACACCAAAGGGGCCAGGACTGCAAGCTCTTGCTGGCCCTCCCCTTCCCTTGGCAGCCCTTCCACAGCCCCACAGACACTGCCGCTCTGAGCTTGCCAGCCACCTCAGGGTGCCGACGTTGTTGCCTTGCTCGCTCTCAGCACTGCCAGAGCCCAGCTCCCAAGTGGAAAACGTCCAGCGCCTGCTCCCACACCAAAGGGGCCAGGACTGCAAGCTCTTGCTGGCCCTCCCCTTCCCTTGGCAGCCCTTCCACAGCCCCACAGACACTGCCGCTCTGAGCTTGCCAGCCACCTCAGGGTGCCGACATTATTGCCTTGCTCGCTCTCAGCACTGCCAGAGCCCAGCTCCCAAGTGGAAAACGTCCAGCGCCTGCTCCCACACCAAAGGGGCCAGGACTGCAAGCTCTTGCTGGCCCTCACCTTCCCTTGGCAGCCCTTCCACATCCCCACAGACACTGCCGCTCTGAGCTTGCCAGCCACCTCAGGGTGCCGACGTTGTTGCCTTGCTCGCTCTCAGCACTGCCAGAGCCCAGCTCCCAAGTGGAAAACGTCCAGCGCCTGCTCCCACACCAAAGGGGCCAGGACTGCAAGCTCTTGCTGGCCCTCCCCTTCCCTTGGCAGCCCTTCCACAGCCCCACAGACACTGCCGCTCTGAGCTTGCCAGCCACCTCAGGGTGCCGACGTTGTTGCCTTGCTCGCTCTCAGCACTGCCAGAGCCCAGCTCCCAAGTGGAAAACGTCCAGCGCCTGCTCCCACACCAAAGGGGCCAGGACTGCAAGCTGTTGCTGGCCCTCACCTTCCCTTGGCAGCCCTTCCACAGCCCCACAGACACTGCCGCTCTCAGCTTGCCAGCCACCTCAGGGTGCCGACGTTGTTGCCTTGCTCGCTCTCAGCACTGCCAGAGCCCAGCTCCCAAGTGGAAAACGTCCAGCGCCTGCTCCCACACCAAAGGGGCCAGGACTGCAAGCTGTTGCTGGCCCTCACCTTCCCTTGGCAGCCCTTCCACAGCCCCACAGACACTGCCGCTCTGAGCTTGCCAGCTACCTCAGGGTGCTGACGTTGTTGCCTTGCTCGCTCTCAGCACTGCCAGAGCCCAGCTCCCAAATGGAAAATGTCCAGCGCCTGCTCCCACACCAAAGGGGCCAGGACTGCAAGCTGTTGCTGGCCCTCACCTTCCCTTGGCAGCCCTTCCACAGCCCCACAGACACTGCCGCTCTGAGCTTGCCAGCCACCTCAGGGTGCCGACGTTGTTGCCTTGCTCGCTCTCAGCACTGCCAGAGCCCAGCTCCCAAGTGGAAAACGTCCAGCGCCTGCTCCCACACCAAAGGGGCCAGGACTGCAAGCTCTTGCTGGCCCTCACCTTCCCTTGGCAGCCCTTCCACAGCCCCACAGACACTGCCGCTCTGAGCTTGCCAGCCACCTCAGGGTGCCGACGTTGTTGCCTTGCTCGCTCTCAGGCCTGCGAAAGCCCAGCTCCCAAATGGAAAACGTCCAGCGCCTGCTCCCACACCAAAGGGGCCAGGACTGCAAGCTGTTGCTGGCCCTCCCCTTCCCTTGGCAGCCCTTCCACAGCCCCACAGACACTGCCGCTCTCAGCTTGCCAGCCACCTCAGGGTGCCGACGTCTTTCCCTTGCTCGCTCTCAGCACTGCCAGAGCCCAGCTCCCAAGTGGAAAACGTCCAGCGCCTGCTCCCACACCAAAGGGGCCAGGACTGCAAGCTGTTGCTGGCCCTCACCTTCCCTTGGCAGCCCTTCCACAGCCCCACAGACACTGCCGCTCTGAGCTTGCCAGCCACCTCAGGGTGCCGACGTTGTTGCCTTGCTCGCTCTCAGCACTACCAGAGCCCAGCTCCCAAGTGGAAAATGTCCAGCGCCTGCTCCCACACCAAAGGGGCCAGGACTGCAAGCTGTTGCTGGCCCTCACCTTCCCTCGGCAGCCCTTCCACAGCCCCACAGACACTGCCGCTCTGAGCTTGCCAGCCACCTCAGGGTGCCGACGTTGTTGCCTTGCTCGCTCTCAGCACTGCCAGAGCCCAGCTCCCAAATGGAAAACGTCCAGCGCCTGCTCCCACACCAAAGGGGCCAGGACTGCAAGCTGTTGCTGGCCCTCACCTTCCCTTGGCAGCCCTTCCACAGCCCCACAGACACTGCCGCTCTGAGCTTGCCAGCCACCTCAGGGTGCCGACGTTGTTGCCTTGCTCGCTCTCAGCACTGCCAGAGCCCAGCTCCCAAGTGGAAAACGTCCAGCGCCTGCTCCCACACCAAAGGGGCCAGGACTGCAAGCTGTTGCTGGCCCTCACCTTCCCTTGGCAGCCCTTCCACAGCCCCACAGACACTGCCGCTCTGAGCTTGCCAGCCACCTCAGGGTGCTGACGTTGTTGCCTTGCTCGCTCTCAGCACTGCCAGAGCCCAGCTCCCAAATGGAAAATGTCCAGCGCCTGCTCCCACACCAAAGGGGCCAGGACTGCAAGCTGTTGCTGGCCCTCACCTTCCCTTGGCAGCCCTTCCACAGCCCCACAGACACTGCCGCTCTGAGCTTGCCAGCCACCTCAGGGTGCCGACGTTGTTGCCTTGCTCGCTCTCAGGCCTGCGAAAGCCCAGCTCCCAAATGGAAAACGTCCAGCGCCTGCTCCCACACCAAAGGGGCCAGGACTGCAAGCTGTTGCTGGCCCTCACCTTCCCTTGGCAGCCCTTCCACAGCCCCACAGACACTGCCGCTCTGAGCTTGCCAGCCACCTCAGGGTGCCGACGTTGTTGCCTTGCTCGCTCTCAGCACTGCCAGAGCCCAGCTCCCAAGTGGAAAACGTCCAGCGCCTGCTCCCACACCAAAGGGGCCAGGACTGCAAGCTGTTGCTGGCCCTCACCTTCCCTTGGCAGCCCTTCCACAGCCCCACAGACACTGCCGCTCTGAGCTTGCCAGCCACCTCAGGGTGCCGACGTTGTTGCCTTGCTCGCTCTCAGCACTGCCAGAGCCCAGCTCCCAAGTGGAAAACGTCCAGCGCCTGCTCCCACACCAAAGGGGCCAGGACTGCAAGCTGTTGCTGGCCCTCACCTTCCCTTGGCAGCCCTTCCACAGCCCCACAGACACTGCCGCTCTCAGCTTGCCAGCCACCTCAGGGTGCTGACGTTGTTGCCTTGCTCGCTCTCAGCACTGCCAGAGCCCAGCTCCCAAATGGAAAATGTCCAGCGCCTGCTCCCACACCAAAGGGGCCAGGACTGCAAGCTGTTGCTGGCCCTCACCTTCCCTTGGCAGCCCTTCCACAGCCCCACAGACACTGCCGCT
This sequence comes from Aptenodytes patagonicus, assembly GCF_965638725.1. Classification (NCBI taxonomy): domain Eukaryota; kingdom Metazoa; phylum Chordata; class Aves; order Sphenisciformes; family Spheniscidae; genus Aptenodytes; species Aptenodytes patagonicus. Next base: position 174,960 of record NW_027472015.1, read on the forward strand.
CTGAGCTTGCCAGCCACCTCAGGGTGCCGACGTTGTTGCCTTGCTCGCTCTCAGCACTGCCAGAGCCCAGCTCCCAAGTGGAAAACGTCCAGCGCCTGCTCCCACACCAAAGGGGCCAGGACTGCAAGCTGTTGCTGGCCCTCACCTTCCCTTGGCAGCCCTTCCACAGCCCCACAGACACTGCCGCTCTGAGCTTGCCAGCCACCTCAGGGTGCCGACGTTGTTGCCTTGCTCGCTCTCAGCACTGCCAGAGCCCAGCTCCCAAATGGAAAACGTCCAGCGCCTGCTCCCACACCAAAGGGGCCAGGACTGCAAGCTGTTGCTGGCCCTCACCTTCCCTTGGCAGCCCTTCCACAGCCCCACAGACACTGCCGCTCTGAGCTTGCCAGCCACCTCAGGGTGCCGACGTTGTTGCCTTGCTCGCTCTCAGCACTGCCAGAGCCCAGCTCCCAAGTGGAAAACGTCCAGCGCCTGCTCCCACACCAAAGGGGCCAGGACTGCAAGCTCTTGCTGGCCCTCACCTTCCCTTGGCAGCCCTTCCACAGCCCCACAGACACTGCCGCTCTGAGCTTGCCAGCCACCTCAGGGTGCCGACGTTGTTGCCTTGCTCGCTCTCAGCACTGCCAGAGCCCAGCTCCCAAGTGGAAAACGTCCAGCGCCTGCTCCCACACCAAAGGGGCCAGGACTGCAAGCTGTTGCTGGCCCTCACCTTCCCTCGGCAGCCCTTCCACAGCCCCACAGACACTGCCGCTCTGAGCTTGCCAGCCACCTCAGGGTGCCGACGTTGTTGCCTTGCTCGCTCTCAGCACTGCCAGAGCCCAGCTCCCAAGTGGAAAACGTCCAGCGCCTGCTCCCACACCAAAGGGGCCAGGACTGCAAGCTGTTGCTGGCCCTCACCTTCCCTTGGCAGCCCTTCCACAGCCCCACAGACACTGCCGCTCTGAGCTTGCCAGCCACCTCAGGGTGCCGACGTTGTTGCCTTGCTCGCTCTCAGCACTGCCAGAGCCCAGCTCCCAAGTGGAAAACGTCCAGCGCCTGCTCCCACACCAAAGGGGCCAGGACTGCAAGCTGTTGCTGGCCCTCACCTTCCCTTGGCAGCCCTTCCACAGCCCCACAGACACTGCCGCTCTGAGCTTGCCAGCCACCTCAGGGTGCCGACGTTGTTGCCTTGCTCGCTCTCAGCACCGCCAGAGCCCAGCTCCCAAGTGGAAAACGTCCAGCGCCTGCTCCCACACCAAAGGGGCCAGGACTGCAAGCTGTTGCTGGCCCTCACCTTCCCTCGGCAGCCCTTCCACAGCCCCACAGACACTGCCGCTCTGAGCTTGCCAGCCACCTCAGGGTGCCGACGTTGTTGCCTTGCTCGCTCTCAGCACTGCCAGAGCCCAGCTCCCAAATGGAAAACGTCCAGCGCCTGCTCCCACACCAAAGGGGCCAGGACTGCAAGCTGTTGCTGGCCCTCACCTTCCCTTGGCAGCCCTTCCACAGCCCCACAGACACTGCCGCTCTCAGCTTGCCAGCCACCTCAGGGTGCCGACGTTGTTGCCTTGCTCGCTCTCAGCACTGCCAGAGCCCAGCTCCCAAATGGAAAACGTCCAGCGCCTGCTCCCACACCAAAGGGGCCAGGACTGCAAGCTGTTGCTGGCCCTCACCTTCCCTTGGCAGCCCTTCCACAGCCCCACAGACACTGCCGCTCTGAGCTTGCCAGCCACCTCAGGGTGCCGACGTCTTTCCCTTGCTCGCTCTCAGCACTGCCAGAGCCCAGCTCCCAAATGGTAAAGGTCCAGCGCCTGCTCCCACACCAAAGGGGCCAGGACTGCAAGCTATTGCTGGCCCTCACCTTCCCTTGGCAGCCCTTCCACAGCCCCACAGACACTGCCGCTCTGAGCTTGCCAGCCACCTCAGGGTGCCGACGTCTTTCCCTTCTTCGCTCTCAGCACTGCCAGAGCCCAGCTCCCAAATGGAAAACGTCCAGCGCCTGCTCCCACACCAAAGGGGCCAGGACTGCAAGCTGTTGCTGGCCCTCACCTTCCCTTGGCAGCCCTTCCACAGCCCCACAGACACTGCCGCTCTCAGCTTGCCAGCCACCTCAGGGTGCCGACGTTGTTGCCTTGCTCGCTCTCAGCACTGCCAGAGCCCAGCTCCCAAGTGGAAAACGTCCAGCGCCTGCTCCCACACCAAAGGGGCCAGGATTGCAAGCTGTTGCTGGCCCTCACCTTCCCTTGGCAGCCCTTCCACAGCCCCACAGACACTGCCGCTCTGAGCTTGCCAGCCACCTCAGGGTGCCGACGTTGTTGCCTTGCTCGCTCTCAGCACTGCCAGAGCCCAGCTCCCAAGTGGAAAATGTCCAGCGCCTGCTCCCACACCAAAGGGGCCAGGACTGCAAGCTGTTGCTGGCCCTCACCTTCCCTTGGCAGCCCTTCCACAGCCCCACAGACACTGCCGCTCTCAGCTTGCCAGCCACCTCAGGGTGCCGACGTCTTTCCCTTGCTCGCTCTCAGCACTGCCAGAGCCCAGCTCCCAAGTGGAAAACGTCCAGCGCCTGCTCCCACACCAAAGGGGCCAGGACTGCAAGCTCTTGCTGGCCCTCACCTTCCCTTGGCAGCCCTTCCACAGCCCCACAGACACTGCCGCTCTGACCTTGCCAGCCACCTCAGGGTGCCGACGTTGTTGCCTTGCTCGCTCTCAGCACTGCCAGAGCCCAGCTCCCAAATGGAAAACGTCCAGCGCCTGCTCCCACACCAAAGGGGCCAGGACTGCAAGCTGTTGCTGGCCCTCACCTTCCCTTGGCAGCCCTTCCACAGCCCCACAGACACTGCCGCTCTGAGCTTGCCAGCCACCTCAGGGTGCCGACGTTGTTGCCTTGCTCGCTCTCAGCACTGCCAGAGCCCAGCTCCCAAGTGGAAAACGTCCAGCGCCTGCTCCCACACCAAAGGGGCCAGGACTGCAAGCTGTTGCTGGCCCTCACCTTCCCTTGGCAGCCCTTCCACAGCCCCACAGACACTGCCGCTCTGAGCTTGCCAGCCACCTCAGGGTGCCGACGTTGTTGCCTTGCTCGCTCTCAGCACCGCCAGAGCCCAGCTCCCAAGTGGAAAACGTCCAGCGCCTGCTCCCACACCAAAGGGGCCAGGACTGCAAGCTGTTGCTGGCCCTCACCTTCCCTTGGCAGCCCTTCCACAGCCCCACAGACACTGCCGCTCTGAGCTTGCCAGCCACCTCAGGGTGCCGACGTTGTTGCCTTGCTCGCTCTCAGCACTGCCAGAGCCCAGCTCCCAAATGGAAAACGTCCAGCGCCTGCTCCCACACCAAAGGGGCCAGGACTGCAAGCTGTTGCTGGCCCTCACCTTCCCTTGGCAGCCCTTCCACAGCCCCACAGACACTGCCGCTCTCAGCTTGCCAGCCACCTCAGGGTGCCGACGTTGTTGCCTTGCTCGCTCTCAGCACTGCCAGAGCCCAGCTCCCAAATGGAAAATGTCCAGCGCCTGCTCCCACACCAAAGGGGCCAGGACTGCAAGCTCTTGCTGGCCCTCACCTTCCCTTGGCAGCCCTTCCACAGCCCCACAGACACTGCCGCTCTCAGCTTGCCAGCCACCTCAGGGTGCCGACGTTGTTGCCTTGCTCGCTCTCAGCACTGCCAGAGCCCAGCTCCCAAGTGGAAAACGTCCAGCGCCTGCTCCCACACCAAAGGGGCCAGGACTGCAAGCTGTTGCTGGCCCTCACCTTCCCTTGGCAGCCCTTCCACAGCCCCACAGACACTGCCGCTCTGACCTTGCCAGCCACCTCAGGGTGCCGACGTCTTTCCCTTGCTCGCTCTCAGCACTGCCAGAGCCCAGCTCCCAAATGGTAAAGGTCCAGCGCCTGCTCCCACACCAAAGGGGCCAGGACTGCAAGCTATTGCTGGCCCTCACCTTCCCTTGGCAGCCCTTCCACAGCCCCACAGACACTGCCGCTCTGAGCTTGCCAGCCACCTCAGGGTGCCGACGTCTTTCCCTTCTTCGCTCTCAGCACTGCCAGAGCCCAGCTCCCAAATGGAAAACGTCCAGCGCCTGCTCCCACACCAAAGGGGCCAGGACTGCAAGCTGTTGCTGGCCCTCACCTTCCCTTGGCAGCCCTTCCACAGCCCCACAGACACTGCCGCTCTCAGCTTGCCAGCCACCTCAGGGTGCCGACGTTGTTGCCTTGCTCGCTCTCAGCACTGCCAGAGCCCAGCTCCCAAGTGGAAAACGTCCAGCGCCTGCTCCCACACCAAAGGGGCCAGGATTGCAAGCTGTTGCTGGCCCTCACCTTCCCTTGGCAGCCCTTCCACAGCCCCACAGACACTGCCGCTCTGAGCTTGCCAGCCACCTCAGGGTGCCGACGTTGTTGCCTTGCTCGCTCTCAGCACTGCCAGAGCCCAGCTCCCAAGTGGAAAATGTCCAGCGCCTGCTCCCACACCAAAGGGGCCAGGACTGCAAGCTGTTGCTGGCCCTCACCTTCCCTTGGCAGCCCTTCCACAGCCCCACAGACACTGCCGCTCTCAGCTTGCCAGCCACCTCAGGGTGCCGACGTCTTTCCCTTGCTCGCTCTCAGCACTGCCAGAGCCCAGCTCCCAAGTGGAAAACGTCCAGCGCCTGCTCCCACACCAAAGGGGCCAGGACTGCAAGCTCTTGCTGGCCCTCACCTTCCCTTGGCAGCCCTTCCACAGCCCCACAGACACTGCCGCTCTGACCTTGCCAGCCACCTCAGGGTGCCGACGTTGTTGCCTTGCTCGCTCTCAGCACTGCCAGAGCCCAGCTCCCAAATGGAAAACGTCCAGCGCCTGCTCCCACACCAAAGGGGCCAGGACTGCAAGCTGTTGCTGGCCCTCACCTTCCCTTGGCAGCCCTTCCACAGCCCCACAGACACTGCCGCTCTGAGCTTGCCAGCCACCTCAGGGTGCCGACGTTGTTGCCTTGCTCGCTCTCAGCACCGCCAGAGCCCAGCTCCCAAGTGGAAAACGTCCAGCGCCTGCTCCCACACCAAAGGGGCCAGGACTGCAAGCTGTTGCTGGCCCTCACCTTCCCTCGGCAGCCCTTCCACAGCCCCACAGACACTGCCGCTCTGAGCTTGCCAGCCACCTCAGGGTGCCGACGTTGTTGCCTTGCTCGCTCTCAGCACTGCCAGAGCCCAGCTCCCAAATGGAAAACGTCCAGCGCCTGCTCCCACACCAAAGGGGCCAGGACTGCAAGCTGTTGCTGGCCCTCACCTTCCCTTGGCAGCCCTTCCACAGCCCCACAGACACTGCCGCTCTCAGCTTGCCAGCCACCTCAGGGTGCCGACGTTGTTGCCTTGCTCGCTCTCAGCACTGCCAGAGCCCAGCTCCCAAATGGAAAATGTCCAGCGCCTGCTCCCACACCAAAGGGGCCAGGACTGCAAGCTCTTGCTGGCCCTCACCTTCCCTTGGCAGCCCTTCCACAGCCCCACAGACACTGCCGCTCTCAGCTTGCCAGCCACCTCAGGGTGCCGACGTTGTTGACTTGCTCGCTCTCAGCACTGCCAGAGCCCAGCTCCCAAGTGGAAAACGTCCAGCGCCTGCTCCCACACCAAAGGGGCCAGGACTGCAAGCTGTTGCTGGCCCTCACCTTCCCTTGGCAGCCCTTCCACAGCCCCACAGACACTGCCGCTCTGACCTTGCCAGCCACCTCAGGGTGCCGACGTCTTTCCCTTGCTCGCTCTCAGCACTGCCAGAGCCCAGCTCCCAAATGGTAAAGGTCCAGCGCCTGCTCCCACACCAAAGGGGCCAGGACTGCAAGCTATTGCTGGCCCTCACCTTCCCTTGGCAGCCCTTCCACAGCCCCACAGACACTGCCGCTCTGAGCTTGCCAGCCACCTCAGGGTGCCGACGTCTTTCCCTTCTTCGCTCTCAGCACTGCCAGAGCCCAGCTCCCAAATGGAAAACGTCCAGCGCCTGCTCCCACACCAAAGGGGCCAGGACTGCAAGCTGTTGCTGGCCCTCACCTTCCCTTGGCAGCCCTTCCACAGCCCCACAGACACTGCCGCTCTCAGCTTGCCAGCCACCTCAGGGTGCCGACGTTGTTGCCTTGCTCGCTCTCAGCACTGCCAGAGCCCAGCTCCCAAGTGGAAAACGTCCAGCGCCTGCTCCCACACCAAAGGGGCCAGGATTGCAAGCTGTTGCTGGCCCTCACCTTCCCTTGGCAGCCCTTCCACAGCCCCACAGACACTGCCGCTCTCAGCTTGCCAGCCACCTCAGGGTGCCGACGTTGTTGCCTTGCTCGCTCTCAGCACTGCCAGAGCCCAGCTCCCAAGTGGAAAATGTCCAGCGCCTGCTCCCACACCAAAGGGGCCAGGACTGCAAGCTGTTGCTGGCCCTCACCTTCCCTTGGCAGCCCTTCCACAGCCCCACAGACACTGCCGCTCTCAGCTTGCCAGCCACCTCAGGGTGCCGACGTCTTTCCCTTGCTCGCTCTCAGCACTGCCAGAGCCCAGCTCCCAAGTGGAAAACGTCCAGCGCCTGCTCCCACACCAAAGGGGCCAGGACTGCAAGCTCTTGCTGGCCCTCACCTTCCCTTGGCAGCCCTTCCACAGCCCCACAGACACTGCCGCTCTGACCTTGCCAGCCACCTCAGGGTGCCGACGTTGTTGCCTTGCTCGCTCTCAGCACTGCCAGAGCCCAGCTCCCAAATGGAAAACGTCCAGCGCCTGCTCCCACACCAAAGGGGCCAGGACTGCAAGCTGTTGCTGGCCCTCACCTTCCCTTGGCAGCCCTTCCACAGCCCCACAGACACTGCCGCTCTGAGCTTGCCAGCCACCTCAGGGTGCCGACGTTGTTGCCTTGCTCGCTCTCAGCACTGCCAGAGCCCAGCTCCCAAGTGGAAAACGTCCAGTGCCTGCTCCCACACCAAAGGGGCCAGGACTGCAAGCTGTTGCTGGCCCTCACCTTCCCTTGGCAGCCCTTCCACAGCCCCACAGACACTGCCGCTCTCAGCTTGCCAGCCACCTCAGGGTGCCGACGTTGTTGCCTTGCTCGCTCTCAGCACCGCCAGAGCCCAGCTCCCAAGTGGAAAACGTCCAGCGCCTGCTCCCACACCAAAGGGGCCAGGACTGCAAGCTGTTGCTGGCCCTCACCTTCCCTCGGCAGCCCTTCCACAGCCCCACAGACACTGCCGCTCTGAGCTTGCCAGCCACCTCAGGGTGCCGACGTTGTTGCCTTGCTCGCTCTCAGCACTGCCAGAGCCCAGCTCCCAAATGGAAAACGTCCAGCGCCTGCTCCCACACCAAAGGGGCCAGGACTGCAAGCTGTTGCTGGCCCTCACCTTCCCTTGGCAGCCCTTCCACAGCCCCACAGACACTGCCGCTCTCAGCTTGCCAGCCACCTCAGGGTGCCGACGTTGTTGCCTTGCTCGCTCTCAGCACTGCCAGAGCCCAGCTCCCAAATGGAAAACGTCCAGCGCCTGCTCCCACACCAAAGGGGCCAGGACTGCAAGCTGTTGCTGGCCCTCACCTTCCCTTGGCAGCCCTTCCACAGCCCCACAGACACTGCCGCTCTGAGCTTGCCAGCCACCTCAGGGTGCCGACGTCTTTCCCTTGCTCGCTCTCAGCACTGCCAGAGCCCAGCTCCCAAATGGTAAAGGTCCAGCGCCTGCTCCCACACCAAAGGGGCCAGGACTGCAAGCTATTGCTGGCCCTCACCTTCCCTTGGCAGCCCTTCCACAGCCCCACAGACACTGCCGCTCTGAGCTTGCCAGCCACCTCAGGGTGCCGACGTCTTTCCCCTCTTCGCTCTCAGCACTGCCAGAGCCCAGCTCCCAAATGGAAAACGTCCAGCGCCTGCTCCCACACCAAAGGGGCCAGGACTGCAAGCTGTTGCTGGCCCTCACCTTCCCTTGGCAGCCCTTCCACAGCCCCACAGACACTGCCGCTCTCAGCTTGCCAGCCACCTCAGGGTGCCGACGTTGTTGCCTTGCTCGCTCTCAGCACTGCCAGAGCCCAGCTCCCAAGTGGAAAACGTCCAGCGCCTGCTCCCACACCAAAGGGGCCAGGACTGCAAGCTGTTGCTGGCCCTCACCTTCCCTTGGCAGCCCTTCCACAGCCCCACAGACACTGCCGCTCTGAGCTTGCCAGCCACCTCAGGGTGCCGACGTTGTTGCCTTGCTCGCTCTCAGCACTGCCAGAGCCCAGCTCCCAAGTGGAAAATGTCCAGCGCCTGCTCCCACACCAAAGGGGCCAGGACTGCAAGCTGTTGCTGGCCCTCACCTTCCCTTGGCAGCCCTTCCACAGCCCCACAGACACTGCCGCTCTCAGCTTGCCAGCCACCTCAGGGTGCCGACGTCTTTCCCTTGCTCGCTCTCAGCACTGCCAGAGCCCAGCTCCCAAGTGGAAAACGTCCAGCGCCTGCTCCCACACCAAAGGGGCCAGGACTGCAAGCTCTTGCTGGCCCTCACCTTCCCTTGGCAGCCCTTCCACAGCCCCACAGACACTGCCGCTCTGAGCTTGCCAGCCACCTCAGGGTGCCGACGTTGTTGCCTTGCTCGCTCTCAGCACTGCCAGAGCCCAGCTCCCAAGTGGAAAACGTCCAGCGCCTGCTCCCACACCAAAGGGGCCAGGACTGCAAGCTGTTGCTGGCCCTCACCTTCCCTTGGCAGCCCTTCCACAGCCCCACAGACACTGCCGCTCTGAGCTTGCCAGCCACCTCAGGGTGCCGACGTTGTTGCCTTGCTCGCTCTCAGCACTGCCAGAGCCCAGCTCCCAAGTGGAAAACGTCCAGCGCCTGCTCCCACACCAAAGGGGCCAGGACTGCAAGCTCTTGCTGGCCCTCACCTTCCCTTGGCAGCCCTTCCACAGCCCCACAGACACTGCCGCTCTGAGCTTGCCAGCCACCTCAGGGTGCCGACGTTGTTGCCTTGCTCGCTCTCAGCACTGCCAGAGCCCAGCTCCCAAATGGAAAACGTCCAGCGCCTGCTCCCACACCAAAGGGGCCAGGACTGCAAGCTGTTGCTGGCCCTCACCTTCCCTTGGCAGCCCTTCCACAGCCCCACAGACACTGCCGCTCTCAGCTTGCCAGCCACCTCAGGGTGCCGACGTCTTTCCCTTGCTCGCTCTCAGCACTGCCAGAGCCCAGCTCCCAAATGGAAAACGTCCAGCGCCTGCTCCCACACCAAAGGGGCCAGGACTGCAAGCTGTTGCTGGCCCTCACCTTCCCTTGGCAGCCCTTCCACAGCCCCACAGACACTGCCGCTCTGAGCTTGCCAGCCACCTCAGGGTGCCGACGTCTTTCCCTTCTTCGCTCTCAGCACTGCCAGAGCCCAGCTCCCAAATGGAAAACGTCCAGCGCCTGCTCCCACACCAAAGGGGCCAGGACTGCAAGCTGTTGCTGGCCCTCACCTTCCCTCGGCAGCCCTTCCACAGCCCCACAGACACTGCCGCTCTGAGCTTGCCAGCCACCTCAGGGTGCCGACGTTGTTGCCTTGCTCGCTCTCAGCACTGCCAGAGCCCAGCTCCCAAATGGAAAACGTCCAGCGCCTGCTCCCACACCAAAGGGGCCAGGACTGCAAGCTGTTGCTGGCCCTCACCTTCCCTTGGCAGCCCTTCCACAGCCCCACAGACACTGCCGCTCTCAGCTTGCCAGCCACCTCAAGGTGCCGACGTCTTTCCCTTCCTCGCTCTCAGCACTGCCAGAGCCCAGCTCCCAAATGGTAAAGGTCCAGCGCCTGCTCCCACACCAAAGGGGCCAGGACTGCAAGCTGTTGCTGGCCCTCACCTTCCCTTGGCAGCCCTTCCACAGCCCCACAGACACTGCCGCTCTGAGCTTGCCAGCCACCTCAGGGTGCCGACGTCTTTCCCTTCTTCGCTCTCAGCACTGCCAGAGCCCAGCTCCCAAATGGAAAACGTCCAGCGCCTGCTCCCACACCAAAGGGGCCAGGACTGCAAGCTGTTGCTGGCCCTCACCTTCCCTCGGCAGCCCTTCCACAGCCCCACAGACACTGCCGCTCTGAGCTTGCCAGCCACCTCAGGGTGCCGACGTTGTTGCCTTGCTCGCTCTCAGCACTGCCAGAGCCCAGCTCCCAAATGGAAAACGTCCAGCGCCTGCTCCCACACCAAAGGGGCCAGGACTGCAAGCTGTTGCTGGCCCTCACCTTCCCTTGGCAGCCCTTCCACAGCCCCACAGACACTGCCGCTCTGAGCTTGCCAGCCACCTCAGGGTGCCGACGTCTTTCCCTTCTTCGCTCTCAGCACTGCCAGAGCCCAGCTCCCAAATGGAAAACGTCCAGCGCCTGCTCCCACACCAAAGGGGCCAGGACTGCAAGCTGTTGCTGGCCCTCACCTTCCCTTGGCAGCCCTTCCACAGCCCCACAGACACTGCCGCTCTGAGCTTGCCAGCCACCTCAGGGTGCCGACGTTGTTGCCTTGCTCGCTCTCAGCACTGCCAGAGCCCAGCTCCCAAGTGGAAAACGTCCAGCGCCTGCTCCCACACCAAAGGGGCCAGGACTGCAAGCTGTTGCTGGGCCTCACCTTCCCTTGGCAGCCCTTCCACAGCCCCACAGACACTGCCGCTCTCAGCTTGCCAGCCACCTCAGGGTGCCGACGTCTTTCCCTTGCTCGCTCTCAGCACTGCCAGAGCCCAGCTCCCAAGTGGAAAACGTCCAGCGCCTGCTCCCACACCAAAGGGGCCAGGACTGCAAGCTCTTGCTGGCCCTCACCTTCCCTTGGCAGCCCTTCCACAGCCCCACAGACACTGCCGCTCTGAGCTTGCCAGCCACCTCAGGGTGCCGACGTTGTTGCCTTGCTCGCTCTCAGCACTGCCAGAGCCCAGCTCCCAAGTGGAAAACGTCCAGCGCCTGCTCCCACACCAAAGGGGCCAGGACTGCAAGCTCTTGCTGGCCCTCACCTTCCCTTGGCAGCCCTTCCACAGCCCCACAGACACTGCCGCTCTCAGCTTGCCAGCCACCTCAGGGTGCCGACGTTGTTGCCTTGCTCGCTCTCAGCACTGCCAGAGCCCAGCTCCCAAGTGGAAAACGTCCAGCGCCTGCTCCCACACCAAAGGGGCCAGGACTGCAAGCTGTTGCTGGCCCTCACCTTCCCTTGGCAGCCCTTCCACAGCCCCACAGACACTGCCGCTCTGAGCTTGCCAGCCACCTCAGGGTGCCGACGTCTTTCCCTTGCTCGCTCTCAGCACTGCCAGAGCCCAGCTCCCAAATGGAAAACGTCCAGCGCCTGCTCCCACACCAAAGGGGCCAGGACTGCAAGCTGTTGCTGGCCCTCACCTTCCCTTGGCAGCCCTTCCACAGCCCCACAGACACTGCCGCTCTGAGCTTGCCAGCCACCTCAGGGTGCCGACGTCTTTCCCTTGCTCGCTCTCAGCACTGCCAGAGCCCAGCTCCCAAATGGAAAACGTCCAGCGCCTGCTCCCACACCAAAGGGGCCAGGACTGCAAGCTGTTGCTGGCCCTCACCTTCCCTTGGCAGCCCTTCCACAGCCCCACAGACACTGCCGCTCTGAGCTTGCCAGCCACCTCAGGGTGCCGACGTTGTTGCCTTGCTCGCTCTCAGCACTGCCAGAGCCCAGCTCCCAAATGGAAAACGTCCAGCGCCTGCTCCCACACCAAAGGGGCCAGGATTGCAAGCTGTTGCTGGCCCTCACCTTCCCTCGGCAGCCCTTCCACAGCCCCACAGACACTGCCGCTCTCAGCTTGCCAGCCACCTCAGGGTGCCGACGTTGTTGCCTTGCTCGCTCTCAGCACTGCCAGAGCCCAGCTCCCAAATGGAAAACGTCCAGCGCCTGCTCCCACACCAAAGGGGCCAGGACTGCAAGCTGTTGCTGGCCCTCACCTTCCCTTGGCAGCCCTTCCACAGCCCCACAGACACTGCCGCTCTGAGCTTGCCAGCCACCTCAGGGTGCCGACGTTGTTGCCTTGCTCGCTCTCAGCACTGCCAGAGCCCAGCTCCCAAATGGAAAACGTCCAGCGCCTGCTCCCACACCAAAGGGGCCAGGACTGCAAGCTGTTGCTGGCCCTCACCTTCCCTCGGCAGCCCTTCCACAGCCCCACAGACACTGCCGCTCTGAGCTTGCCAGCCACCTCAGGGTGCCGACGTTGTTGCCTTGCTCGCTCTCAGCACTGCCAGAGCCCAGCTCCCAAATGGAAAACGTCCAGCGCCTGCTCCCACACCAAAGGGGCCAGGACTGCAAGCTGTTGCTGGCCCTCACCTTCCCTTGGCAGCACTTCCACAGCCCCACAGACACTGCCGCTCTCAGCTTGCCAGCCACCTCAGGGTGCCGATGTTGTTGCCTTGCTCGCTCTCAGCACTGCCAGAGCCCAGCTCCCAAATGGAAAACGTCCAGCGCCTGCTCCCACACCAAAGGGGCCAGGACTGCAAGCTGTTGCTGGCCCTCACCTTCCCTCGGCAGCCCTTCCACAGCCCCACAGAACCTGGCTGGCTGAGCTTGCCAGCCACCTCAGGGTGCCGACGTTGTTTCCTTGCTCGCTCTCAGCACTGCCAGAGCCCAGCTCCCAAGTGGAAAACGTCCAGCGCCTGCTCCCACACCAAAGGGGCCAGGACTGCAAGCTCTTGCTGGCCCTCCCCTTCCCTTGGCAGCCCTTCCACAGCCCCACAGACACTGCCGCTCTGAGCTTGCCAGCCACCTCAGGGTGCCGACGTTGTTGCCTTGCTCGCTCTCAGCACTGCCAGAGCCCAGCTCCCAAATGGAAAACGTCCAGCGCCTGCTCCCACACCAAAGGGGCCAGGACTGCAAGCTGTTGCTGGCCCTCACCTTCCCTTGGCAGCCCTTCCACAGCCCCACAGACACTGCCGCTCTGAGCTTGCCAGCCACCTCAGGGTGCCGACGTTGTTGCCTTGCTCGCTCTCAGCACTGCCAGAGCCCAGCTCCCAAATGGAAAACGTCCAGCGCCTGCTCCCACACCAAAGGGGCCAGGACTGCAAGCTCTTGCTGGCCCTCACCTTCCCTTGGCAGCCCTTCCACAGCCCCACAGACACTGCCGCTCTGAGCTTGCCAGCCACCTCAGGGTGCCGACGTTGTTGCCTTGCTCGCTCTCAGCACTGCCAGAGCCCAGCTCCCAAATGGAAAACGTCCAGCGCCTGCTCCCACACCAAAGGGGCCAGGACTGCAAGCTGTTGCTGGCCCTCACCTTCCCTTGGCAGCCCTTCCACAGCCCCACAGACACTGCCGCTCTCAGCTTGCCAGCCACCTCAGGGTGCCGACGTCTTTCCCTTGCTCGCTCTCAGCACTGCCAGAGCCCAGCTCCCAAGTGGAAAACGTACAGCGCCTGCTCCCACACCAAAGGGGCCAGGATTGCAAGCTGTTGCTGGCCCTCCCCTTCCCTTGGCAGCCCTTCCACAGCCCCACAGACACTGCCGCTCTGAGCTTGCCAGCCACCTCAGGGTGCCGACGTTGTTGCCTTGCTCGCTCTCAGCACTGCCAGAGCCCAGCTCCCAAATGGAAAACGTCCAGCGCCTGCTCCCACACTAAAGGGGCCAGGACTGCAAGCTGTTGCTGGCCCTCCCCTTCCCTCGGCAGCCCTTCCACAGCCCCACAGACACTGCCGCTCTGAGCTTGCCAGCCACCTCAGGGTGCCGACGTTGTTGCCTTGCTCGCTCTCAGCACTGCCAGAGCCCAGCTCCCAAGTGGAAAACGTCCAGCGCCTGCTCCCACACCAAAGGGGCCAGGACTGCAAGCTGTTGCTGGCCCTCACCTTCCCTTGGCAGCCCTTCCACAGCCCCACAGACACTGCCGCTCTGAGCTTGCCAGCCACCTCAGGGTGCCGACGTTGTTGCCTTGCTCGCTCTCAGCACTGCCAGAGCCCAGCTCCCAAATGGAAAACGTCCAGCGCCTGCTCCCACACCAAAGGGGCCAGGACTGCAAGCTGTTGCTGGCCCTCACCTTCCCTTGGCAGCCCTTCCACAGCCCCACAGACACTGCCGCTCTGAGCTTGCCAGCCACCTCAGGGTGCCGACGTTGTTGCCTTGCTCGCTCTCAGCACTGCCAGAGCCCAGCTCCCAAATGGAAAACGTCCAGCGCCTGCTCCCACACCAAAGGGGCCAGGACTGCAAGCTGTTGCTGGCCCTCACCTTCCCTCGGCAGCCCTTCCACAGCCCCACAGACACTGCCGCTCTGAGCTTGCCAGCCACCTCAGGGTGCCGACGTTGTTGCCTTGCTCGCTCTCAGCACTGCCAGAGCCCAGCTCCCAAATGGAAAACGTCCAGCGCCTGCTCCCACACCAAAGGGGCCAGGACTGCAAGCTGTTGCTGGCCCTCACCTTCCCTTGGCAGCCCTTCCACAGCCCCACAGACACTGCCGCTCTCAGCTTGCCAGCCACCTCAGGGTGCCGACGTTGTTGCCTTGCTCGCTCTCAGCACTGCCAGAGCCCAGCTCCCAAACGGAAAACGTCCAGCGCCTGCTCCCACACCAAAGGGGCCAGGACTGCAAGCTGTTGCTGGCCCTCACCTTCCCTTGGCAGCCCTTCCACAGCCCCACAGACACTGCCGCTCTCAGCTTGCCAGCCACCTCAGGGTGCCGACGTTGTTGCCTTGCTCGCTCTCAGCACTGCCAGAGCCCAGCTCCCAAGTGGAAAACGTCCAGCGCCTGCTCCCACACCAAAGGGGCCAGGACTGCAAGCTGTTGCTGGCCCTCACCTTCCCTTGGCAGCCCTTCCACAGCCCCACAGAACCTGGCTGGCTGAGCTTGCCAGCCACCTCAGGGTGCCGACGTTGTTGCCTTGCTCGCTCTCAGCACTGCCAGAGCCCAGCTCCCAAATGGAAAATGTCCAGCGCCTGCTCCCACACCAAAGGGGCCAGGACTGCAAGCTGTTGCTGGCCCTCACCTTCCCTTGGCAGCCCTTCCACAGCCCCACAGACACTGCCGCTCTCAGCTTGCCAGCCACCTCAGGGTGCCGACGTCTTTCCCTTGCTCGCTCTCAGCACTGCCAGAGCCCAGCTCCCAAGTGGAAAACGTCCAGCGCCTGCTCCCACACCAAAGGGGCCAGGACTGCAAGCTCTTGCTGGCCCTCACCTTCCCTTGGCAGCCCTTCCACAGCCCCACAGACACTGCCGCTCTCAGCTTGCCAGCCACCTCAGGGTGCCGACGTTGTTGCCTTGCTCGCTCTCAGCACTGCCAGAGCCCAGCTCCCAAATGGAAAACGTCCAGCGCCTGCTCCCACACCAAAGGGGCCAGGACTGCAAGCTGTTGCTGGCCCTCACCTTCCCTTGGCAGCCCTTCCACAGCCCCACAGACACTGCCGCTCTGAGCTTGCCAGCCACCTCAGGGTGCCGACGTTGTTGCCTTGCTCGCTCTCAGCACTGCCAGAGCCCAGCTCCCAAGTGGAAAACGTCCAGCGCCTGCTCCCACACCAAAGGGGCCAGGATTGCAAGCTGTTGCTGGCCCTCCCCTTCCCTTGGCAGCCCTTCCACAGCCCCACAGACACTGCCGCTCTGAGCTTGCCAGCCACCTCAGGGTGCCGACGTTGTTGCCTTGCTCGCTCTCAGCACTGCCAGAGCCCAGCTCCCAAATGGAAAACGTCCAGCGCCTGCTCCCACACCAAAGGGGCCAGGACTGCAAGCTGTTGCTGGCCCTCACCTTCCCTTGGCAGCCCTTCCACAGCCCCACAGACACTGCCGCTCTCAGCTTGCCAGCCACCTCAGGGTGCCGACGTTGTTGCCTTGCTCGCTCTCAGCACTGCCAGAGCCCAGCTCCCAAATGGAAAACGTCCAGCGCCTGCTCCCACACCAAAGGGGCCAGGACTGCAAGCTGTTGCTGGCCCTCACCTTCCCTTGGCAGCCCTTCCACAGCCCCACAGACACTGCCGCTCTCAGCTTGCCAGCCACCTCAGGGTGCCGACGTTGTTGCCTTGCTCGCTCTCAGCACTGCCAGAGCCCAGCTCCCAAGTGGAAAACGTCCAGCGCCTGCTCCCACACCAAAGGGGCCAGGACTGCAAGCTGTTGCTGGCCCTCACCTTCCCTTGGCAGCCCTTCCACAGCCCCACAGAACCTGGCTGGCTGAGCTTGCCAGCCACCTCAGGGTGCCGACGTTGTTGCCTTGCTCGCTCTCAGCACTGCCAGAGCCCAGCTCCCAAGTGGAAAATGTCCAGCGCCTGCTCCCACACCAAAGGGGCCAGGACTGCAAGCTGTTGCTGGCCCTCACCTTCCCTTGGCAGCCCTTCCACAGCCCCACAGACACTGCCGCTCTCAGCTTGCCAGCCACCTCAGGGTGCCGACGTCTTTCCCTTGCTCGCTCTCAGCACTGCCAGAGCCCAGCTCCCAAGTGGAAAACGTCCAGCGCCTGCTCCCACACCAAAGGGGCCAGGACTGCAAGCTGTTGCTGGCCCTCACCTTCCCTTGGCAGCCCTTCCACAGCCCCACAGACACTGCCGCTCTGAGGTTGACAGCCACCTCAGGGTGCCGACGTTGTTGCCTTGCTCGCTCTCAGCACTGCCAGAGCCCAGCTCCCAAATGGAAAACGTCCAGCGCCTGCTCCTACACCAAAGGGGCCAGGACTGCAAGCTGTTGCTGGCCCTCACCTTCCCTTGGCAGCCCTTCCACAGCCCCACAGACACTGCCGCTCTCAGCTTGCCAGCCACCTCAGGGTGCCGACGTCTTTCCCTTGCTCGCTCTCAGCACTGCCAGAGCCCAGCTCCCAAATGGTAAAGGTCCAGCGCCTGCTCCCACACCAAAGGGGCCAGGACTGCAAGCTATTGCTGGCCCTCACCTTCCCTTGGCAGCCCTTCCACAGCCCCACAGACACTGCCGCTCTGAGCTTGCCAGCCACCTCAGGGTGCCGACGTCTTTCCCTTCTTCGCTCTCAGCACTGCCAGAGCCCAGCTCCCAAATGGAAAACGTCCAGCGCCTGCTCCCACACCAAAGGGGCCAGGACTGCAAGCTGTTGCTGGCCCTCACCTTCCCTTGGCAGCCCTTCCACAGCCCCACAGACACTGCCGCTCTGAGCTTGCCAGCCACCTCAGGGTGCCGACGTTGTTGCCTTGCTCGCTCTCAGCACTGCCAGAGCCCAGCTCCCAAGTGGAAAACGTCCAGCGCCTGCTCCCACACCAAAGGGGCCAGGATTGCAAGCTTTTGCTGGCCCTCCCCTTCCCTTGGCATCCCTTCCACAGCCCCACAGACACTGCCGCTCTGAGCTTGCCAGCCACCTCAGGGTGCCGACGTTGTTGCCTTGCTCGCTCTCAGCACTGCCAGAGCGCAGCTCCCAAATGGAAAACGTCCAGCGCCTGCTCCCACACCAAAGGGGCCAGGACTGCAAGCTGTTGCTGGCCCTCACCTTCCCTTGGCAGCCCTTCCACAGCCCCACAGACACTGCCGCTCTGAGCTTGCCAGCCACCTCAGGGTGCCGACGTTGTTGCCTTGCTCGCTCTCAGCACTGCCAGAGCCCAGCTCCCAAATGGAAAACGTCCAGCGCCTGCTCCCACACCAAAGGGGCCAGGACTGCAAGCTGTTGCTGGCCCTCACCTTCCCTTGGCAGCCCTTCCACAGCCCCACAGACACTGCCGCTCTCAGCTTGCCAGCCACCTCAGGGTGCCGACGTTGTTGCCTTGCTCGCTCTCAGCACTGCCAGAGCCCAGCTCCCAAATGGAAAACGTCCAGCGCCTGCTCCCACACCAAAGGGGCCAGGACTGCAAGCTGTTGCTGGCCCTCACCTTCCCTTGGCAGCCCTTCCACAGCCCCACAGACACTGCCGCTCTCAGCTTGCCAGCCACCTCAGGGTGCCGACGTTGTTGCCTTGCTCGCTCTCAGCACTGCCAGAGCCCAGCTCCCAAGTGGAAAACGTCCAGCGCCTGCTCCCACACCAAAGGGGCCAGGACTGCAAGCTGTTGCTGGCCCTCACCTTCCCTTGGCAGCCCTTCCACAGCCCCACAGAAACTGGCTGGCTGAGCTTGCCAGCCACCTCAGGGTGCCGACGTTGTTGCCTTGCTCGCTCTCAGCACTGCCAGAGCCCAGCTCCCAAGTGGAAAATGTCCAGCGCCTGCTCCCACACCAAAGGGGCCAGGACTGCAAGCTGTTGCTGGCCCTCACCTTCCCTTGGCAGCCCTTCCACAGCCCCACAGACACTGCCGCTCTCAGCTTGCCAGCCACCTCAGGGTGCCGACGTCTTTCCCTTGCTCGCTCTCAGCACTGCCAGAGCCCAGCTCCCAAGTGGAAAACGTCCAGCGCCTGCTCCCACACCAAAGGGGCCAGGACTGCAAGCTCTTGCTGGCCCTCACCTTCCCTTGGCAGCCCTTCCACAGCCCCACAGACACTGCCGCTCTGAGCTTGCCAGCCACCTCAGGGTGCCGACGTTGTTGCCTTGCTCGCTCTCAGTACTGCCAGAGCCCAGCTCCCAAGTGGAAAACGTCCAGCGCCTGCTCCCACACCAAAGGGGCCAGGACTGCAAGCTGTTGCTGGCCCTCACCTTCCCTTGGCAGCCCTTCCACAGCCCCACAGACACTGCCGCTCTGAGCTTGCCAGCCACCTCAGGGTGCCGACGTTGTTGCCTTGCTCGCTCTCAGCACTGCCAGAGCCCAGCTCCCAAATGGAAAACGTCCAGCGCCTGCTCCCACACCAAAGGGGCCAGGACTGCAAGCTGTTGCTGGCCCTCACCTTCCCTTGGCAGCCCTTCCACAGCCCCACAGACACTGCCGCTCTGAGCTTGCCAGCCACCTCAGGGTGCCGACGTTGTTGCCTTGCTCGCTCTCAGCACTGCCAGAGCCCAGCTCCCAAGTGGAAAACGTCCAGCGCCTGCTCCCACACCAAAGGGGCCAGGATTGCAAGCTGTTGCTGGCCCTCCCCTTCCCTTGGCAGCCCTTCCACAGCCCCACAGACACTGCCGCTCTGAGCTTGCCAGCCACCTCAGGGTGCCGACGTTGTTGCCTTGCACGCTCTCAGCACTGCCAGAGCCCAGCTCCCAAATGGAAAACGTCCAGCGCCTGCTCCCACACCAAAGGGGCCAGGACTGCAAGCTGTTGCTGGCCCTCACCTTCCCTCGGCAGCCCTTCCACAGCCCCACAGACACTGCCGCTCTGAGCTTGCCAGCCACCTCAGGGTGCCGACGTTGTTGCCTTGCTCGCTCTCAGCACTGCCAGAGCCCAGCTCCCAAATGGAAAACGTCCAGCGCCTGCTCCCACACCAAAGGGGCCAGGACTGCAAGCTGTTGCTGGCCCTCACCTTCCCTTGGCAGCCCTTCCACAGCCCCACAGACACTGCCGCTCTGAGCTTGCCAGCCACCTCAGGGTGCCGACGTTGTTGCCTTGCTCGCTCTCAGCACTGCCAGAGCCCAGCTCCCAAATGGAAAACGTCCAGCGCCTGCTCCCACACCAAAGGGGCCAGGACTGCAAGCTCTTGCTGGCCCTCACCTTCCCTTGGCAGCCCTTCCACAGCCCCACAGAACCTGGCTGGCTGAGCTTGCCAGCCACCTCAGGGTGCCGACGTTGTTGCCTTGCTCGCTCTCAGCACTGCCAGAGCCCAGCTCCCAAGTGGAAAATGTCCAGCGCCTGCTCCCACACCAAAGGGGCCAGGACTGCAAGCTGTTGCTGGCCCTCACCTTCCCTTGGCAGCCCTTCCACAGCCCCACAGACACTGCCGCTCTGAGCTTGCCAGCCACCTCAGGGTGCCGACGTTGTTGCCTTGCTCGCTCTCAGCACTGCCAGAGCCCAGCTCCCAAATGGAAAACGTCCAGCGCCTGCTCCCACACCAAAGGGGCCAGGACTGCAAGCTCTTGCTGGCCCTCACCTTCCCTTGGCAGCCCTTCCACAGCCCCACAGAACCTGGCTGGCTGAGCTTGCCAGCCACCTCAGGGTGCCGACGTCTTTCCCTTGCTCGCTCTCAGCACTGCCAGAGCCCAGCTCCCAAATGGTAAAGGTCCAGCGCCTGCTCCCACACCAAAGGGGCCAGGACTGCAAGCTATTGCTGGCCCTCACCTTCCCTTGGCAGCCCTTCCACAGCCCCACAGACACTGCCGCTCTGAGCTTGCCAGCCACCTCAGGGTGCCGACGTTGTTGCCTTGCTCGCTCTCAGCACTGCCAGAGCCCAGCTCCCAAATGGAAAACGTCCAGCGCCTGCTCCCACACCAAAGGGGCCAGGACTGCAAGCTGTTGCTGGCCCTCACCTTCCCTTGGCAGCCCTTCCACAGCCCCACAGAACCTGGCTGGCTGAGCTTGCCAGCCACCTCAGGGTGCCGACGTTGTTGCCTTGCTCGCTCTCAGCACTGCCAGAGCCCAGCTCCCAAGTGGAAAATGTCCAGCGCCTGCTCCCACACCAAAGGGGCCAGGATTGCAAGCTGTTGCTGGCCCTCACCTTCCCTCGGCAGCCCTTCCACAGCCCCACAGACACTGCCGCTCTGAGCTTGCCAGCCACCTCAGGGTGCCGACGTTGTTGCCTTGCTCGCTCTCAGCACTGCCAGAGCCCAGCTCCCAAATGGAAAACGTCCAGCGCCTGCTCCCACACCAAAGGGGCCAGGACTGCAAGCTGTTGCTGGCCCTCACCTTCCCTTGGCAGCCCTTCCACAGCCCCACAGACACTGCCGCTCTGAGCTTGCCAGCCACCTCAGGGTGCCGACGTTGTTGCCTTGCTCGCTCTCAGCACTGCCAGAGCCCAGCTCCCAAATGGAAAACGTCCAGCGCCTGCTCCCACACCAAAGGGGCCAGGACTGCAAGCTGTTGCTGGCCCTCACCTTCCCTTGGCAGCCCTTCCACAGCCCCACAGACACTGCCGCTCTCAGCTTGCCAGCCACCTCAGGGTGCCGACGTTGTTGCCTTGCTCGCTCTCAGCACTGCCAGAGCCCAGCTCCCAAATGGAAAACGTCCAGCGCCTGCTCCCACACCAAAGGGGCCAGGACTGCAAGCTGTTGCTGGCCCTCACCTTCCCTTGGCAGCCCTTCCACAGCCCCACAGACACTGCCGCTCTCAGCTTGCCAGCCACCTCAGGGTGCCGACGTTGTTGCCTTGCTCGCTCTCAGCACTGCCAGAGCCCAGCTCCCAAATGGAAAACGTCCAGCGCCTGCTCCCACACCAAAGGGGCCAGGACTGCAAGCTGTTGCTGTCCCTCACCTTCCCTTGGCAGCCCTTCCACAGCCCCACAGAACCTGGCTGGCTGAGCTTGCCAGCCACCTCAGGGTGCCGACGTTGTTGCCTTGCTCGCTCTCAGCACTGCCAGAGCCCAGCTCCCAAGTGGAAAATGTCCAGCGCCTGCTCCCACACCAAAGGGGCCAGGACTGCAAGCTGTTGCTGGCCCTCCCCTTCCCTTGGCAGCCCTTCCACAGCCCCACAGACACTGCCGCTCTCAGCTTGCCAGCCACCTCAGGGTGCCGACGTCTTTCCCTTGCTCGCTCTCAGCACTGCCAGAGCCCAGCTCCCAAGTGGAAAACGTCCAGCGCCTGCTCCCACACCAAAGGGGCCAGGACTGCAAGCTGTTGCTGGCCCTCACCTTCCCTTGGCAGCCCTTCCACAGCCCCACAGAACCTGGCTGGCTGAGCTTGCCAGCCACCTCAGGGTGCCGACGTCTTTCCCTTGCTCGCTCTCAGCACTGCCAGAGCCCAGCTCCCAAATGGTAAAGGTCCAGCGCCTGCTCCCACACCAAAGGGGCCAGGACTGCAAGCTATTGCTGGCCCTCACCTTCCCTTGGCAGCCCTTCCACAGCCCCACAGACACTGCCGCTCTCAGCTTGCCAGCCACCTCAGGGTGCCGACGTTGTTGCCTTGCTCGCTCTCAGCACTGCCAGAGCCCAGCTCCCAAATGGAAAACGTCCAGCGCCTGCTCCCACACCAAAGGGGCCAGGACTGCAAGCTGTTGCTGGCCCTCACCTTCCCTTGGCAGCCCTTCCACAGCCCCACAGAACCTGGCTGGCTGAGCTTGCCAGCCACCTCAGGGTGCCGACGTTGTTGCCTTGCTCGCTCTCAGCACTGCCAGAGCCCAGCTCCCAAGTGGAAAATGTCCAGCGCCTGCTCCCACACCAAAGGGGCCAGGATTGCAAGCTGTTGCTGGCCCTCACCTTCCCTCGGCAGCCCTTCCACAGCCCCACAGACACTGCCGCTCTGAGCTTGCCAGCCACCTCAGGGTGCCGACGTTGTTGCCTTGCTCGCTCTCAGCACTGCCAGAGCCCAGCTCCCAAATGGAAAACGTCCAGCGCCTGCTCCCACACCAAAGGGGCCAGGACTGCAAGCTGTTGCTGGCCCTCACCTTCCCTTGGCAGCCCTTCCACAGCCCCACAGACACTGCCGCTCTGAGCTTGCCAGCCACCTCAGGGTGCCGACGTTGTTGCCTTGCTCGCTCTCAGCACTGCCAGAGCCCAGCTCCCAAATGGAAAACGTCCAGCGCCTGCTCCCACACCAAAGGGGCCAGGACTGCAAGCTGTTGCTGGCCCTCACCTTCCCTTGGCAGCCCTTCCACAGCCCCACAGACACTGCCGCTCTCAGCTTGCCAGCCACCTCAGGGTGCCGACGTTGTTGCCTTGCTCGCTCTCAGCACTGCCAGAGCCCAGCTCCCAAATGGAAAACGTCCAGCGCCTGCTCCCACACCAAAGGGGCCAGGACTGCAAGCTGTTGCTGGCCCTCACCTTCCCTTGGCAGCCCTTCCACAGCCCCACAGACACTGCCGCTCTCAGCTTGCCAGCCACCTCAGGGTGCCGACGTTGTTGCCTTGCTCGCTCTCAGCACTGCCAGAGCCCAGCTCCCAAATGGAAAACGTCCAGCGCCTGCTCCCACACCAAAGGGGCCAGGACTGCAAGCTGTTGCTGTCCCTCACCTTCCCTTGGCAGCCCTTCCACAGCCCCACAGAACCTGGCTGGCTGAGCTTGCCAGCCACCTCAGGGTGCCGACGTTGTTGCCTTGCTCGCTCTCAGCACTGCCAGAGCCCAGCTCCCAAGTGGAAAATGTCCAGCGCCTGCTCCCACACCAAAGGGGCCAGGACTGCAAGCTGTTGCTGGCCCTCCCCTTCCCTTGGCAGCCCTTCCACAGCCCCACAGACACTGCCGCTCTCAGCTTGCCAGCCACCTCAGGGTGCCGACGTCTTTCCCTTGCTCGCTCTCAGCACTGCCAGAGCCCAGCTCCCAAGTGGAAAACGTCCAGCGCCTGCTCCCACACCAAAGGGGCCAGGACTGCAAGCTGTTGCTGGCCCTCACCTTCCCTTGGCAGCCCTTCCACAGCCCCACAGACACTGCCGCTCTCAGCTTGCCAGCCACCTCAGGGTACCGACGTTGTTGCCTTGCTCGCTCTCAGCACTGCCAGAGCCCAGCTCCCAAATGGAAAACGTCCAGCGCCTGCTCCCACACCAAAGGGGCCAGGACTGCAAGCTGTTGCTGGCCCTCACCTTCCCTTGGCAGCCCTTCCACAGCCCCACAGAACCTGGCTGGCTGAGCTTGCCAGCCACCTCAGGGTGCCGACGTTGTTGCCTTGCTCGCTCTCAGCACTGCCAGAGCCCAGCTCCCAAGTGGAAAATGTCCAGCGCCTGCTCCCACACCAAAGGGGCCAGGATTGCAAGCTGTTGCTGGCCCTCACCTTCCCTCGGCAGCCCTTCCACAGCCCCACAGACACTGCCGCTCTGAGCTTGCCAGCCACCTCAGGGTGCCGACGTTGTTGCCTTGCTCGCTCTCAGCACTGCCAGAGCCCAGCTCCCAAATGGAAAACGTCCAGCGCCTGCTCCCACACCAAAGGGGCCAGGACTGCAAGCTGTTGCTGGCCCTCACCTTCCCTCGGCAGCCCTTCCACAGCCCCACAGACACTGCCGCTCTGAGCTTGCCAGCCACCTCAGGGTGCCGACGTTGTTGCCTTGCTCGCTCTCAGCACTGCCAGAGCCCAGCTCCCAAATGGAAAACGTCCAGCGCCTGCTCCCACACCAAAGGGGCCAGGACTGCAAGCTGTTGCTGGCCCTCCCCTTCCCTTGGCAGCCCTTCCACAGCCCCACAGACACTGCCGCTCTCAGCTTGCCAGCCACCTCAGGGTGCCGACGTTGTTGCCTTGCTCGCTCTCAGCACTGCCAGAGCCCAGCTCCCAAATGGAAAACGTCCAGCGCCTGCTCCCACACCAAAGGGGCCAGGACTGCAAGCTGTTGCTGGCCCTCACCTTCCCTCGGCAGCCCTTCCACAGCCCCACAGACACTGCCGCTCTGAGCTTGCCAGCCACCTCAGGGTGCCGACGTCTTTCCCTTGCTCGCTCTCAGCACTGCCAGAGCCCAGCTCCCAAATGGTAAAGGTCCAGCGCCTGCTCCCACACCAAAGGGGCCAGGACTGCAAGCTATTGCTGGCCCTCACCTTCCCTTGGCAGCCCTTCCACAGCCCCACAGACACTGCCGCTCTGAGCTTGCCAGCCACCTCAGGGTGCCGACGTTGTTGCCTTGCTCGCTCTCAGCACTGCCAGAGCCCAGCTCCCAAATGGAAAACGTCCAGCGCCTGCTCCCACACCAAAGGGGCCAGGACTGCAAGCTGTTGCTGGCCCTCACCTTCCCTTGGCAGCCCTTCCACAGCCCCACAGAACCTGGCTGGCTGAGCTTGCCAGCCACCTCAGGGTGCCGACGTTGTTGCCTTGCTCGCTCTCAGCACTGCCAGAGCCCAGCTCCCAAGTGGAAAATGTCCAGCGCCTGCTCCCACACCAAAGGGGCCAGGATTGCAAGCTGTTGCTGGCCCTCACCTTCCCTCGGCAGCCCTTCCACAGCCCCACAGACACTGCCGCTCTGAGCTTGCCAGCCACCTCAGGGTGCCGACGTTGTTGCCTTGCTCGCTCTCAGCACTGCCAGAGCCCAGCTCCCAAATGGAAAACGTCCAGCGCCTGCTCCCACACCAAAGGGGCCAGGACTGCAAGCTGTTGCTGGCCCTCACCTTCCCTTGGCAGCCCTTCCACAGCCCCACAGACACTGCCGCTCTGAGCTTGCCAGCCACCTCAGGGTGCCGACGTTGTTGCCTTGCTCGCTCTCAGCACTGCCAGAGCCCAGCTCCCAAATGGAAAACGTCCAGCGCCTGCTCCCACACCAAAGGGGCCAGGACTGCAAGCTGTTGCTGGCCCTCACCTTCCCTTGGCAGCCCTTCCACAGCCCCACAGACACTGCCGCTCTCAGCTTGCCAGCCACCTCAGGGTGCCGACGTTGTTGCCTTGCTCGCTCTCAGCACTGCCAGAGCCCAGCTCCCAAATGGAAAACGTCCAGCGCCTGCTCCCACACCAAAGGGGCCAGGACTGCAAGCTGTTGCTGGCCCTCACCTTCCCTTGGCAGCCCTTCCACAGCCCCACAGACACTGCCGCTCTCAGCTTGCCAGCCACCTCAGGGTGCCGACGTTGTTGCCTTGCTCGCTCTCAGCACTGCCAGAGCCCAGCTCCCAAATGGAAAACGTCCAGCGCCTGCTCCCACACCAAAGGGGCCAGGACTGCAAGCTGTTGCTGTCCCTCACCTTCCCTTGGCAGCCCTTCCACAGCCCCACAGAACCTGGCTGGCTGAGCTTGCCAGCCACCTCAGGGTGCCGACGTTGTTGCCTTGCTCGCTCTCAGCACTGCCAGAGCCCAGCTCCCAAGTGGAAAATGTCCAGCGCCTGCTCCCACACCAAAGGGGCCAGGACTGCAAGCTGTTGCTGGCCCTCCCCTTCCCTTGGCAGCCCTTCCACAGCCCCACAGACACTGCCGCTCTCAGCTTGCCAGCCACCTCAGGGTGCCGACGTCTTTCCCTTGCTCGCTCTCAGCACTGCCAGAGCCCAGCTCCCAAGTGGAAAACGTCCAGCGCCTGCTCCCACACCAAAGGGGCCAGGACTGCAAGCTGTTGCTGGCCCTCACCTTCCCTTGGCAGCCCTTCCACAGCCCCACAGACACTGCCGCTCTCAGCTTGCCAGCCACCTCAGGGTACCGACGTTGTTGCCTTGCTCGCTCTCAGCACTGCCAGAGCCCAGCTCCCAAATGGAAAACGTCCAGCGCCTGCTCCCACACCAAAGGGGCCAGGACTGCAAGCTGTTGCTGGCCCTCACCTTCCCTTGGCAGCCCTTCCACAGCCCCACAGAACCTGGCTGGCTGAGCTTGCCAGCCACCTCAGGGTGCCGACGTTGTTGCCTTGCTCGCTCTCAGCACTGCCAGAGCCCAGCTCCCAAGTGGAAAATGTCCAGCGCCTGCTCCCACACCAAAGGGGCCAGGATTGCAAGCTGTTGCTGGCCCTCACCTTCCCTCGGCAGCCCTTCCACAGCCCCACAGACACTGCCGCTCTGAGCTTGCCAGCCACCTCAGGGTGCCGACGTTGTTGCCTTGCTCGCTCTCAGCACTGCCAGAGCCCAGCTCCCAAATGGAAAACGTCCAGCGCCTGCTCCCACACCAAAGGGGCCAGGACTGCAAGCTGTTGCTGGCCCTCACCTTCCCTCGGCAGCCCTTCCACAGCCCCACAGACACTGCCGCTCTGAGCTTGCCAGCCACCTCAGGGTGCCGACGTTGTTGCCTTGCTCGCTCTCAGCACTGCCAGAGCCCAGCTCCCAAATGGAAAACGTCCAGCGCCTGCTCCCACACCAAAGGGGCCAGGACTGCAAGCTGTTGCTGGCCCTCACCTTCCCTTGGCAGCCCTTCCACAGCCCCACAGACACTGCCGCTCTCAGCTTGCCAGCCACCTCAGGGTGCCGACGTTGTTGCCTTGCTCGCTCTCAGCACTGCCAGAGCCCAGCTCCCAAATGGAAAACGTCCAGCGCCTGCTCCCACACCAAAGGGGCCAGGACTGCAAGCTGTTGCTGGCCCTCACCTTCCCTCGGCAGCCCTTCCACAGCCCCACAGACACTGCCGCTCTGAGCTTGCCAGCCACCTCAGGGTGCCGACGTTGTTGCCTTGCTCGCTCTCAGCACTGCCAGAGCCCAGCTCCCAAGTGGAAAACGTCCAGCGCCTGCTCCCACACCAAAGGGGCCAGGACTGCAAGCTGTTGCTGGCCCTCACCTTCCCTTGGCAGCCCTTCCACAGCCCCACAGACACTGCCGCTCTGAGCTTGCCAGCCACCTCAGGGTGCCGACGATGTTGCCTTGCTCGCTCTCAGCACTGCCAGAGCCCAGCTCCCAAGTGGAAAACGTCCAGCGCCTGCTCCCACACCAAAGGGGCCAGGACTGCAAGCTGTTGCTGGCCCTCACCTTCCCTTGGCAGCCCTTCCACAGCCCCACAGAACCTGGCTGGCTGAGCTTGCCAGCCACCTCAGGGTGCCGACGTTGTTGCCTTGCTCGCTCTCAGCACTGCCAGAGCCCAGCTCCCAAGTGGAAAACGTCCAGCGCCTGCTCCCACACCAAAGGGGCCAGGACTGCAAGCTGTTGCTGGCCCTCACCTTCCCTTGGCAGCCCTTCCACAGCCCCACAGACACTGCCGCTCTCAGCTTGCCAGCCACCTCAGGGTGCCGACGTTGTTGCCTTGCTCGCTCTCAGCACTGCCAGAGCCCAGCTCCCAAATGGAAAACGTCCAGCGCCTGCTCCCACACCAAAGGGGCCAGGACTGCAAGCTGTTGCTGGCCCTCACCTTCCCTCGGCAGCCCTTCCACAGCCCCACAGACACTGCCGCTCTGAGCTTGCCAGCCACCTCAGGGTGCCGACGTTGTTGCCTTGCTCGCTCTCAGCACTGCCAGAGCCCAGCTCCCAAGTGGAAAACGTCCAGCGCCTGCTCCCACACCAAAGGGGCCAGGACTGCAAGCTGTTGCTGGCCCTCACCTTCCCTTGGCAGCCCTTCCACAGCCCCACAGACACTGCCGCTCTGAGCTTGCCAGCCACCTCAGGGTGCCGACGTTGTTGCCTTGCTCGCTCTCAGCACTGCCAGAGCCCAGCTCCCAAGTGGAAAACGTCCAGCGCCTGCTCCCACACCAAAGGGGCCAGGACTGCAAGCTGTTGCTGGCCCTCACCTTCCCTTGGCAGCCCTTCCACAGCCCCACAGAACCTGGCT
Organism: Aptenodytes patagonicus; assembly: GCF_965638725.1. NCBI lineage: Eukaryota > Metazoa > Chordata > Aves > Sphenisciformes > Spheniscidae > Aptenodytes > Aptenodytes patagonicus. Next base: position 202,782 of record NW_027472015.1, read on the forward strand.
GGCTGAGCTTGCCAGCCACCTCAGGGTGCCGACGTTGTTGCCTTGCTCGCTCTCAGCACTGCCAGAGCCCAGCTCCCAAGTGGAAAACGTCCAGCGCCTGCTCCCACACCAAAGGGGCCAGGACTGCAAGCTGTTGCTGGCCCTCACCTTCCCTTGGCAGCCCTTCCACAGCCCCACAGACACTGCCGCTCTCAGCTTGCCAGCCACCTCAGGGTGCCGACGTCTTTCCCTTCTTCGCTCTCAGCACTGCCAGAGCCCAGCTCCCAAATGGAAAACGTCCAGCGCCTGCTCCCACACCAAAGGGGCCAGGACTGCAAGCTGTTGCTGGCCCTCACCTTCCCTTGGCAGCCCTTCCACAGCCCCACAGAACCTGGCTGGCTGAGCTTGCCAGCCACCTCAGGGTGCCGACGTTGTTGCCTTGCTCGCTCTCAGCACTGCCAGAGCCCAGCTCCCAAGTGGAAAATGTCCAGCGCCTGCTCCCACACCAAAGGGGCCAGGACTGCAAGCTGTTGCTGGCCCTCACCTTCCCTTGGCAGCCCTTCCACAGCCCCACAGACACTGCCGCTCTCAGCTTGCCAGCCACCTCAGGGTGCCGACGTCTTTCCCTTGCTCGCTCTCAGCACTGCCAGAGCCCAGCTCCCAAATGGTAAAGGTCCAGCGCCTGCTCCCACACCAAAGGGGCCAGGACTGCAAGCTATTGCTGGCCCTCACCTTCCCTTGGCAGCCCTTCCACAGCCCCACAGACACTGCCGCTCTGAGCTTGCCAGCCACCTCAGGGTGCCGACGTCTTTCCCTTGCTCGCTCTCAGCACTGCCAGAGCCCAGCTCCCAAATGGAAAACGTCCAGCGCCTGCTCCCACACCAAAGGGGCCAGGACTGCAAGCTGTTGCTGGCCCTCACCTTCCCTTGGCAGCCCTTCCACAGCCCCACAGACACTGCCGCTCTGAGCTTGCCAGCCACCTCAGGGTGCCGACGTTGTTGCCTTGCTCGCTCTCAGCACCGCCAGAGCCCAGCTCCCAAGTGGAAAACGTCCAGCGCCTGCTCCCACACCAAAGGGGCCAGGATTGCAAGCTGTTGCTGGCCCTCCCCTTCCCTTGGCAGCCCTTCCACAGCCCCACAGACACTGCCGCTCTGAGCTTGCCAGCCACCTCAGGGTGCCGACGTTGTTGCCTTGCACGCTCTCAGCACTGCCAGAGCCCAGCTCCCAAATGGAAAACGTCCAGCGCCTGCTCCCACACCAAAGGGGCCAGGACTGCAAGCTGTTGCTGGCCCTCACCTTCCCTTGGCAGCCCTTCCACAGCCCCACAGACACTGCCGCTCTGAGCTTGCCAGCCACCTCAGGGTGCCGACGTTGTTGCCTTGCTCGCTCTCAGCACTGCCAGAGCCCAGCTCCCAAATGGAAAACGTCCAGCGCCTGCTCCCACACCAAAGGGGCCAGGACTGCAAGCTGTTGCTGGCCCTCACCTTCCCTCGGCAGCCCTTCCACAGCCCCACAGACACTGCCGCTCTCAGCTTGCCAGCCACCTCAGGGTGCCGACGTTGTTGCCTTGCTCGCTCTCAGCACTGCCAGAGCCCAGCTCCCAAATGGAAAACGTCCAGCGCCTGCTCCCACACCAAAGGGGCCAGGACTGCAAGCTGTTGCTGGCCCTCACCTTCCCTTGGCAGCCCTTCCACAGCCCCACAGACACTGCCGCTCTGAGCTTGCCAGCCACCTCAGGGTGCCGACGTTGTTGCCTTGCTCGCTCTCAGCACTGCCAGAGCCCAGCTCCCAAATGGAAAACGTCCAGCGCCTGCTCCCACACCAAAGGGGCCAGGACTGCAAGCTGTTGCTGGCCCTCACCTTCCCTTGGCAGCCCTTCCACAGCCCCACAGACACTGCCGCTCTGAGCTTGCCAGCCACCTCAGGGTGCCGACGTTGTTGCCTTGCTCGCTCTCAGCACTGCCAGAGCCCAGCTCCCAAATGGAAAACGTCCAGCGCCTGCTCCCACACCAAAGGGGCCAGGACTGCAAGCTGTTGCTGGCCCTCACCTTCCCTCGGCAGCCCTTCCACAGCCCCACAGACACTGCCGCTCTGAGCTTGCCAGCCATCTCAGGGTGCCGACGTTGTTGCCTTGCTCGCTCTCAGCACTGCCAGAGCCCAGCTCCCAAGTGGAAAACGTCCAGCGCCTGCTCCCACACCAAAGGGGCCAGGACTGCAAGCTGTTGCTGGCCCTCACCTTCCCTTGGCAGCCCTTCCACAGCCCCACAGAACCTGGCTGGCTGAGCTTGCCAGCCACCTCAGGGTGCCGACGTTGTTGCCTTGCTCGCTCTCAGCACTGCCAGAGCCCAGCTCCCAAATGGAAAACGTCCAGCGCCTGCTCCCACACCAAAGGGGCCAGGACTGCAAGCTGTTGCTGGCCCTCACCTTCCCTTGGCAGCCCTTCCACAGCCCCACAGACACTGCCGCTCTGAGCTTGCCAGCCACCTCAGGGTGCCGACGTTGTTGCCTTGCTCGCTCTCAGCACTGCCAGAGCCCAGCTCCCAAATGGAAAACGTCCAGCGCCTGCTCCCACACCAAAGGGGCCAGGACTGCAAGCTGTTGCTGGCCCTCACCTTCCCTTGGCAGCCCTTCCACAGCCCCACAGAACCTGGCTGGCTGAGCTTGCCAGCCACCTCAGGGTGCCGACGTTGTTGCCTTGCTCGCTCTCAGCACTGCCAGAGCCCAGCTCCCAAGTGGAAAATGTCCAGCGCCTGCTCCCACACCAAAGGGGCCAGGATTGCAAGCTGTTGCTGGCCCTCACCTTCCCTCGGCAGCCCTTCCACAGCCCCACAGACACTGCCGCTCTGAGCTTGCCAGCCACCTCAGGGTGCCGACGTTGTTGCCTTGCTCGCTCTCAGCACTGCCAGAGCCCAGCTCCCAAATGGAAAACGTCCAGCGCCTGCTCCCACACCAAAGGGGCCAGGACTGCAAGCTGTTGCTGGCCCTCACCTTCCCTCGGCAGCCCTTCCACAGCCCCACAGACACTGCCGCTCTGAGCTTGCCAGCCACCTCAGGGTGCCGACGTTGTTGCCTTGCTCGCTCTCAGCACTGCCAGAGCCCAGCTCCCAAATGGAAAACGTCCAGCGCCTGCTCCCACACCAAAGGGGCCAGGACTGCAAGCTGTTGCTGGCCCTCACCTTCCCTTGGCAGCCCTTCCACAGCCCCACAGACACTGCCGCTCTGAGCTTGCCAGCCACCTCAGGGTGCCGACGTTGTTGCCTTGCTCGCTCTCAGCACTGCCAGAGCCCAGCTCCCAAGTGGAAAACGTCCAGCGCCTGCTCCCACACCAAAGGGGCCAGGACTGCAAGCTGTTGCTGGCCCTCACCTTCCCTCGGCAGCCCTTCCACAGCCCCACAGACACTGCCGCTCTGAGCTTGCCAGCCACCTCAGGGTGCCGACGTTGTTGCCTTGCTCGCTCTCAGCACTGCCAGAGCCCAGCTCCCAAGTGGAAAACGTCCAGCGCCTGCTCCCACACCAAAGGGGCCAGGACTGCAAGCTGGTGCTGGCCCTCACCTTCCCTTGGCAGCCCTTCCACAGCCCCACAGACACTGCCGCTCTCAGCTTGCCAGCCACCTCAGGGTGCCGACGTTGTTGCCTTGCTCGCTCTCAGCACTGCCAGAGCCCAGCTCCCAAATGGAAAACGTCCAGCGCCTGCTCCCACACCAAAGGGGCCAGGACTGCAAGCTGTTGCTGGCCCTCACCTTCCCTTGGCAGCCCTTCCACAGCCCCACAGACACTGCCGCTCTGAGCTTGCCAGCCACCTCAGGGTGCCGACGTTGTTGCCTTGCTCGCTCTCAGCACTGCCAGAGCCCAGCTCCCAAGTGGAAAATGTCCAGCGCCTGCTCCCACACCAAAGGGGCCAGGACTGCAAGCTGTTGCTGGCCCTCACCTTCCCTTGGCAGCCCTTCCACAGCCCCACAGACACTGCCGCTCTCAGCTTGCCAGCCACCTCAGGGTGCCGACGTCTTTCCCTTGCTCGCTCTCAGCACTGCCAGAGCCCAGCTCCCAAGTGGAAAACGTCCAGCGCCTGCTCCCACACCAAAGGGGCCAGGACTGCAAGCTGTTGCTGGCCCTCACCTTCCCTTGGCAGCCCTTCCACAGCCCCACAGACACTGCCGCTCTCAGCTTGCCAGCCACCTCAGGGTGCCGACGTCTTTCCCTTCTTCGCTCTCAGCACTGCCAGAGCCCAGCTCCCAAATGGAAAACGTCCAGCGCCTGCTCCCACACCAAAGGGGCCAGGACTGCAAGCTCTTGCTGGCCCTCACCTTCCCTTGGCAGCCCTTCCACAGCCCCACAGAACCTGGCTGGCTGAGCTTGCCAGCCACCTCAGGGTGCCGACGTTGTTGCCTTGCTCGCTCTCAGCACTGCCAGAGCCCAGCTCCCAAGTGGAAAATGTCCAGCGCCTGCTCCCACACCAAAGGGGCCAGGATTGCAAGCTGTTGCTGGCCCTCACCTTCCCTTGGCAGCCCTTCCACAGCCCCACAGACACTGCCGCTCTGAGCTTGCCAGCCACCTCAGGGTGCCGACGTTGTTGCCTTGCACGCTCTCAGCACTGCCAGAGCCCAGCTCCCAAATGGAAAACGTCCAGCGCCTGCTCCCACACCAAAGGGGCCAGGACTGCAAGCTGTTGCTGGCCCTCACCTTCCCTTGGCAGCCCTTCCACAGCCCCACAGACACTGCCGCTCTGAGCTTGCCAGCCACCTCAGGGTGCCGACGTTGTTGCCTTGCTCGCTCTCAGCACTGCCAGAGCCCAGCTCCCAAATGGAAAACGTCCAGCGCCTGCTCCCACACCAAAGGGGCCAGGACTGCAAGCTGTTGCTGGCCCTCACCTTCCCTTGGCAGCCCTTCCACAGCCCCACAGACACTGCCGCTCTGAGCTTGCCAGCCACCTCAGGGTGCCGACGTTGTTGCCTTGCTCGCTCTCAGCACTGCCAGAGCCCAGCTCCCAAATGGAAAACGTCCAGCGCCTGCTCCCACACCAAAGGGGCCAGGACTGCAAGCTGTTGCTGGCCCTCACCTTCCCTTGGCAGCCCTTCCACAGCCCCACAGACACTGCCGCTCTGAGCTTGCCAGCCACCTCAGGGTGCCGACGTTGTTGCCTTGCTTGCTCTCAGCACTGCCAGAGCCCAGCTCCCAAATGGAAAACGTCCAGCGCCTGCTCCCACACCAAAGGGGCCAGGATTGCAAGCTGTTGCTGGCCCTCCCCTTCCCTTGGCAGCCCTTCCACAGCCCCACAGACACTGCCGCTCTGAGCTTGCCAGCCACCTCAGGGTGCTGACGTCTTTCCCTTGCTCGCTCTCAGCACTGCCAGAGCCCAGCTCCCAAATGGAAAACGTCCAGCGCCTGCTCCCACACCAAAGGGGCCAGGACTGCAAGCTGTTGCTGGCCCTCACCTTCCCTTGGCAGCCCTTCCACAGCCCCACAGACACTGCCGCTCTGAGCTTGCCAGCCACCTCAGGGTGCCGACGTTGTTGCCTTGCTCGCTCTCAGCACTGCCAGAGCCCAGCTCCCAAATGGAAAACGTCCAGCGCCTGCTCCCACACCAAAGGGGCCAGGACTGCAAGCTGTTGCTGGCCCTCACCTTCCCTCGGCAGCCCTTCCACAGCCCCACAGACACTGCCGCTCTGAGCTTGCCAGCCATCTCAGGGTGCCGACGTTGTTGCCTTGCTCGCTCTCAGCACTGCCAGAGCCCAGCTCCCAAGTGGAAAACGTCCAGCGCCTGCTCCCACACCAAAGGGGCCAGGACTGCAAGCTGTTGCTGGCCCTCACCTTCCCTTGGCAGCCCTTCCACAGCCCCACAGACACTGCCGCTCTGAGCTTGCCAGCCACCTCAGGGTGCCGACGTTGTTGCCTTGCTCGCTCTCAGCACTGCCAGAGCCCAGCTCCCAAATGGAAAACGTCCAGCGCCTGCTCCCACACCAAAGGGGCCAGGACTGCAAGCTGTTGCTGGCCCTCACCTTCCCTTGGCAGCCCTTCCACAGCCCCACAGACACTGCCGCTCTCAGCTTGCCAGCCACCTCAGGGTGCCGACGTTGTTGCCTTGCTCGCTCTCAGCACTGCCAGAGCCCAGCTCCCAAATGGAAAACGTCCAGCGCCTGCTCCCACACCAAAGGGGCCAGGACTGCAAGCTGTTGCTGGCCCTCACCTTCCCTTGGCAGCCCTTCCACAGCCCCACAGAACCTGGCTGGCTGAGCTTGCCAGCCACCTCAGGGTGCCGACGTTGTTGCCTTGCTCGCTCTCAGCACTGCCAGAGCCCAGCTCCCAAGTGGAAAATGTCCAGCGCCTGCTCCCACACCAAAGGGGCCAGGATTGCAAGCTGTTGCTGGCCCTCACCTTCCCTCGGCAGCCCTTCCACAGCCCCACAGACACTGCCGCTCTGAGCTTGCCAGCCACCTCAGGGTGCCGACGTTGTTGCCTTGCTCGCTCTCAGCACTGCCAGAGCCCAGCTCCCAAATGGAAAACGTCCAGCGCCTGCTCCCACACCAAAGGGGCCAGGACTGCAAGCTGTTGCTGGCCCTCACCTTCCCTTGGCAGCCCTTCCACAGCCCCACAGACACTGCCGCTCTGAGCTTGCCAGCCACCTCAGGGTGCCGACGTTGTTGCCTTGCTCGCTCTCAGCACTGCCAGAGCCCAGCTCCCAAATGGAAAACGTCCAGCGCCTGCTCCCACACCAAAGGGGCCAGGACTGCAAGCTGTTGCTGGCCCTCACCTTCCCTCGGCAGCCCTTCCACAGCCCCACAGACACTGCCGCTCTGAGCTTGCCAGCCACCTCAGGGTGCCGACGTTGTTGCCTTGCTCGCTCTCAGCACTGCCAGAGCCCAGCTCCCAAATGGAAAACGTCCAGCGCCTGCTCCCACACCAAAGGGGCCAGGACTGCAAGCTGTTGCTGGCCCTCACCTTCCCTTGGCAGCCCTTCCACAGCCCCACAGACACTGCCGCTCTCAGCTTGCCAGCCACCTCAGGGTGCCGACGTTGTTGCCTTGCTCGCTCTCAGCACTGCCAGAGCCCAGCTCCCAAATGGAAAACGTCCAGCGCCTGCTCCCACACCAAAGGGGCCAGGACTGCAAGCTGTTGCTGGCCCTCACCTTCCCTTGGCAGCCCTTCCACAGCCCCACAGAACCTGGCTGGCTGAGCTTGCCAGCCACCTCAGGGTGCCGACGTTGTTGCCTTGCTCGCTCTCAGCACTGCCAGAGCCCAGCTCCCAAGTGGAAAATGTCCAGCGCCTGCTCCCACACCAAAGGGGCCAGGACTGCAAGCTGTTGCTGGCCCTCACCTTCCCTTGGCAGCCCTTCCACAGCCCCACAGACACTGCCGCTCTCAGCTTGTCAGCCACCTCAGGGTGCCGACGTCTTTCCCTTGCTCGCTCTCAGCACTGCCAGAGCCCAGCTCCCAAGTGGAAAACGTCCAGCGCCTGCTCCCACACCAAAGGGGCCAGGACTGCAAGCTGTTGCTGGCCCTCACCTTCCCTTGGCAGCCCTTCCACAGCCCCACAGACACTGCCGCTCTGAGCTTGCCAGCCACCTCAGGGTGCCGACGTTGTTGCCTTGCTCGCTCTCAGCACTGCCAGAGCCCAGCTCCCAAATGGAAAACGTCCAGCGCCTGCTCCCACACCAAAGGGGCCAGGACTGCAAGCTGTTGCTGGCCCTCACCTTCCCTTGGCAGCCCTTCCACAGCCCCACAGAACCTGGCTGGCTGAGCTTGCCAGCCACCTCAGGGTGCCGACGTTGTTGCCTTGCTCGCTCTCAGCACTGCCAGAGCCCAGCTCCCAAGTGGAAAATGTCCAGCGCCTGCTCCCACACCAAAGGGGCCAGGACTGCAAGCTGTTGCTGGCCCTCACCTTCCCTTGGCAGCCCTTCCACAGCCCCACAGACACTGCCGCTCTGAGCTTGCCAGCCACCTCAGGGTGCTGACGTTGTTGCCTTGCTCGCTCTCAGCACTGCCAGAGCCCAGCTCCCAAATGGAAAACGTCCAGCGCCTGCTCCCACACCAAAGGGGCCAGGACTGCAAGCTGTTGCTGGCCCTCACCTTCCCTTGGCAGCCCTTCCACAGCCCCACAGAACCTGGCTGGCTGAGCTTGCCAGCCACCTCAGGGTGCCGACGTTGTTGCCTTGCTCGCTCTCAGCACTGCCAGAGCCCAGCTCCCAAGTGGAAAATGTCCAGCGCCTGCTCCCACACCAAAGGGGCCAGGACTGCAAGCTGTTGCTGGCCCTCACCTTCCCTTGGCAGCCCTTCCACAGCCCCACAGACACTGCCGCTCTCAGCTTGCCAGCCACCTCAGGGTGCCGACGTCTTTCCCTTGCTCGCTCTCAGCACTGCCAGAGCCCAGCTCCCAAGTGGAAAACGTCCAGCGCCTGCTCCCACACCAAAGGGGCCAGGACTGCAAGCTGTTGCTGGCCCTCACCTTCCCTTGGCAGCCCTTCCACAGCCCCACAGACACTGCCGCTCTGAGCTTGCCAGCCACCTCAGGGTGCCGACGTTGTTGCCTTGCTCGCTCTCAGCACTGCCAGAGCCCAGCTCCCAAATGGAAAACGTCCAGCGCCTGCTCCCACACCAAAGGGGCCAGGACTGCAAGCTGTTGCTGGCCCTCACCTTCCCTTGGCAGCCCTTCCACAGCCCCACAGAACCTGGCTGGCTGAGCTTGCCAGCCACCTCAGGGTGCCGACGTTGTTGCCTTGCTCGCTCTCAGCACTGCCAGAGCCCAGCTCCCAAGTGGAAAATGTCCAGCGCCTGCTCCCACACCAAAGGGGCCAGGACTGCAAGCTGTTGCTGGCCCTCACCTTCCCTTGGCAGCCCTTCCACAGCCCCACAGACACTGCCGCTCTCAGCTTGCCAGCCACCTCAGGGTGCCGACGTTGTTGCCTTGCTCGCTCTCAGCACTGCCAGAGCCCAGCTCCCAAGTGGAAAACGTCCAGCGCCTGCTCCCACACCAAAGGGGCCAGGACTGCAAGCTGTTGCTGGCCCTCACCTTCCCTTGGCAGCCCTTCCACAGCCCCACAGACACTGCCGCTCTCAGCTTGCCAGCCACCTCAGGGTGCCGACGTTGTTGCCTTGCTCGCTCTCAGCACTGCCAGAGCCCAGCTCCCAAGTGGAAAACGTCCAGCGCCTGCTCCCACACCAAAGGGGCCAGGACTGCAAGCTGTTGCTGGCCCTCACCTTCCCTTGGCAGCCCTTCCACAGCCCCACAGACACTGCCGCTCTCAGCTTGCCAGCCACCTCAGGGTGCCGACGTTGTTGCCTTGCTCGCTCTCAGCACTGCCAGAGCCCAGCTCCCAAATGGAAAACGTCCAGCGCCTGCTCCCACACCAAAGGGGCCAGGACTGCAAGCTGTTGCTGGCCCTCACCTTCCCTTGGCAGCCCTTCCACAGCCCCACAGACACTGCCGCTCTGAGCTTGCCAGCCACCTCAGGGTGCCGACGTTGTTGCCTTGCTCGCTCTCAGCACTGCCAGAGCCCAGCTCCCAAGTGGAAAATGTCCAGCGCCTGCTCCCACACCAAAGGGGCCAGGACTGCAAGCTGTTGCTGGCCCTCACCTTCCCTTGGCAGCCCTTCCACAGCCCCACAGACACTGCCGCTCTCAGCTTGCCAGCCACCTCAGGGTGCCGACGTCTTTCCCTTGCTCGCTCTCAGCACTGCCAGAGCCCAGCTCCCAAATGGAAAACGTCCAGCGCCTGCTCCCACACCAAAGGGGCCAGGACTGCAAGCTGTTGCTGGCCCTCACCTTCCCTTGGCAGCCCTTCCACAGCCCCACAGACACTGCCGCTCTCAGCTTGCCAGCCACCTCAGGGTGCCGACGTTGTTGCCTTGCTCGCTCTCAGCACTGCCAGAGCCCAGCTCCCAAGTGGAAAACGTCCAGCGCCTGCTCCCACACCAAAGGGGCCAGGACTGCAAGCTGTTGCTGGCCCTCACCTTCCCTTGGCAGCCCTTCCACAGCCCCACAGACACTGCCGCTCTCAGCTTGCCAGCCACCTCAGGGTGCTGACGTTGTTGCCTTGCTCGCTCTCAGCACTGCCAGAGCCCAGCTCCCAAATGGAAAACGTCCAGCGCCTGCTCCCACACCAAAGGGGCCAGGACTGCAAGCTGTTGCTGGCCCTCACCTTCCCTTGGCAGCCCTTCCACAGCCCCACAGACACTGCCGCTCTGAGCTTGCCAGCCACCTCAGGGTGCCGACGTTGTTGCCTTGCTCGCTCTCAGCACTGCCAGAGCCCAGCTCCCAAATGGAAAACGTCCAGCGCCTGCTCCCACACCAAAGGGGCCAGGATTGCAAGCTGTTGCTGGCCCTCACCTTCCCTTGGCAGCCCTTCCACAGCCCCACAGACACTGCCGCTCTGAGCTTGCCAGCCACCTCAGGGTGCCGACGTTGTTGCCTTGCTCGCTCTCAGCACTGCCAGAGCCCAGCTCCCAAATGGAAAACGTCCAGCGCCTGCTCCCACACCAAAGGGGCCAGGACTGCAAGCTGTTGCTGGCCCTCACCTTCCCTTGGCAGCCCTTCCACAGCCCCACAGACACTGCCGCTCTCAGCTTGCCAGCCACCTCAGGGTGCCGACGTTGTTGCCTTGCTCGCTCTCAGCACTGCCAGAGCCCAGCTCCCAAATGGAAAACGTCCAGCGCCTGCTCCCACACCAAAGGGGCCAGGACTGCAAGCTGTTGCTGGCCCTCCCCTTCCCTTGGCAGCCCTTCCACAGCCCCACAGACACTGCCGCTCTGAGCTTGCCAGCCACCTCAGGGTGCCGACGTTGTTGCCTTGCTCGCTCTCAGCACTGCCAGAGCCCAGCTCCCAAGTGGAAAATGTCCAGCGCCTGCTCCCACACCAAAGGGGCCAGGACTGCAAGCTGTTGCTGGCCCTCACCTTCCCTTGGCAGCCCTTCCACAGCCCCACAGACACTGCCGCTCTGAGCTTGCCAGCCACCTCAGGGTGCTGACGTTGTTGCCTTGCTCGCTCTCAGCACTGCCAGAGCCCAGCTCCCAAATGGAAAACGTCCAGCGCCTGCTCCCACACCAAAGGGGCCAGGACTGCAAGCTGTTGCTGGCCCTCACCTTCCCTTGGCAGCCCTTCCACAGCCCCACAGAACCTGGCTGGCTGAGCTTGCCAGCCACCTCAGGGTGCCGACGTTGTTGCCTTGCTCGCTCTCAGCACTGCCAGAGCCCAGCTCCCAAATGGAAAACGTCCAGCGCCTGCTCCCACACCAAAGGGGCCAGGACTGCAAGCTGTTGCTGGCCCTCACCTTCCCTTGGCAGCCCTTCCACAGCCCCACAGAACCTGGCTGGCTGAGCTTGCCAGCCACCTCAGGGTGCCGACGTTGTTGCCTTGCTCGCTCTCAGCACTGCCAGAGCCCAGCTCCCAAGTGGAAAATGTCCAGCGCCTGCTCCCACACCAAAGGGGCCAGGATTGCAAGCTGTTGCTGGCCCTCACCTTCCCTCGGCAGCCCTTCCACAGCCCCACAGACACTGCCGCTCTGAGCTTGCCAGCCACCTCAGGGTGCCGACGTTGTTGCCTTGCTCGCTCTCAGCACTGCCAGAGCCCAGCTCCCAAATGGAAAACGTCCAGCGCCTGCTCCCACACCAAAGGGGCCAGGACTGCAAGCTGTTGCTGGCCCTCACCTTCCCTTGGCAGCCCTTCCACAGCCCCACAGACACTGCCGCTCTGAGCTTGCCAGCCACCTCAGGGTGCCGACGTTGTTGCCTTGCTCGCTCTCAGCACTGCCAGAGCCCAGCTCCCAAATGGAAAACGTCCAGCGCCTGCTCCCACACCAAAGGGGCCAGGACTGCAAGCTGTTGCTGGCCCTCACCTTCCCTCGGCAGCCCTTCCACAGCCCCACAGACACTGCCGCTCTGAGCTTGCCAGCCACCTCAGGGTGCCGACGTTGTTGCCTTGCTCGCTCTCAGCACTGCCAGAGCCCAGCTCCCAAATGGAAAACGTCCAGCGCCTGCTCCCACACCAAAGGGGCCAGGACTGCAAGCTGTTGCTGGCCCTCACCTTCCCTTGGCAGCCCTTCCACAGCCCCACAGACACTGCCGCTCTCAGCTTGCCAGCCACCTCAGGGTGCCGACGTTGTTGCCTTGCTCGCTCTCAGCACTGCCAGAGCCCAGCTCCCAAGTGGAAAACGTCCAGCGCCTGCTCCCACACCAAAGGGGCCAGGACTGCAAGCTGTTGCTGGCCCTCACCTTCCCTTGGCAGCCCTTCCACAGCCCCACAGACACTGCCGCTCTCAGCTTGCCAGCCACCTCAGGGTGCCGACGTTGTTGCCTTGCTCGCTCTCAGCACTGCCAGAGCCCAGCTCCCAAATGGAAAACGTCCAGCGCCTGCTCCCACACCAAAGGGGCCAGGACTGCAAGCTGTTGCTGGCCCTCACCTTCCCTTGGCAGCCCTTCCACAGCCCCACAGACACTGCCGCTCTGAGCTTGCCAGCCACCTCAGGGTGCCGACGTTGTTGCCTTGCTCGCTCTCAGCACTGCCAGAGCCCAGCTCCCAAGTGGAAAATGTCCAGCGCCTGCTCCCACACCAAAGGGGCCAGGACTGCAAGCTGTTGCTGGCCCTCACCTTCCCTTGGCAGCCCTTCCACAGCCCCACAGACACTGCCGCTCTCAGCTTGCCAGCCACCTCAGGGTGCCGACGTCTTTCCCTTGCTCGCTCTCAGCACTGCCAGAGCCCAGCTCCCAAATGGAAAACGTCCAGCGCCTGCTCCCACACCAAAGGGGCCAGGACTGCAAGCTGTTGCTGGCCCTCACCTTCCCTTGGCAGCCCTTCCACAGCCCCACAGACACTGCCGCTCTCAGCTTGCCAGCCACCTCAGGGTGCCGACGTTGTTGCCTTGCTCGCTCTCAGCACTGCCAGAGCCCAGCTCCCAAGTGGAAAACGTCCAGCGCCTGCTCCCACACCAAAGGGGCCAGGACTGCAAGCTGTTGCTGGCCCTCACCTTCCCTTGGCAGCCCTTCCACAGCCCCACAGACACTGCCGCTCTCAGCTTGCCAGCCACCTCAGGGTGCTGACGTTGTTGCCTTGCTCGCTCTCAGCACTGCCAGAGCCCAGCTCCCAAATGGAAAACGTCCAGCGCCTGCTCCCACACCAAAGGGGCCAGGACTGCAAGCTGTTGCTGGCCCTCACCTTCCCTTGGCAGCCCTTCCACAGCCCCACAGACACTGCCGCTCTGAGCTTGCCAGCCACCTCAGGGTGCCGACGTTGTTGCCTTGCTTGCTCTCAGCACTGCCAGAGCCCAGCTCCCAAATGGAAAACGTCCAGCGCCTGCTCCCACACCAAAGGGGCCAGGATTGCAAGCTGTTGCTGGCCCTCACCTTCCCTTGGCAGCCCTTCCACAGCCCCACAGACACTGCCGCTCTGAGCTTGCCAGCCACCTCAGGGTGCCGACGTTGTTGCCTTGCTCGCTCTCAGCACTGCCAGAGCCCAGCTCCCAAATGGAAAACGTCCAGCGCCTGCTCCCACACCAAAGGGGCCAGGACTGCAAGCTCTTGCTGGCCCTCACCTTCCCTTGGCAGCCCTTCCACAGCCCCACAGACACTGCCGCTCTCAGCTTGCCAGCCACCTCAGGGTGCCGACGTTGTTGCCTTGCTCGCTCTCAGCACTGCCAGAGCCCAGCTCCCAAGTGGAAAATGTCCAGCGCCTGCTCCCACACCAAAGGGGCCAGGACTGCAAGCTGTTGCTGGCCCTCACCTTCCCTTGGCAGCCCTTCCACAGCCCCACAGACACTGCCGCTCTGAGCTTGCCAGCCACCTCAGGGTGCCGACGTTGTTGCCTTGCTCGCTCTCAGCACTGCCAGAGCCCAGCTCCCAAATGGAAAACGTCCAGCGCCTGCTCCCACACCAAAGGGGCCAGGACTGCAAGCTGTTGCTGGCCCTCACCTTCCCTTGGCAGCCCTTCCACAGCCCCACAGAACCTGGCTGGCTGAGCTTGCCAGCCACCTCAGGGTGCCGACGTTGTTGCCTTGCTCGCTCTCAGCACTGCCAGAGCCCAGCTCCCAAATGGAAAACGTCCAGCGCCTGCTCCCACACCAAAGGGGCCAGGACTGCAAGCTGTTGCTGGCCCTCACCTTCCCTTGGCAGCCCTTCCACAGCCCCACAGAACCTGGCTGGCTGAGCTTGCCAGCCACCTCAGGGTGCCGACGTTGTTGCCTTGCTCGCTCTCAGCACTGCCAGAGCCCAGCTCCCAAGTGGAAAATGTCCAGCGCCTGCTCCCACACCAAAGGGGCCAGGATTGCAAGCTGTTGCTGGCCCTCACCTTCCCTCGGCAGCCCTTCCACAGCCCCACAGACACTGCCGCTCTGAGCTTGCCAGCCACCTCAGGGTGCCGACGTTGTTGCCTTGCTCGCTCTCAGCACTGCCAGAGCCCAGCTCCCAAATGGAAAACGTCCAGCGCCTGCTCCCACACCAAAGGGGCCAGGACTGCAAGCTCTTGCTGGCCCTCACCTTCCCTTGGCAGCCCTTCCACAGCCCCACAGACACTGCCGCTCTGAGCTTGCCAGCCACCTCAGGGTGCCGACGTTGTTGCCTTGCTCGCTCTCAGCACTGCCAGAGCCCAGCTCCCAAATGGAAAACGTCCAGCGCCTGCTCCCACACCAAAGGGGCCAGGACTGCAAGCTGTTGCTGGCCCTCACCTTCCCTCGGCAGCCCTTCCACAGCCCCACAGACACTGCCGCTCTGAGCTTGCCAGCCACCTCAGGGTGCCGACGTTGTTGCCTTGCTCGCTCTCAGCACTGCCAGAGCCCAGCTCCCAAATGGAAAACGTCCAGCGCCTGCTCCCACACCAAAGGGGCCAGGACTGCAAGCTGTTGCTGGCCCTCACCTTCCCTTGGCAGCCCTTCCACAGCCCCACAGACACTGCCGCTCTCAGCTTGCCAGCCACCTCAGGGTGCCGACGTTGTTGCCTTGCTCGCTCTCAGCACTGCCAGAGCCCAGCTCCCAAATGGAAAACGTCCAGCGCCTGCTCCCACACCAAAGGGGCCAGGACTGCAAGCTGTTGCTGGCCCTCACCTTCCCTTGGCAGCCCTTCCACAGCCCCACAGACACTGCCGCTCTCAGCTTGCCAGCCACCTCAGGGTGCCGACGTCTTTCCCTTGCTCGCTCTCAGCACTGCCAGAGCCCAGCTCCCAAGTGGAAAACGTCCAGCGCCTGCTCCCACACCAAAGGGGCCAGGACTGCAAGCTGTTGCTGGCCCTCACCTTCCCTTGGCAGCCCTTCCACAGCCCCACAGAACCTGGCTGGCTGAGCTTGCCAGCCACCTCAGGGTGCCGACGTTGTTGCCTTGCTCGCTCTCAGCACTGCCAGAGCCCAGCTCCCAAGTGGAAAATGTCCAGCGCCTGCTCCCACACCAAAGGGGCCAGGACTGCAAGCTGTTGCTGGCCCTCACCTTCCCTTGGCAGCCCTTCCACAGCCCCACAGACACTGCCGCTCTCAGCTTGCCAGCCACCTCAGGGTGCCGACGTTGTTGCCTTGCTCGCTCTCAGCACTGCCAGAGCCCAGCTCCCAAGTGGAAAACGTCCAGCGCCTGCTCCCACACCAAAGGGGCCAGGACTGCAAGCTGTTGCTGGCCCTCACCTTCCCTTGGCAGCCCTTCCACAGCCCCACAGACACTGCCGCTCTCAGCTTGCCAGCCACCTCAGGGTGCCGACGTTGTTGCCTTGCTCGCTCTCAGCACTGCCAGAGCCCAGCTCCCAAGTGGAAAACGTCCAGCGCCTGCTCCCACACCAAAGGGGCCAGGACTGCAAGCTGTTGCTGGCCCTCACCTTCCCTTGGCAGCCCTTCCACAGCCCCACAGACACTGCCGCTCTCAGCTTGCCAGCCACCTCAGGGTGCCGACGTTGTTGCCTTGCTCGCTCTCAGCACTGCCAGAGCCCAGCTCCCAAATGGAAAACGTCCAGCGCCTGCTCCCACACCAAAGGGGCCAGGACTGCAAGCTGTTGCTGGCCCTCACCTTCCCTTGGCAGCCCTTCCACAGCCCCACAGACACTGCCGCTCTGAGCTTGCCAGCCACCTCAGGGTGCCGACGTTGTTGCCTTGCTCGCTCTCAGCACTGCCAGAGCCCAGCTCCCAAATGGAAAACGTCCAGCGCCTGCTCCCACACCAAAGGGGCCAGGATTGCAAGCTGTTGCTGGCCCTCACCTTCCCTTGGCAGCCCTTCCACAGCCCCACAGAACCTGGCTGGCTGAGCTTGCCAGCCACCTCAGGGTGCCGACGTTGTTGCCTTGCTCGCTCTCAGCACTGCCAGAGCCCAGCTCCCAAGTGGAAAATGTCCAGCGCCTGCTCCCACACCAAAGGGGCCAGGACTGCAAGCTGTTGCTGGCCCTCACCTTCCCTTGGCAGCCCTTCCACAGCCCCACAGACACTGCCGCTCTCAGCTTGCCAGCCACCTCAGGGTGCCGACGTCTTTCCCTTGCTCGCTCTCAGCACTGCCAGAGCCCAGCTCCCAAATGGAAAACGTCCAGCGCCTGCTCCCACACCAAAGGGGCCAGGACTGCAAGCTGTTGCTGGCCCTCACCTTCCCTTGGCAGCCCTTCCACAGCCCCACAGACACTGCCGCTCTCAGCTTGCCAGCCACCTCAGGGTGCCGACGTTGTTGCCTTGCTCGCTCTCAGCACTGCCAGAGCCCAGCTCCCAAGTGGAAAACGTCCAGCGCCTGCTCCCACACCAAAGGGGCCAGGACTGCAAGCTGTTGCTGGCCCTCACCTTCCCTTGGCAGCCCTTCCACAGCCCCACAGACACTACCGCTCTCAGCTTGCCAGCCACCTCAGGGTGCTGACGTTGTTGCCTTGCTCGCTCTCAGCACTGCCAGAGCCCAGCTCCCAAATGGAAAACGTCCAGCGCCTGCTCCCACACCAAAGGGGCCAGGACTGCAAGCTGTTGCTGGCCCTCACCTTCCCTTGGCAGCCCTTCCACAGCCCCACAGACACTGCCGCTCTGAGCTTGCCAGCCACCTCAGGGTGCCGACGTTGTTGCCTTGCTCGCTCTCAGCACTGCCAGAGCCCAGCTCCCAAATGGAAAACGTCCAGCGCCTGCTCCCACACCAAAGGGGCCAGGACTGCAAGCTGTTGCTGGCCCTCACCTTCCCTTGGCAGCCCTTCCACAGCCCCACAGACACTGCCGCTCTGAGCTTGCCAGCCACCTCAGGGTGCCGACGTTGTTGCCTTGCTCGCTCTCAGCACTGCCAGAGCCCAGCTCCCAAATGGAAAACGTCCAGCGCCTGCTCCCACACCAAAGGGGCCAGGATTGCAAGCTGTTGCTGGCCCTCACCTTCCCTTGGCAGCCCTTCCACAGCCCCACAGACACTGCCGCTCTGAGCTTGCCAGCCACCTCAGGGTGCCGACGTTGTTGCCTTGCTCGCTCTCAGCACTGCCAGAGCCCAGCTCCCAAATGGAAAACGTCCAGCGCCTGCTCCCACACCAAAGGGGCCAGGACTGCAAGCTGTTGCTGGCCCTCACCTTCCCTTGGCAGCCCTTCCACAGCCCCACAGACACTGCCGCTCTCAGCTTGCCAGCCACCTCAGGGTGCCGACGTTGTTGCCTTGCTCGCTCTCAGCACTGCCAGAGCCCAGCTCCCAAATGGAAAACGTCCAGCGCCTGCTCCCACACCAAAGGGGCCAGGACTGCAAGCTGTTGCTGGCCCTCACCTTCCCTTGGCAGCCCTTCCACAGCCCCACAGACACTGCCGCTCTGAGCTTGCCAGCCACCTCAGGGTGCCGACGTTGTTGCCTTGCTCGCTCTCAGCACTGCCAGAGCCCAGCTCCCAAGTGGAAAATGTCCAGCGCCTGCTCCCACACCAAAGGGGCCAGGACTGCAAGCTGTTGCTGGCCCTCACCTTCCCTTGGCAGCCCTTCCACAGCCCCACAGACACTGCCGCTCTGAGCTTGCCAGCCACCTCAGGGTGCTGACGTTGTTGCCTTGCTCGCTCTCAGCACTGCCAGAGCCCAGCTCCCAAATGGAAAACGTCCAGCGCCTGCTCCCACACCAAAGGGGCCAGGACTGCAAGCTGTTGCTGGCCCTCACCTTCCCTTGGCAGCCCTTCCACAGCCCCACAGAACCTGGCTGGCTGAGCTTGCCAGCCACCTCAGGGTGCCGACGTTGTTGCCTTGCTCGCTCTCAGCACTGCCAGAGCCCAGCTCCCAAATGGAAAACGTCCAGCGCCTGCTCCCACACCAAAGGGGCCAGGACTGCAAGCTGTTGCTGGCCCTCACCTTCCCTTGGCAGCCCTTCCACAGCCCCACAGACACTGCCGCTCTGAGCTTGCCAGCCACCTCAGGGTGCCGACGTTGTTGCCTTGCTCGCTCTCAGCACTGCCAGAGCCCAGCTCCCAAGTGGAAAACGTCCAGCGCCTGCTCCCACACCAAAGGGGCCAGGACTGCAAGCTGTTGCTGGCCCTCACCTTCCCTTGGCAGCCCTTCCACAGCCCCACAGACACTGCCGCTCTGAGCTTGCCAGCCACCTCAGGGTGCTGACGTTGTTGCCTTGCTCGCTCTCAGCACTGCCAGAGCCCAGCTCCCAAATGGAAAACGTCCAGCGCCTGCTCCCACACCAAAGGGGCCAGGACTGCAAGCTGTTGCTGGCCCTCACCTTCCCTTGGCAGCCCTTCCACAGCCCCACAGACACTGCCGCTCTGAGCTTGCCAGCCACCTCAGGGTGCCGACGTTGTTGCCTTGCTCGCTCTCAGCACTGCCAGAGCCCAGCTCCCAAATGGAAAACGTCCAGCGCCTGCTCCCACACCAAAGGGGCCAGGACTGCAAGCTGTTGCTGGCCCTCACCTTCCCTTGGCAGCCCTTCCACAGCCCCACAGACACTGCCGCTCTGAGCTTGCCAGCCACCTCAGGGTGCCGACGTTGTTGCCTTGCACGCTCTCAGCACTGCCAGAGCCCAGCTCCCAAATGGAAAACGTCCAGCGCCTGCTCCCACACCAAAGGGGCCAGGACTGCAAGCTGTTGCTGGCCCTCACCTTCCCTTGGCAGCCCTTCCACAGCCCCACAGACACTGCCGCTCTGAGCTTGCCAGCCACCTCAGGGTGCCGACGTTGTTGCCTTGCTCGCTCTCAGCACTGCCAGAGCCCAGCTCCCAAATGGAAAACGTCCAGCGCCTGCTCCCACACCAAAGGGGCCAGGACTGCAAGCTGTTGCTGGCCCTCACCTTCCCTTGGCAGCCCTTCCACAGCCCCACAGACACTGCCGCTCTGAGCTTGCCAGCCACCTCAGGGTGCCGACGTTGTTGCCTTGCTCGCTCTCAGCACTGCCAGAGCCCAGCTCCCAAATGGAAAACGTCCAGCGCCTGCTCCCACACCAAAGGGGCCAGGACTGCAAGCTGTTGCTGGCCCTCACCTTCCCTTGGCAGCCCTTCCACAGCCCCACAGACACTGCCGCTCTGAGCTTGCCAGCCACCTCAGGGTGCCGACGTTGTTGCCTTGCTCGCTCTCAGCACTGCCAGAGCCCAGCTCCCAAATGGAAAACGTCCAGCGCCTGCTCCCACACCAAAGGGGCCAGGATTGCAAGCTGTTGCTGGCCCTCCCCTTCCCTTGGCAGCCCTTCCACAGCCCCACAGACACTGCCGCTCTCAGCTTGCCAGCCACCTCAGGGTGCCGACGTTGTTGCCTTGCTCGCTCTCAGCACTGCCAGAGCCCAGCTCCCAAATGGAAAACGTCCAGCGCCTGCTCCCACACCAAAGGGGCCAGGACTGCAAGCTGTTGCTGGCCCTCACCTTCCCTTGGCAGCCCTTCCACAGCCCCACAGACACTGCCGCTCTGAGCTTGCCAGCCACCTCAGGGTGCCGACGTTGTTGCCTTGCTCGCTCTCAGCACTGCCAGAGCCCAGCTCCCAAATGGAAAACGTCCAGCGCCTGCTCCCACACCAAAGGGGCCAGGATTGCAAGCTGTTGCTGGCCCTCACCTTCCCTTGGCAGCCCTTCCACAGCCCCACAGACACTGCCGCTCTGAGCTTGCCAGCCATCTCAGGGTGCCGACGTTGTTGCCTTGCTCGCTCTCAGCACTGCCAGAGCCCAGCTCCCAAGTGGAAAACGTCCAGCGCCTGCTCCCACACCAAAGGGGCCAGGACTGCAAGCTGTTGCTGGCCCTCACCTTCCCTTGGCAGCCCTTCCACAGCCCCACAGACACTGCCGCTCTGAGCTTGCCAGCCACCTCAGGGTGCCGACGTTGTTGCCTTGCTCGCTCTCAGCACTGCCAGAGCCCAGCTCCCAAATGGAAAACGTCCAGCGCCTGCTCCCACACCAAAGGGGCCAGGACTGCAAGCTGTTGCTGGCCCTCACCTTCCCTTGGCAGCCCTTCCACAGCCCCACAGACACTGCCGCTCTGAGCTTGCCAGCCACCTCAGGGTGCCGACGTTGTTGCCTTGCTCGCTCTCAGCACTGCCAGAGCCCAGCTCCCAAATGGAAAACGTCCAGCGCCTGCTCCCACACCAAAGGGGCCAGGACTGCAAGCTGTTGCTGGCCCTCACCTTCCCTCGGCAGCCCTTCCACAGCCCCACAGACACTGCCGCTCTGAGCTTGCCAGCCACCTCAGGGTGCCGACGTTGTTGCCTTGCTCGCTCTCAGCACTGCCAGAGCCCAGCTCCCAAGTGGAAAACGTCCAGCGCCTGCTCCCACACCAAAGGGGCCAGGACTGCAAGCTGTTGCTGGCCCTCACCTTCCCTTGGCAGCCCTTCCACAGCCCCACAGACACTGCCGCTCTCAGCTTGCCAGCCACCTCAGGGTGCCGACGTTGTTGCCTTGCTCGCTCTCAGCACTGCCAGAGCCCAGCTCCCAAATGGAAAACGTCCAGCGCCTGCTCCCACACCAAAGGGGCCAGGACTGCAAGCTGTTGCTGGCCCTCACCTTCCCTTGGCAGCCCTTCCACAGCCCCACAGAACCTGGCTGGCTGAGCTTGCCAGCCACCTCAGGGTGCCGACGTTGTTGCCTTGCTCGCTCTCAGCACTGCCAGAGCCCAGCTCCCAAGTGGAAAATGTCCAGCGCCTGCTCCCACACCAAAGGGGCCAGGACTGCAAGCTGTTGCTGGCCCTCACCTTCCCTTGGCAGCCCTTCCACAGCCCCACAGACACTGCCGCTCTCAGCTTGCCAGCCACCTCAGGGTGCCGACGTTGTTGCCTTGCTCGCTCTCAGCACTGCCAGAGCCCAGCTCCCAAGTGGAAAACGTCCAGCGCCTGCTCCCACACCAAAGGGGCCAGGACTGCAAGCTGTTGCTGGCCCTCACCTTCCCTTGGCAGCCCTTCCACAGCCCCACAGACACTGCCGCTCTCAGCTTGCCAGCCACCTCAGGGTGCCGACGTTGTTGCCTTGCTCGCTCTCAGCACTGCCAGAGCCCAGCTCCCAAGTGGAAAACGTCCAGCGCCTGCTCCCACACCAAAGGGGCCAGGACTGCAAGCTGTTGCTGGCCCTCACCTTCCCTTGGCAGCCCTTCCACAGCCCCACAGACACTGCCGCTCTCAGCTTGCCAGCCACCTCAGGGTGCCGACGTTGTTGCCTTGCTCGCTCTCAGCACTGCCAGAGCCCAGCTCCCAAATGGAAAACGTCCAGCGCCTGCTCCCACACCAAAGGGGCCAGGACTGCAAGCTGTTGCTGGCCCTCACCTTCCCTTGGCAGCCCTTCCACAGCCCCACAGACACTGCCGCTCTGAGCTTGCCAGCCACCTCAGGGTGCCGACGTTGTTGCCTTGCTCGCTCTCAGCACTGCCAGAGCCCAGCTCCCAAATGGAAAACGTCCAGCGCCTGCTCCCACACCAAAGGGGCCAGGATTGCAAGCTGTTGCTGGCCCTCACCTTCCCTTGGCAGCCCTTCCACAGCCCCACAGACACTGCCGCTCTGAGCTTGCCAGCCACCTCAGGGTGCCGACGTTGTTGCCTTGCTCGCTCTCAGCACTGCCAGAGCCCAGCTCCCAAGTGGAAAATGTCCAGCGCCTGCTCCCACACCAAAGGGGCCAGGACTGCAAGCTGTTGCTGGCCCTCACCTTCCCTTGGCAGCCCTTCCACAGCCCCACAGACACTGCCGCTCTCAGCTTGCCAGCCACCTCAGGGTGCCGACGTCTTTCCCTTGCTCGCTCTCAGCACTGCCAGAGCCCAGCTCCCAAATGGAAAACGTCCAGCGCCTGCTCCCACACCAAAGGGGCCAGGACTGCAAGCTGTTGCTGGCCCTCACCTTCCCTTGGCAGCCCTTCCACAGCCCCACAGACACTGCCGCTCTCAGCTTGCCAGCCACCTCAGGGTGCCGACGTTGTTGCCTTGCTCGCTCTCAGCACTGCCAGAGCCCAGCTCCCAAGTGGAAAACGTCCAGCGCCTGCTCCCACACCAAAGGGGCCAGGACTGCAAGCTGTTGCTGGCCCTCACCTTCCCTTGGCAGCCCTTCCACAGCCCCACAGACACTGCCGCTCTCAGCTTGCCAGCCACCTCAGGGTGCCGACGTTGTTGCCTTGCTCGCTCTCAGCACTGCCAGAGCCCAGCTCCCAAATGGAAAACGTCCAGCGCCTGCTCCCACACCAAAGGGGCCAGGACTGCAAGCTGTTGCTGGCCCTCACCTTCCCTTGGCAGCCCTTCCACAGCCCCACAGACACTGCCGCTCTCAGCTTGCCAGCCACCTCAGGGTGCCGACGTTGTTGCCTTGCTCGCTCTCAGCACTGCCAGAGCCCAGCTCCCAAATGGAAAACGTCCAGCGCCTGCTCCCACACCAAAGGGGCCAGGACTGCAAGCTGTTGCTGGCCCTCCCCTTCCCTTGGCAGCCCTTCCACAGCCCCACAGACACTGCCGCTCTGAGCTTGCCAGCCACCTCAGGGTGCCGACGTTGTTGCCTTGCTCGCTCTCAGCACTGCCAGAGCCCAGCTCCCAAGTGGAAAATGTCCAGCGCCTGCTCCCACACCAAAGGGGCCAGGACTGCAAGCTGTTGCTGGCCCTCACCTTCCCTTGGCAGCCCTTCCACAGCCCCACAGAACCTGGCTGGCTGAGCTTGCCAGCCACCTCAGGGTGCCGACGTTGTTGCCTTGCTCGCTCTCAGCACTGCCAGAGCCCAGCTCCCAAATGGAAAACGTCCAGCGCCTGCTCCCACACCAAAGGGGCCAGGACTGCAAGCTGTTGCTGGCCCTCACCTTCCCTTGGCAGCCCTTCCACAGCCCCACAGACACTGCCGCTCTGAGCTTGCCAGCCACCTCAGGGTGCCGACGTTGTTGCCTTGCTCGCTCTCAGCACTGCCAGAGCCCAGCTCCCAAGTGGAAAACGTCCAGCGCCTGCTCCCACACCAAAGGGGCCAGGACTGCAAGCTGTTGCTGGCCCTCACCTTCCCTTGGCAGCCCTTCCACAGCCCCACAGACACTGCCGCTCTGAGCTTGCCAGCCACCTCAGGGTGCTGACGTTGTTGCCTTGCTCGCTCTCAGCACTGCCAGAGCCCAGCTCCCAAATGGAAAACGTCCAGCGCCTGCTCCCACACCAAAGGGGCCAGGACTGCAAGCTGTTGCTGGCCCTCACCTTCCCTTGGCAGCCCTTCCACAGCCCCACAGACACTGCCGCTCTCAGCTTGCCAGCCACCTCAGGGTGCCGACGTTGTTGCCTTGCTCGCTCTCAGCACTGCCAGAGCCCAGCTCCCAAATGGAAAACGTCCAGCGCCTGCTCCCACACCAAAGGGGCCAGGACTGCAAGCTGTTGCTGGCCCTCACCTTCCCTTGGCAGCCCTTCCACAGCCCCACAGAACCTGGCTGGCTGAGCTTGCCAGCCACCTCAGGGTGCCGACGTTGTTGCCTTGCTCGCTCTCAGCACTGCCAGAGCCCAGCTCCCAAGTGGAAAATGTCCAGCGCCTGCTCCCACACCAAAGGGGCCAGGACTGCAAGCTGTTGCTGGCCCTCACCTTCCCTTGGCAGCCCTTCCACAGCCCCACAGACACTGCCGCTCTCAGCTTGCCAGCCACCTCAGGGTGCCGACGTCTTTCCCTTGCTCGCTCTCAGCACTGCCAGAGCCCAGCTCCCAAGTGGAAAACGTCCAGCGCCTGCTCCCACACCAAAGGGGCCAGGACTGCAAGCTGTTGCTGGCCCTCACCTTCCCTTGGCAGCCCTTCCACAGCCCCACAGACACTGCCGCTCTCAGCTTGCCAGCCACCTCAGGGTGCCGACGTTGTTGCCTTGCTCGCTCTCAGCACTGCCAGAGCCCAGCTCCCAAGTGGAAAACGTCCAGCGCCTGCTCCCACACCAAAGGGGCCAGGACTGCAAGCTGTTGCTGGCCCTCACCTTCCCTTGGCAGCCCTTCCACAGCCCCACAGACACTGCCGCTCTGAGCTTGCCAGCCACCTCAGGGTGCTGACGTTGTTGCCTTGCTCGCTCTCAGCACTGCCAGAGCCCAGCTCCCAAATGGAAAACGTCCAGCGCCTGCTCCCACACCAAAGGGGCCAGGACTGCAAGCTGTTGCTGGCCCTCACCTTCCCTTGGCAGCCCTTCCACAGCCCCACAGACACTGCCGCTCTGAGCTTGCCAGCCACCTCAGGGTGCCGATGTTGTTGCCTTGCTCGCTCTCAGCACTGCCAGAGCCCAGCTCCCAAATGGAAAACGTCCAGCGCCTGCTCCCACACCAAAGGGGCCAGGACTGCAAGCTGTTGCTGGCCCTCACCTTCCCTTGGCAGCCCTTCCACAGCCCCACAGAACCTGGCTGGCTGAGCTTGCCAGCCACCTCAGGGTGCCGACGTTGTTGCCTTGCTCGCTCTCAGCACTGCCAGAGCCCAGCTCCCAAGTGGAAAATGTCCAGCGCCTGCTCCCACACCAAAGGGGCCAGGATTGCAAGCTGTTGCTGGCCCTCACCTTCCCTCGGCAGCCCTTCCACAGCCCCACAGACACTGCCGCTCTGAGCTTGCCAGCCACCTCAGGGTGCCGACGTTGTTGCCTTGCTCGCTCTCAGCACTGCCAGAGCCCAGCTCCCAAATGGAAAACGTCCAGCGCCTGCTCCCACACCAAAGGGGCCAGGACTGCAAGCTGTTGCTGGCCCTCACCTTCCCTCGGCAGCCCTTCCACAGCCCCACAGACACTGCCGCTCTCAGCTTGCCAGCCACCTCAGGGTGCCGACGTTGTTGCCTTGCTCGCTCTCAGCACTGCCAGAGCCCAGCTCCCAAATGGAAAACGTCCAGCGCCTGCTCCCACACCAAAGGGGCCAGGACTGCAAGCTCTTGCTGGCCCTCACCTTCCCTTGGCAGCCCTTCCACAGCCCCACAGACACTGCCGCTCTGAGCTTGCCAGCCACCTCAGGGTGCCGACGTTGCTGCCTTGCTCGCTCTCAGCACTGCCAGAGCCCAGCTCCCAAATGGAAAACGTCCAGCGCCTGCTCCCACACCAAAGGGGCCAGGACTGCAAGCTGTTGCTGGCCCTCACCTTCCCTCGGCAGCCCTTCCACAGCCCCACAGACACTGCCGCTCTGAGCTTGCCAGCCACCTCAGGGTGCCGACGTTGTTGCCTTGCTCGCTCTCAGCACCGCCAGAGCCCAGCTCCCAAGTGGAAAACGTCCAGCGCCTGCTCCCACACCAAAGGGGCCAGGACTGCAAGCTGTTGCTGGCCCTCACCTTCCCTTGGCAGCCCTTCCACAGCCCCTCAGACACTGCCGCTCTCAGCTTGCCAGCCACCTCAGGGTGCCGACGTTGTTGCCTTGCTCGCTCTCAGCACTGCCAGAGCCCAGCTCCCAAATGGAAAACGTCCAGCGCCTGCTCCCACACCAAAGGGGCCAGGACTGCAAGCTGTTGCTGGCCCTCACCTTCCCTTGGCAGCCCTTCCACAGCCCCACAGACACTGCCGCTCTCAGCTTGCCAGCCACCTCAGGGTGCCGACGTTGTTGCCTTGCTCGCTCTCAGCACTGCCAGAGCCCAGCTCCCAAATGGAAAACGTCCAGCGCCTGCTCCCACACCAAAGGGGCCAGGACTGCAAGCTGTTGCTGGCCCTCACCTTCCCTTGGCAGCCCTTCCACAGCCCCACAGAACCTGGCTGGCTGAGCTTGCCAGCCACCTCAGGGTGCCGACGTTGTTGCCTTGCTCGCTCTCAGCACTGCCAGAGCCCAGCTCCCAAGTGGAAAATGTCCAGCGCCTGCTCCCACACCAAAGGGGCCAGGACTGCAAGCTGTTGCTGGCCCTCACCTTCCCTTGGCAGCCCTTCCACAGCCCCACAGACACTGCCGCTCTCAGCTTGCCAGCCACCTCAGGGTGCCGACGTCTTTCCCTTGCTCGCTCTCAGCACTGCCAGAGCCCAGCTCCCAAGTGGAAAACGTCCAGCGCCTGCTCCCACACCAAAGGGGCCAGGACTGCAAGCTGTTGCTGGCCCTCACCTTCCCTTGGCAGCCCTTCCACAGCCCCACAGACACTGCCGCTCTCAGCTTGCCAGCCACCTCAGGGTGCCGACGTTGTTGCCTTGCTCGCTCTCAGCACTGCCAGAGCCCAGCTCCCAAATGGAAAACGTCCAGCGCCTGCTCCCACACCAAAGGGGCCAGGACTGCAAGCTGTTGCTGGCCCTCACCTTCCCTTGGCAGCCCTTCCACAGCCCCACAGACACTGCCGCTCTCAGCTTGCCAGCCACCTCAGGGTGCCGACGTTGCTGCCTTGCTCGCTCTCAGCACTGCCAGAGCCCAGCTCCCAAATGGAAAACGTCCAGCGCCTGCTCCCACACCAAAGGGGCCAGGACTGCAAGCTGTTGCTGGCCCTCACCTTCCCTCGGCAGCCCTTCCACAGCCCCACAGACACTGCCGCTCTGAGCTTGCCAGCCACCTCAGGGTGCCGACGTTGTTGCCTTGCTCGCTCTCAGCACTGCCAGAGCCCAGCTCCCAAATGGAAAACGTCCAGCGCCTGCTCCCACACCAAAGGGGCCAGGACTGCAAGCTGTTGCTGGCCCTCACCTTCCCTTGGCAGCCCTTCCACAGCCCCACAGACACTGCCGCTCTCAGCTTGCCAGCCACCTCAGGGTGCCGACGTTGTTGCCTTGCTCGCTCTCAGCACTGCCAGAGCCCAGCTCCCAAATGGAAAACGTCCAGCGCCTGCTCCCACACCAAAGGGGCCAGGACTGCAAGCTGTTGCTGGCCCTCCCCTTCCCTTGGCAGCCCTTCCACAGCCCCACAGACACTGCCGCTCTGAGCTTGCCAGCCACCTCAGGGTGCCGACGTTGTTGCCTTGCTCGCTCTCAGCACTGCCAGAGCCCAGCTCCCAAATGGAAAACGTCCAGCGCCTGCTCCCACACCAAAGGGGCCAGGACTGCAAGCTGTTGCTGGCCCTCACCTTCCCTTGGCAGCCCTTCCACAGCCCCACAGAACCTGGCTGGCTGAGCTTGCCAGCCACCTCAGGGTGCCGACGTTGTTGCCTTGCTCGCTCTCAGCACTGCCAGAGCCCAGCTCCCAAGTGGAAAATGTCCAGCGCCTGCTCCCACACCAAAGGGGCCAGGACTGCAAGCTGTTGCTGGCCCTCACCTTCCCTTGGCAGCCCTTCCACAGCCCCACAGACACTGCCGCTCTGAGCTTGCCAGCCACCTCAGGGTGCTGACGTTGTTGCCTTGCTCGCTCTCAGCACTGCCAGAGCCCAGCTCCCAAATGGAAAACGTCCAGCGCCTGCTCCCACACCAAAGGGGCCAGGACTGCAAGCTGTTGCTGGCCCTCACCTTCCCTTGGCAGCCCTTCCACAGCCCCACAGAACCTGGCTGGCTGAGCTTGCCAGCCACCTCAGGGTGCCGACGTTGTTGCCTTGCTCGCTCTCAGCACTGCCAGAGCCCAGCTCCCAAATGGAAAACGTCCAGCGCCTGCTCCCACACCAAAGGGGCCAGGATTGCAAGCTGTTGCTGGCCCTCACCTTCCCTTGGCAGCCCTTCCACAGCCCCACAGACACTGCCGCTCTGAGCTTGCCAGCCACCTCAGGGTGCCGACGTTGTTGCCTTGCTCGCTCTCAGCACTGCCAGAGCCCAGCTCCCAAGTGGAAAACGTCCAGCGCCTGCTCCCACACCAAAGGGGCCAGGACTGCAAGCTGTTGCTGGCCCTCACCTTCCCTTGGCAGCCCTTCCACAGCCCCACAGACACTGCCGCTCTGAGCTTGCCAGCCACCTCAGGGTGCTGACGTTGTTGCCTTGCTCGCTCTCAGCACTGCCAGAGCCCAGCTCCCAAATGGAAAACGTCCAGCGCCTGCTCCCACACCAAAGGGGCCAGGACTGCAAGCTGTTGCTGGCCCTCACCTTCCCTTGGCAGCCCTTCCACAGCCCCACAGACACTGCCGCTCTGAGCTTGCCAGCCACCTCAGGGTGCCGACGTTGTTGCCTTGCTCGCTCTCAGCACTGCCAGAGCCCAGCTCCCAAATGGAAAACGTCCAGCGCCTGCTCCCACACCAAAGGGGCCAGGACTGCAAGCTGTTGCTGGCCCTCACCTTCCTTTGGCAGCCCTTCCACAGCCCCACAGACACTGCCGCTCTGAGCTTGCCAGCCACCTCAGGGTGCCGACGTTGTTGCCTTGCTCGCTCTCAGCACTGCCAGAGCCCAGCTCCCAAGTGGAAAACGTCCAGCGCCTGCTCCCACACCAAAGGGGCCAGGACTGCAAGCTGTTGCTGGCCCTCACCTTCCCTTGGCAGCCCTTCCACAGCCCCACAGACACTGCCGCTCTCAGCTTGCCAGCCACCTCAGGGTGCCGACGTCTTTCCCTTGCTCGCTCTCAGCACTGCCAGAGCCCAGCTCCCAAGTGGAAAACGTCGAGCGCCTGCTCCCACACCAAAGGGGCCAGGACTGCAAGCTGTTGCTGGCCCTCACCTTCCCTTGGCAGCCCTTCCACAGCCCCACAGACACTGCCGCTCTCAGCTTGCCAGCCACCTCAGGGTGCCGACGTTGTTGCCTTGCTCGCTCTCAGCACTGCCAGAGCCCAGCTCCCAAATGGAAAACGTCCAGCGCCTGCTCCCACACCAAAGGGGCCAGGACTGCAAGCTGTTGCTGGCCCTCACCTTCCCTCGGCAGCCCTTCCACAGCCCCACAGACACTGCCG
This sequence comes from Aptenodytes patagonicus, assembly GCF_965638725.1. Taxonomy (NCBI): domain Eukaryota; kingdom Metazoa; phylum Chordata; class Aves; order Sphenisciformes; family Spheniscidae; genus Aptenodytes; species Aptenodytes patagonicus. The sequence continues at coordinate 231,734 of NW_027472015.1, forward strand.
CTCTGAGCTTGCCAGCCACCTCAGGGTGCCGACGTTGTTGCCTTGCTCGCTCTCAGCACTGCCAGAGCCCAGCTCCCAAATGGAAAACGTCCAGCGCCTGCTCCCACACCAAAGGGGCCAGGACTGCAAGCTGTTGCTGGCCCTCACCTTCCCTTGGCAGCCCTTCCACAGCCCCACAGACACTGCCGCTCTGAGCTTGCCAGCCACCTCAGGGTGCCGACGTTGTTGCCTTGCTCGCTCTCAGCACTGCCAGAGCCCAGCTCCCAAATGGAAAACGTCCAGCGCCTGCTCCCACACCAAAGGGGCCAGGACTGCAAGCTGTTGCTGGCCCTCACCTTCCCTTGGCAGCCCTTCCACAGCCCCACAGACACTGCCGCTCTCAGCTTGCCAGCCACCTCAGGGTGCCGACGTTGTTGCCTTGCTCGCTCTCAGCACTGCCAGAGCCCAGCTCCCAAATGGAAAACGTCCAGCGCCTGCTCCCACACCAAAGGGGCCAGGACTGCAAGCTCTTGCTGGCCCTCCCCTTCCCTTGGCAGCCCTTCCACAGCCCCACAGAACCTGGCTGGCTGAGCTTGCCAGCCACCTCAGGGTGCCGACGTTGTTGCCTTGCTCGCTCTCAGCACTGCCAGAGCCCAGCTCCCAAGTGGAAAATGTCCAGCGCCTGCTCCCACACCAAAGGGGCCAGGACTGCAAGCTGTTGCTGGCCCTCACCTTCCCTTGGCAGCCCTTCCACAGCCCCACAGACACTGCCGCTCTCAGCTTGCCAGCCACCTCAGGGTGCCGACGTTGTTGCCTTGCTCGCTCTCAGCACTGCCAGAGCCCAGCTCCCAAATGGAAAACGTCCAGCGCCTGCTCCCACACCAAAGGGGCCAGGACTGCAAGCTGTTGCTGGCCCTCACCTTCCCTTGGCAGCCCTTCCACAGCCCCACAGACACTGCCGCTCTCAGCTTGCCAGCCACCTCAGGGTGCCGACGTTGCTGCCTTGCTCGCTCTCAGCACTGCCAGAGCCCAGCTCCCAAATGGAAAACGTCCAGCGCCTGCTCCCACACCAAAGGGGCCAGGACTGCAAGCTGTTGCTGGCCCTCACCTTCCCTCGGCAGCCCTTCCACAGCCCCACAGACACTGCCGCTCTGAGCTTGCCAGCCACCTCAGGGTGCCGACGTTGTTGCCTTGCTCGCTCTCAGCACTGCCAGAGCCCAGCTCCCAAATGGAAAACGTCCAGCGCCTGCTCCCACACCAAAGGGGCCAGGATTGCAAGCTGTTGCTGGCCCTCACCTTCCCTTGGCAGCCCTTCCACAGCCCCACAGACACTGCCGCTCTGAGCTTGCCAGCCACCTCAGGGTGCCGACGTTGTTGCCTTGCTCGCTCTCAGCACTGCCAGAGCCCAGCTCCCAAATGGAAAACGTCCAGCGCCTGCTCCCACACCAAAGGGGCCAGGACTGCAAGCTGTTGCTGGCCCTCACCTTCCCTTGGCAGCCCTTCCACAGCCCCACAGACACTGCCGCTCTCAGCTTGCCAGCCACCTCAGGGTGCCGACGTTGTTGCCTTGCTCGCTCTCAGCACTGCCAGAGCCCAGCTCCCAAATGGAAAACGTCCAGCGCCTGCTCCCACACCAAAGGGGCCAGGACTGCAAGCTGTTGCTGGCCCTCCCCTTCCCTTGGCAGCCCTTCCACAGCCCCACAGAACCTGGCTGGCTGAGCTTGCCAGCCACCTCAGGGTGCCGACGTTGTTGCCTTGCTCGCTCTCAGCACTGCCAGAGCCCAGCTCCCAAGTGGAAAATGTCCAGCGCCTGCTCCCACACCAAAGGGGCCAGGACTGCAAGCTGTTGCTGGCCCTCACCTTCCCTTGGCAGCCCTTCCACAGCCCCACAGACACTGCCGCTCTGAGCTTGCCAGCCACCTCAGGGTGCTGACGTTGCCTTGCTCGCTCTCAGCACTGCCAGAGCCCAGCTCCCAAATGGAAAACGTCCAGCGCCTGCTCCCACACCAAAGGGGCCAGGACTGCAAGCTGTTGCTGGCCCTCACCTTCCCTTGGCAGCCCTTCCACAGCCCCACAGAACCTGGCTGGCTGAGCTTGCCAGCCACCTCAGGGTGCCGACGTTGTTGCCTTGCTCGCTCTCAGCACTGCCAGAGCCCAGCTCCCAAGTGGAAAACGTCCAGCGCCTGCTCCCACACCAAAGGGGCCAGGACTGCAAGCTGTTGCTGGCCCTCACCTTCCCTTGGCAGCCCTTCCACAGCCCCACAGACACTGCCGCTCTGAGCTTGCCAGCCACCTCAGGGTGCTGACGTTGTTGCCTTGCTCGCTCTCAGCACTGCCAGAGCCCAGCTCCCAAATGGAAAACGTCCAGCGCCTGCTCCCACACCAAAGGGGCCAGGACTGCAAGCTGTTGCTGGCCCTCACCTTCCCTTGGCAGCCCTTCCACAGCCCCACAGAACCTGGCTGGCTGAGCTTGCCAGCCACCTCAGGGTGCCGACGTTGTTGCCTTGCTCGCTCTCAGCACTGCCAGAGCCCAGCTCCCAAGTGGAAAACGTCCAGCGCCTGCTCCCACACCAAAGGGGCCAGGACTGCAAGCTGTTGCTGGCCCTCACCTTCCTTTGGCAGCCCTTCCACAGCCCCACAGAACCTGGCTGGCTGAGCTTGCCAGCCACCTCAGGGTGCCGACGTTGTTGCCTTGCTCGCTCTCAGCACTGCCAGAGCCCAGCTCCCAAGTGGAAAATGTCCAGCGCCTGCTCCCACACCAAAGGGGCCAGGACTGCAAGCTGTTGCTGGCCCTCACCTTCCCTTGGCAGCCCTTCCACAGCCCCACAGACACTGCCGCTCTCAGCTTGCCAGCCACCTCAGGGTGCCGACGTTGTTGCCTTGCTCGCTCTCAGCACTGCCAGAGCCCAGCTCCCAAGTGGAAAACGTCCAGCGCCTGCTCCCACACCAAAGGGGCCAGGACTGCAAGCTGTTGCTGGCCCTCACCTTCCCTTGGCAGCCCTTCCACAGCCCCACAGACACTGCCGCTCTCAGCTTGCCAGCCACCTCAGGGTGCCGACGTTGTTGCCTTGCTCGCTCTCAGCACTGCCAGAGCCCAGCTCCCAAGTGGAAAACGTCCAGCGCCTGCTCCCACACCAAAGGGGCCAGGACTGCAAGCTGTTGCTGGCCCTCACCTTCCCTTGGCAGCCCTTCCACAGCCCCACAGACACTGCCGCTCTCAGCTTGCCAGCCACCTCAGGGTGCCGACGTTGTTGCCTTGCTCGCTCTCAGCACTGCCAGAGCCCAGCTCCCAAATGGAAAACGTCCAGCGCCTGCTCCCACACCAAAGGGGCCAGGACTGCAAGCTGTTGCTGGCCCTCACCTTCCCTTGGCAGCCCTTCCACAGCCCCACAGAACCTGGCTGGCTGAGCTTGCCAGCCACCTCAGGGTGCCGACGTTGTTGCCTTGCTCGCTCTCAGCACTGCCAGAGCCCAGCTCCCAAGTGGAAAATGTCCAGCGCCTGCTCCCACACCAAAGGGGCCAGGATTGCAAGCTGTTGCTGGCCCTCACCTTCCCTTGGCAGCCCTTCCACAGCCCCACAGACACTGCCGCTCTGAGCTTGCCAGCCACCTCAGGGTGCTGACGTTGTTGCCTTGCTCGCTCTCAGCACTGCCAGAGCCCAGCTCCCAAATGGAAAACGTCCAGCGCCTGCTCCCACACCAAAGGGGCCAGGACTGCAAGCTGTTGCTGGCCCTCCCCTTCCCTTGGCAGCCCTTCCACAGCCCCACAGACACTGCCGCTCTGAGCTTGCCAGCCACCTCAGGGTGCCGACGTTGTTGCCTTGCTCGCTCTCAGCACTGCCAGAGCCCAGCTCCCAAGTGGAAAACGTCCAGCGCCTGCTCCCACACCAAAGGGGCCAGGACTGCAAGCTGTTGCTGGCCCTCACCTTCCCTTGGCAGCCCTTCCACAGCCCCACAGACACTGCCGCTCTCAGCTTGCCAGCCACCTCAGGGTGCTGACGTTGTTGCCTTGCTCGCTCTCAGCACTGCCAGAGCCCAGCTCCCAAATGGAAAACGTCCAGCGCCTGCTCCCACACCAAAGGGGCCAGGACTGCAAGCTGTTGCTGGCCCTCACCTTCCCTTGGCAGCCCTTCCACAGCCCCACAGACACTGCCGCTCTGAGCTTGCCAGCCACCTCAGGGTGCCGACGTTGTTGCCTTGCTCGCTCTCAGCACTGCCAGAGCCCAGCTCCCAAATGGAAAACGTCCAGCGCCTGCTCCCACACCAAAGGGGCCAGGACTGCAAGCTGTTGCTGGCCCTCACCTTCCCTTGGCAGCCCTTCCACAGCCCCACAGACACTGCCGCTCTGAGCTTGCCAGCCACCTCAGGGTGCCGACGTTGTTGCCTTGCTCGCTCTCAGCACTGCCAGAGCCCAGCTCCCAAATGGAAAACGTCCAGCGCCTGCTCCCACACCAAAGGGGCCAGGACTGCAAGCTGTTGCTGGCCCTCACCTTCCCTTGGCAGCCCTTCCACAGCCCCACAGACACTGCCGCGCTGAGCTTGCCAGCCACCTCAGGGTGCCGACGTTGTTGCCTTGCTCGCTCTCAGCACTGCCAGAGCCCAGCTCCCAAGTGGAAAACGTCCAGCGCCTGCTCCCACACCAAAGGGGCCAGGATTGCAAGCTGTTGCTGGCCCTCACCTTCCCTCGGCAGCCCTTCCACAGCCCCACAGACACTGCCGCTCTGAGCTTGCCAGCCACCTCAGGGTGCCGACGTTGTTGCCTTGCTCGCTCTCAGCACTGCCAGAGCCCAGCTCCCAAATGGAAAACGTCCAGCGCCTGCTCCCACACCAAAGGGGCCAGGACTTCAAGCTGTTGCTGGCCCTCACCTTCCCTCGGCAGCCCTTCCACAGCCCCACAGACACTGCCGCTCTGAGCTTGCCAGCCACCTCAGGGTGCCGACGTTGTTGCCTTGCTCGCTCTCAGCACTGCCAGAGCCCAGCTCCCAAGTGGAAAACGTCCAGCGCCTGCTCCCACACCAAAGGGGCCAGGACTGCAAGCTGTTGCTGGCCCTCACCTTCCCTTGGCAGCCCTTCCACAGCCCCACAGACACTGCCGCTCTGAGCTTGCCAGCCACCTCAGGGTGCCGACGTTGTTGCCTTGCTCGCTCTCAGCACCGCCAGAGCCCAGCTCCCAAGTGGAAAACGTCCAGCGCCTGCTCCCACACCAAAGGGGCCAGGACTGCAAGCTCTTGCTGGCCCTCACCTTCCCTTGGCAGCCCTTCCACAGCCCCACAGACACTGCCGCTCTCAGCTTGCCAGCCACCTCAGGGTGCCGACGTTGTTGCCTTGCTCGCTCTCAGCACTGCCAGAGCCCAGCTCCCAAGTGGAAAACGTCCAGCGCCTGCTCCCACACCAAAGGGGCCAGGATTGCAAGCTGTTGCTGGCCCTCACCTTCCCTTGGCAGCCCTTCCACAGCCCCACAGACACTGCCGCTCTGAGCTTGCCAGCCACCTCAGGGTGCCGACGTTGTTGCCTTGCTCGCTCTCAGCACTGCCAGAGCCCAGCTCCCAAATGGAAAACGTCCAGCGCCTGCTCCCACACCAAAGGGGCCAGGACTGCAAGCTGTTGCTGGCCCTCACCTTCCCTCGGCAGCCCTTCCACAGCCCCACAGACACTGCCGCTCTGAGCTTGCCAGCCACCTCAGGGTGCCGACGTTGTTGCCTTGCTCGCTCTCAGCACCGCCAGAGCCCAGCTCCCAAGTGGAAAACGTCCAGCGCCTGCTCCCACACCAAAGGGGCCAGGACTGCAAGCTGTTGCTGGCCCTCACCTTCCCTCGGCAGCCCTTCCACAGCCCCACAGACACTGCCGCTCTGAGCTTGCCAGCCACCTCAGGGTGCCGACGTTGTTGCCTTGCTCGCTCTCAGCACTGCCAGAGCCCAGCTCCCAAATGGAAAACGTCCAGCGCCTGCTCCCACACCAAAGGGGCCAGGACTTCAAGCTGTTGCTGGCCCTCACCTTCCCTCGGCAGCCCTTCCACAGCCCCACAGACACTGCCGCTCTGAGCTTGCCAGCCACCTCAGGGTGCCGACGTTGTTGCCTTGCTCGCTCTCAGCACTGCCAGAGCCCAGCTCCCAAGTGGAAAACGTCCAGCGCCTGCTCCCACACCAAAGGGGCCAGGACTGCAAGCTGTTGCTGGCCCTCACCTTCCCTTGGCAGCCCTTCCACAGCCCCACAGACACTGCCGCTCTGAGCTTGCCAGCCACCTCAGGGTGCCGACGTTGTTGCCTTGCTCGCTCTCAGCACCGCCAGAGCCCAGCTCCCAAGTGGAAAACGTCCAGCGCCTGCTCCCACACCAAAGGGGCCAGGACTGCAAGCTCTTGCTGGCCCTCACCTTCCCTTGGCAGCCCTTCCACAGCCCCACAGACACTGCCGCTCTCAGCTTGCCAGCCACCTCAGGGTGCCGACGTTGTTGCCTTGCTCGCTCTCAGCACTGCCAGAGCCCAGCTCCCAAGTGGAAAACGTCCAGCGCCTGCTCCCACACCAAAGGGGCCAGGATTGCAAGCTGTTGCTGGCCCTCACCTTCCCTTGGCAGCCCTTCCACAGCCCCACAGACACTGCCGCTCTGAGCTTGCCAGCCACCTCAGGGTGCCGACGTTGTTGCCTTGCTCGCTCTCAGCACTGCCAGAGCCCAGCTCCCAAATGGAAAACGTCCAGCGCCTGCTCCCACACCAAAGGGGCCAGGACTGCAAGCTGTTGCTGGCCCTCACCTTCCCTCGGCAGCCCTTCCACAGCCCCACAGACACTGCCGCTCTGAGCTTGCCAGCCACCTCAGGGTGCCGACGTTGTTGCCTTGCTCGCTCTCAGCACCGCCAGAGCCCAGCTCCCAAGTGGAAAACGTCCAGCGCCTGCTCCCACACCAAAGGGGCCAGGACTGCAAGCTGTTGCTGGCCCTCACCTTCCCTTGGCAGCCCTTCCACAGCCCCACAGACACTGCCGCTCTGAGCTTGCCAGCCACCTCAGGGTGCCGACGTTGTTGCCTTGCTCGCTCTCAGCACTGCCAGAGCCCAGCTCCCAAACGGAAAACGTCCAGCGCCTGCTCCCACACCAAAGGGGCCAGGACTGCAAGCTGTTGCTGGCCCTCACCTTCCCTTGGCAGCCCTTCCACAGCCCCACAGACACTGCTGCTCTCAGCTTGCCAGCCACCTCAGGGTGCCGACGTTGTTGCCTTGCTCGCTCTCAGCACTGCCAGAGCCCAGCTCCCAAATGGAAAACGTCCAGCGCCTGCTCCCACACCAAAGGGGCCAGGACTGCAAGCTGTTGCTGGCCCTCACCTTCCCTTGGCAGCCCTTCCACAGCCCCACAGACACTGCCGCTCTCAGCTTGCCAGCCACCTCAGGGTGCCGACGTTGTTGCCTTGCTCGCTCTCAGCACTGCCAGAGCCCAGCTCCCAAGTGGAAAACGTCCAGCGCCTGCTCCCACACCAAAGGGGCCAGGACTGCAAGCTGTTGCTGGCCCTCACCTTCCCTTGGCAGCCCTTCCACAGCCCCACAGAACCTGGCTGGCTGAGCTTGCCAGCCACCTCAGGGTGCCGACGTTGTTGCCTTGCTCGCTCTCAGCACTGCCAGAGCCCAGCTCCCAAATGGAAAACGTCCAGCGCCTGCTCCCACACCAAAGGGGCCAGGACTGCAAGCTGTTGCTGGCCCTCACCTTCCCTTGGCAGCCCTTCCACAGCCCCACAGACACTGCCGCTCTGAGCTTGCCAGCCACCTCAGGGTGCCGACGTTGTTGCCTTGCTCGCTCTCAGCACTGCCAGAGCCCAGCTCCCAAATGGAAAACGTCCAGCGCCTGCTCCCACACCAAAGGGGCCAGGACTGCAAGCTCTTGCTGGCCCTCACCTTCCCTTGGCAGCCCTTCCACAGCCCCACAGACACTGCCGCGCTGAGCTTGCCAGCCACCTCAGGGTGCCGACGTTGTTGCCTTGCTCGCTCTCAGCACTGCCAGAGCCCAGCTCCCAAGTGGAAAATGTCCAGCGCCTGCTCCCACACCAAAGGGGCCAGGATTGCAAGCTGTTGCTGGCCCTCACCTTCCCTCGGCAGCCCTTCCACAGCCCCACAGACACTGCCGCTCTGAGCTTGCCAGCCACCTCAGGGTGCCGACGTTGTTGCCTTGCTCGCTCTCAGCACTGCCAGAGCCCAGCTCCCAAATGGAAAACGTCCAGCGCCTGCTCCCACACCAAAGGGGCCAGGACTGCAAGCTGTTGCTGGCCCTCACCTTCCCTCGGCAGCCCTTCCACAGCCCCACAGACACTGCCGCTCTCAGCTTGCCAGCCACCTCAGGGTGCCGACGTTGTTGCCTTGCTCGCTCTCAGCACTGCCAGAGCCCAGCTCCCAAGTGGAAAACGTCCAGCGCCTGCTCCCACACCAAAGGGGCCAGGACTGCAAGCTGTTGCTGGCCCTCACCTTCCCTCGGCAGCCCTTCCACAGCCCCACAGACACTGCCGCTCTGAGTTTGCCAGCCACCTCAGGGTGCCGACGTTGTTGCCTTGCTCGCTCTCAGCACTGCCAGAGCCCAGCTCCCAAGTGGAAAACGTCCAGCGCCTGCTCCCACACCAAAGGGGCCAGGACTGCAAGCTCTTGCTGGCCCTCACCTTCCCTTGGCAGCCCTTCCACAGCCCCACAGACACTGCCGCTCTGAGCTTGCCAGCCACCTCAGGGTGCTGACGTTGTTGCCTTGCTCGCTCTCAGCACTGCCAGAGCCCAGCTCCCAAATGGAAAACGTCCAGCGCCTGCTCCCACACCAAAGGGGCCAGGATTGCAAGCTGTTGCTGGCCCTCACCTTCCCTCGGCAGCCCTTCCACAGCCCCACAGACACTGCCGCTCTGAGCTTGCCAGCCACCTCAGGGTGCCGACGTTGTTGCCTTGCTCGCTCTCAGCACTGCCAGAGCCCAGCTCCCAAATGGAAAACGTCCAGCGCCTGCTCCCACACCAAAGGGGCCAGGACTGCAAGCTGTTGCTGGCCCTCACCTTCCCTCGGCAGCCCTTCCACAGCCCCACAGACACTGCCGCTCTGAGCTTGCCAGCCACCTCAGGGTGCCGACGTTGTTGCCTTGCTCGCTCTCAGCACTGCCAGAGCCCAGCTCCCAAGTGGAAAACGTCCAGCGCCTGCTCCCACACCAAAGGGGCCAGGACTGCAAGCTCTTGCTGGCCCTCACCTTCCCTCGGCAGCCCTTCCACAGCCCCACAGACACTGCCGCTCTGAGCTTGCCAGCCACCTCAGGGTGCTGACGTTGTTGCCTTGCTCGCTCTCAGCACTGCCAGAGCCCAGCTCCCAAATGGAAAACGTCCAGCGCCTGCTCCCACACCAAAGGGGCCAGGACTGCAAGCTGTTGCTGGCCCTCACCTTCCCTTGGCAGCCCTTCCACAGCCCCACAGAACCTGGCTGGCTGAGCTTGCCAGCCACCTCAGGGTGCCGACGTTGTTGCCTTGCTCGCTCTCAGCACTGCCAGAGCCCAGCTCCCAAGTGGAAAACGTCCAGCGCCTGCTCCCACACCAAAGGGGCCAGGACTGCAAGCTGTTGCTGGCCCTCACCTTCCCTTGGCAGCCCTTCCACAGCCCCACAGACACTGCCGCTCTGAGCTTGCCAGCCACCTCAGGGTGCTGACGTTGTTGCCTTGCTCGCTCTCAGCACTGCCAGAGCCCAGCTCCCAAATGGAAAACGTCCAGCGCCTGCTCCCACACCAAAGGGGCCAGGACTGCAAGCTGTTGCTGGCCCTCACCTTCCCTTGGCAGCCCTTCCACAGCCCCACAGACACTGCCGCTCTCAGCTTGCCAGCCACCTCAGGGTGCCGACGTTGTTGCCTTGCTCGCTCTCAGCACTGCCAGAGCCCAGCTCCCAAGTGGAAAACGTCCAGCGCCTGCTCCCACACCAAAGGGGCCAGGACTGCAAGCTGTTGCTGGCCCTCACCTTCCTTTGGCAGCCCTTCCACAGCCCCACAGAACCTGGCTGGCTGAGCTTGCCAGCCACCTCAGGGTGCCGACGTTGTTGCCTTGCTCGCTCTCAGCACTGCCAGAGCCCAGCTCCCAAGTGGAAAATGTCCAGCGCCTGCTCCCACACCAAAGGGGCCAGGACTGCAAGCTGTTGCTGGCCCTCACCTTCCCTTGGCAGCCCTTCCACAGCCCCACAGACACTGCCGCTCTCAGCTTGCCAGCCACCTCAGGGTGCCGACGTCTTTCCCTTGCTCGCTCTCAGCACTGCCAGAGCCCAGCTCCCAAGTGGAAAACGTCCAGCGCCTGCTCCCACACCAAAGGGGCCAGGACTGCAAGCTGTTGCTGGCCCTCACCTTCCCTTGGCAGCCCTTCCACAGCCCCACAGACACTGCCGCTCTGAGCTTGCCAGCCACCTCAGGGTGCCGACGTTGTTGCCTTGCTCGCTCTCAGCACTGCCAGAGCCCAGCTCCCAAATGGAAAACGTCCAGCGCCTGCTCCCACACCAAAGGGGCCAGGATTGCAAGCTGTTGCTGGCCCTCACCTTCCCTTGGCAGCCCTTCCACAGCCCCACAGACACTGCCGCTCTGAGCTTGCCAGCCACCTCAGGGTGCCGACGTTGTTGCCTTGCTCGCTCTCAGCACTGCCAGAGCCCAGCTCCCAAGTGGAAAACGTCCAGCGCCTGCTCCCACACCAAAGGGGCCAGGACTGCAAGCTGTTGCTGGCCCTCACCTTCCCTTGGCAGCCCTTCCACAGCCCCACAGACACTGCCGCTCTCAGCTTGCCAGCCACCTCAGGGTGCCGACGTTGTTGCCTTGCTCGCTCTCAGCACTGCCAGAGCCCAGCTCCCAAATGGAAAACGTCCAGCGCCTGCTCCCACACCAAAGGGGCCAGGACTGCAAGCTGTTGCTGGCCCTCCCCTTCCCTTGGCAGCCCTTCCACAGCCCCACAGACACTGCCGCTCTGAGCTTGCCAGCCACCTCAGGGTGCCGACGTTGTTGCCTTGCTCGCTCTCAGCACTGCCAGAGCCCAGCTCCCAAGTGGAAAACGTCCAGCGCCTGCTCCCACACCAAAGGGGCCAGGACTGCAAGCTGTTGCTGGCCCTCACCTTCCCTTGGCAGCCCTTCCACAGCCCCACAGACACTGCCGCTCTCAGCTTGCCAGCCACCTCAGGGTGCCGACGTTGTTGCCTTGCTCGCTCTCAGCACTGCCAGAGCCCAGCTCCCAAATGGAAAACGTCCAGCGCCTGCTCCCACACCAAAGGGGCCAGGACTGCAAGCTGTTGCTGGCCCTCACCTTCCCTTGGCAGCCCTTCCACAGCCCCACAGACACTGCCGCTCTGAGCTTGCCAGCCACCTCAGGGTGCCGACGTTGTTGCCTTGCTCGCTCTCAGCACTGCCAGAGCCCAGCTCCCAAATGGAAAACGTCCAGCGCCTGCTCCCACACCAAAGGGGCCAGGACTGCAAGCTGTTGCTGGCCCTCACCTTCCCTTGGCAGCCCTTCCACAGCCCCACAGACACTGCCGCGCTGAGCTTGCCAGCCACCTCAGGGTGCCGACGTTGTTGCCTTGCTCGCTCTCAGCACTGCCAGAGCCCAGCTCCCAAGTGGAAAACGTCCAGCGCCTGCTCCCACACCAAAGGGGCCAGGATTGCAAGCTGTTGCTGGCCCTCACCTTCCCTCGGCAGCCCTTCCACAGCCCCACAGACACTGCCGCTCTGAGCTTGCCAGCCACCTCAGGGTGCCGACGTTGTTGCCTTGCTCGCTCTCAGCACTGCCAGAGCCCAGCTCCCAAATGGAAAACGTCCAGCGCCTGCTCCCACACCAAAGGGGCCAGGACTTCAAGCTGTTGCTGGCCCTCACCTTCCCTCGGCAGCCCTTCCACAGCCCCACAGACACTGCCGCTCTGAGCTTGCCAGCCACCTCAGGGTGCCGACGTTGTTGCCTTGCTCGCTCTCAGCACTGCCAGAGCCCAGCTCCCAAGTGGAAAACGTCCAGCGCCTGCTCCCACACCAAAGGGGCCAGGACTGCAAGCTGTTGCTGGCCCTCACCTTCCCTTGGCAGCCCTTCCACAGCCCCACAGACACTGCCGCTCTGAGCTTGCCAGCCACCTCAGGGTGCCGACGTTGTTGCCTTGCTCGCTCTCAGCACCGCCAGAGCCCAGCTCCCAAGTGGAAAACGTCCAGCGCCTGCTCCCACACCAAAGGGGCCAGGACTGCAAGCTCTTGCTGGCCCTCACCTTCCCTTGGCAGCCCTTCCACAGCCCCACAGACACTGCCGCTCTCAGCTTGCCAGCCACCTCAGGGTGCCGACGTTGTTGCCTTGCTCGCTCTCAGCACTGCCAGAGCCCAGCTCCCAAGTGGAAAACGTCCAGCGCCTGCTCCCACACCAAAGGGGCCAGGATTGCAAGCTGTTGCTGGCCCTCACCTTCCCTTGGCAGCCCTTCCACAGCCCCACAGACACTGCCGCTCTGAGCTTGCCAGCCACCTCAGGGTGCCGACGTTGTTGCCTTGCTCGCTCTCAGCACTGCCAGAGCCCAGCTCCCAAATGGAAAACGTCCAGCGCCTGCTCCCACACCAAAGGGGCCAGGACTGCAAGCTGTTGCTGGCCCTCACCTTCCCTCGGCAGCCCTTCCACAGCCCCACAGACACTGCCGCTCTGAGCTTGCCAGCCACCTCAGGGTGCCGACGTTGTTGCCTTGCTCGCTCTCAGCACCGCCAGAGCCCAGCTCCCAAGTGGAAAACGTCCAGCGCCTGCTCCCACACCAAAGGGGCCAGGACTGCAAGCTGTTGCTGGCCCTCACCTTCCCTTGGCAGCCCTTCCACAGCCCCACAGACACTGCCGCTCTGAGCTTGCCAGCCACCTCAGGGTGCCGACGTTGTTGCCTTGCTCGCTCTCAGCACTGCCAGAGCCCAGCTCCCAAACGGAAAACGTCCAGCGCCTGCTCCCACACCAAAGGGGCCAGGACTGCAAGCTGTTGCTGGCCCTCACCTTCCCTTGGCAGCCCTTCCACAGCCCCACAGACACTGCTGCTCTCAGCTTGCCAGCCACCTCAGGGTGCCGACGTTGTTGCCTTGCTCGCTCTCAGCACTGCCAGAGCCCAGCTCCCAAATGGAAAACGTCCAGCGCCTGCTCCCACACCAAAGGGGCCAGGACTGCAAGCTGTTGCTGGCCCTCACCTTCCCTTGGCAGCCCTTCCACAGCCCCACAGACACTGCCGCTCTCAGCTTGCCAGCCACCTCAGGGTGCCGACGTTGTTGCCTTGCTCGCTCTCAGCACTGCCAGAGCCCAGCTCCCAAGTGGAAAACGTCCAGCGCCTGCTCCCACACCAAAGGGGCCAGGACTGCAAGCTGTTGCTGGCCCTCACCTTCCCTTGGCAGCCCTTCCACAGCCCCACAGACACTGCCGCTCTGAGCTTGCCAGCCACCTCAGGGTGCCGACGTTGTTGCCTTGCTCGCTCTCAGCACTGCCAGAGCCCAGCTCCCAAATGGAAAACGTCCAGCGCCTGCTCCCACACCAAAGGGGCCAGGACTGCAAGCTGTTGCTGGCCCTCACCTTCCCTTGGCAGCCCTTCCACAGCCCCACAGACACTGCCGCTCTGAGCTTGCCAGCCACCTCAGGGTGCCGACGTTGTTGCCTTGCTCGCTCTCAGCACTGCCAGAGCCCAGCTCCCAAATGGAAAACGTCCAGCGCCTGCTCCCACACCAAAGGGGCCAGGACTGCAAGCTCTTGCTGGCCCTCACCTTCCCTTGGCAGCCCTTCCACAGCCCCACAGACACTGCCGCGCTGAGCTTGCCAGCCACCTCAGGGTGCCGACGTTGTTGCCTTGCTCGCTCTCAGCACTGCCAGAGCCCAGCTCCCAAGTGGAAAATGTCCAGCGCCTGCTCCCACACCAAAGGGGCCAGGATTGCAAGCTGTTGCTGGCCCTCACCTTCCCTCGGCAGCCCTTCCACAGCCCCACAGACACTGCCGCTCTGAGCTTGCCAGCCACCTCAGGGTGCCGACGTTGTTGCCTTGCTCGCTCTCAGCACTGCCAGAGCCCAGCTCCCAAATGGAAAACGTCCAGCGCCTGCTCCCACACCAAAGGGGCCAGGACTGCAAGCTGTTGCTGGCCCTCACCTTCCCTCGGCAGCCCTTCCACAGCCCCACAGACACTGCCGCTCTCAGCTTGCCAGCCACCTCAGGGTGCCGACGTTGTTGCCTTGCTCGCTCTCAGCACTGCCAGAGCCCAGCTCCCAAGTGGAAAACGTCCAGCGCCTGCTCCCACACCAAAGGGGCCAGGACTGCAAGCTGTTGCTGGCCCTCACCTTCCCTCGGCAGCCCTTCCACAGCCCCACAGACACTGCCGCTCTGAGTTTGCCAGCCACCTCAGGGTGCCGACGTTGTTGCCTTGCTCGCTCTCAGCACTGCCAGAGCCCAGCTCCCAAGTGGAAAACGTCCAGCGCCTGCTCCCACACCAAAGGGGCCAGGACTGCAAGCTCTTGCTGGCCCTCACCTTCCCTTGGCAGCCCTTCCACAGCCCCACAGACACTGCCGCTCTGAGCTTGCCAGCCACCTCAGGGTGCTGACGTTGTTGCCTTGCTCGCTCTCAGCACTGCCAGAGCCCAGCTCCCAAGTGGAAAACGTCCAGCGCCTGCTCCCACACCAAAGGGGCCAGGATTGCAAGCTGTTGCTGGCCCTCACCTTCCCTCGGCAGCCCTTCCACAGCCCCACAGACACTGCCGCTCTGAGCTTGCCAGCCACCTCAGGGTGCCGACGTTGTTGCCTTGCTCGCTCTCAGCACTGCCAGAGCCCAGCTCCCAAATGGAAAACGTCCAGCGCCTGCTCCCACACCAAAGGGGCCAGGACTGCAAGCTGTTGCTGGCCCTCACCTTCCCTCGGCAGCCCTTCCACAGCCCCACAGACACTGCCGCTCTGAGCTTGCCAGCCACCTCAGGGTGCCGACGTTGTTGCCTTGCTCGCTCTCAGCACTGCCAGAGCCCAGCTCCCAAGTGGAAAACGTCCAGCGCCTGCTCCCACACCAAAGGGGCCAGGACTGCAAGCTCTTGCTGGCCCTCACCTTCCCTCGGCAGCCCTTCCACAGCCCCACAGACACTGCCGCTCTGAGCTTGCCAGCCACCTCAGGGTGCTGACGTTGTTGCCTTGCTCGCTCTCAGCACTGCCAGAGCCCAGCTCCCAAATGGAAAACGTCCAGCGCCTGCTCCCACACCAAAGGGGCCAGGACTGCAAGCTGTTGCTGGCCCTCACCTTCCCTTGGCAGCCCTTCCACAGCCCCACAGAACCTGGCTGGCTGAGCTTGCCAGCCACCTCAGGGTGCCGACGTTGTTGCCTTGCTCGCTCTCAGCACTGCCAGAGCCCAGCTCCCAAGTGGAAAACGTCCAGCGCCTGCTCCCACACCAAAGGGGCCAGGACTGCAAGCTGTTGCTGGCCCTCACCTTCCCTTGGCAGCCCTTCCACAGCCCCACAGACACTGCCGCTCTGAGCTTGCCAGCCACCTCAGGGTGCTGACGTTGTTGCCTTGCTCGCTCTCAGCACTGCCAGAGCCCAGCTCCCAAATGGAAAACGTCCAGCGCCTGCTCCCACACCAAAGGGGCCAGGACTGCAAGCTGTTGCTGGCCCTCACCTTCCCTTGGCAGCCCTTCCACAGCCCCACAGACACTGCCGCTCTGAGCTTGCCAGCCACCTCAGGGTGCCGACGTTGTTGCCTTGCTCGCTCTCAGCACTGCCAGAGCCCAGCTCCCAAGTGGAAAACGTCCAGCGCCTGCTCCCACACCAAAGGGGCCAGGACTGCAAGCTGTTGCTGGCCCTCACCTTCCTTTGGCAGCCCTTCCACAGCCCCACAGAACCTGGCTGGCTGAGCTTGCCAGCCACCTCAGGGTGCCGACGTTGTTGCCTTGCTCGCTCTCAGCACTGCCAGAGCCCAGCTCCCAAGTGGAAAATGTCCAGCGCCTGCTCCCACACCAAAGGGGCCAGGACTGCAAGCTGTTGCTGGCCCTCACCTTCCCTTGGCAGCCCTTCCACAGCCCCACAGACACTGCCGCTCTCAGCTTGCCAGCCACCTCAGGGTGCCGACGTCTTTCCCTTGCTCGCTCTCAGCACTGCCAGAGCCCAGCTCCCAAGTGGAAAACGTCCAGCGCCTGCTCCCACACCAAAGGGGCCAGGACTGCAAGCTGTTGCTGGCCCTCACCTTCCCTTGGCAGCCCTTCCACAGCCCCACAGACACTGCCGCTCTGAGCTTGCCAGCCACCTCAGGGTGCCGACGTTGTTGCCTTGCTCGCTCTCAGCACTGCCAGAGCCCAGCTCCCAAATGGAAAACGTCCAGCGCCTGCTCCCACACCAAAGGGGCCAGGATTGCAAGCTGTTGCTGGCCCTCACCTTCCCTTGGCAGCCCTTCCACAGCCCCACAGACACTGCCGCTCTGAGCTTGCCAGCCACCTCAGGGTGCCGACGTTGTTGCCTTGCTCGCTCTCAGCACTGCCAGAGCCCAGCTCCCAAGTGGAAAACGTCCAGCGCCTGCTCCCACACCAAAGGGGCCAGGACTGCAAGCTGTTGCTGGCCCTCACCTTCCCTTGGCAGCCCTTCCACAGCCCCACAGACACTGCCGCTCTCAGCTTGCCAGCCACCTCAGGGTGCCGACGTTGTTGCCTTGCTCGCTCTCAGCACTGCCAGAGCCCAGCTCCCAAATGGAAAACGTCCAGCGCCTGCTCCCACACCAAAGGGGCCAGGACTGCAAGCTGTTGCTGGCCCTCCCCTTCCCTTGGCAGCCCTTCCACAGCCCCACAGACACTGCCGCTCTGAGCTTGCCAGCCACCTCAGGGTGCCGACGTTGTTGCCTTGCTCGCTCTCAGCACTGCCAGAGCCCAGCTCCCAAGTGGAAAACGTCCAGCGCCTGCTCCCACACCAAAGGGGCCAGGACTGCAAGCTGTTGCTGGCCCTCACCTTCCCTTGGCAGCCCTTCCACAGCCCCACAGACACTGCCGCTCTCAGCTTGCCAGCCACCTCAGGGTGCCGACGTTGTTGCCTTGCTCGCTCTCAGCACTGCCAGAGCCCAGCTCCCAAATGGAAAACGTCCAGCGCCTGCTCCCACACCAAAGGGGCCAGGACTGCAAGCTGTTGCTGGCCCTCCCCTTCCCTTGGCAGCCCTTCCACAGCCCCACAGACACTGCCGCTCTGAGCTTGCCAGCCACCTCAGGGTGCCGACGTTGTTGCCTTGCTCGCTCTCAGCACTGCCAGAGCCCAGCTCCCAAATGGAAAACGTCCAGCGCCTGCTCCCACACCAAAGGGGCCAGGACTGCAAGCTGTTGCTGGCCCTCACCTTCCCTTGGCAGCCCTTCCACAGCCCCACAGAACCTGGCTGGCTGAGCTTGCCAGCCACCTCAGGGTGCCGACGTTGTTGCCTTGCTCGCTCTCAGCACTGCCAGAGCCCAGCTCCCAAGTGGAAAATGTCCAGCGCCTGCTCCCACACCAAAGGGGCCAGGATTGCAAGCTGTTGCTGGCCCTCACCTTCCCTTGGCAGCCCTTCCACAGCCCCACAGACACTGCCGCTCTGAGCTTGCCAGCCACCTCAGGGTGCTGACGTTGTTGCCTTGCTCGCTCTCAGCACTGCCAGAGCCCAGCTCCCAAATGGAAAACGTCCAGCGCCTGCTCCCACACCAAAGGGGCCAGGACTGCAAGCTGTTGCTGGCCCTCCCCTTCCCTTGGCAGCCCTTCCACAGCCCCACAGA
Organism: Aptenodytes patagonicus; assembly: GCF_965638725.1. NCBI lineage: Eukaryota > Metazoa > Chordata > Aves > Sphenisciformes > Spheniscidae > Aptenodytes > Aptenodytes patagonicus. The sequence goes on from NW_027472015.1 coordinate 249,395, forward strand.
CACTGCCGCTCTGAGCTTGCCAGCCACCTCAGGGTGCCGACGTTGTTGCCTTGCTCGCTCTCAGCACTGCCAGAGCCCAGCTCCCAAGTGGAAAACGTCCAGCGCCTGCTCCCACACCAAAGGGGCCAGGACTGCAAGCTGTTGCTGGCCCTCACCTTCCCTTGGCAGCCCTTCCACAGCCCCACAGACACTGCCGCTCTCAGCTTGCCAGCCACCTCAGGGTGCTGACGTTGTTGCCTTGCTCGCTCTCAGCACTGCCAGAGCCCAGCTCCCAAATGGAAAACGTCCAGCGCCTGCTCCCACACCAAAGGGGCCAGGACTGCAAGCTGTTGCTGGCCCTCACCTTCCCTTGGCAGCCCTTCCACAGCCCCACAGACACTGCCGCTCTGAGCTTGCCAGCCACCTCAGGGTGCCGACGTTGTTGCCTTGCTCGCTCTCAGCACTGCCAGAGCCCAGCTCCCAAATGGAAAACGTCCAGCGCCTGCTCCCACACCAAAGGGGCCAGGACTGCAAGCTGTTGCTGGTCCTCACCTTCCCTTGGCAGCCCTTCCACAGCCCCACAGACACTGCCGCTCTGAGCTTGCCAGCCACCTCAGGGTGCCGACGTTGTTGCCTTGCTCGCTCTCAGCACTGCCAGAGCCCAGCTCCCAAATGGAAAACGTCCAGCGCCTGCTCCCACACCAAAGGGGCCAGGACTGCAAGCTGTTGCTGGCCCTCACCTTCCCTTGGCAGCCCTTCCACAGCCCCACAGACACTGCCGCGCTGAGCTTGCCAGCCACCTCAGGGTGCCGACGTTGTTGCCTTGCTCGCTCTCAGCACTGCCAGAGCCCAGCTCCCAAGTGGAAAACGTCCAGCGCCTGCTCCCACACCAAAGGGGCCAGGATTGCAAGCTGTTGCTGGCCCTCACCTTCCCTCGGCAGCCCTTCCACAGCCCCACAGACACTGCCGCTCTGAGCTTGCCAGCCACCTCAGGGTGCCGACGTTGTTGCCTTGCTCGCTCTCAGCACTGCCAGAGCCCAGCTCCCAAATGGAAAACGTCCAGCGCCTGCTCCCACACCAAAGGGGCCAGGACTTCAAGCTGTTGCTGGCCCTCACCTTCCCTCGGCAGCCCTTCCACAGCCCCACAGACACTGCCGCTCTGAGCTTGCCAGCCACCTCAGGGTGCCGACGTTGTTGCCTTGCTCGCTCTCAGCACTGCCAGAGCCCAGCTCCCAAATGGAAAACGTCCAGCGCCTGCTCCCACACCAAAGGGGCCAGGACTGCAAGCTGTTGCTGGCCCTCACCTTCCCTTGGCAGCCCTTCCACAGCCCCACAGACACTGCCGCTCTGAGCTTGCCAGCCACCTCAGGGTGCCGACGTTGTTGCCTTGCTCGCTCTCAGCACCGCCAGAGCCCAGCTCCCAAGTGGAAAACGTCCAGCGCCTGCTCCCACACCAAAGGGGCCAGGACTGCAAGCTCTTGCTGGCCCTCACCTTCCCTTGGCAGCCCTTCCACAGCCCCACAGACACTGCCGCTCTGAGCTTGCCAGCCACCTCAGGGTGCCGACGTTGTTGCCTTGCTCGCTCTCAGCACTGCCAGAGCCCAGCTCCCAAATGGAAAACGTCCAGCGCCTGCTCCCACACCAAAGGGGCCAGGATTGCAAGCTGTTGCTGGCCCTCACCTTCCCTTGGCAGCCCTTCCACAGCCCCACAGACACTGCCGCTCTGAGCTTGCCAGCCACCTCAGGGTGCCGACGTTGTTGCCTTGCTCGCTCTCAGCACTGCCAGAGCCCAGCTCCCAAATGGAAAACGTCCAGCGCCTGCTCCCACACCAAAGGGGCCAGGACTGCAAGCTGTTGCTGGCCCTCACCTTCCCTCGGCAGCCCTTCCACAGCCCCACAGACACTGCCGCTCTGAGCTTGCCAGCCACCTCAGGGTGCCGACGTTGTTGCCTTGCTCGCTCTCAGCACCGCCAGAGCCCAGCTCCCAAGTGGAAAACGTCCAGCGCCTGCTCCCACACCAAAGGGGCCAGGACTGCAAGCTGTTGCTGGCCCTCACCTTCCCTTGGCAGCCCTTCCACAGCCCCACAGACACTGCCGCTCTGAGCTTGCCAGCCACCTCAGGGTGCCGACGTTGTTGCCTTGCTCGCTCTCAGCACTGCCAGAGCCCAGCTCCCAAACGGAAAACGTCCAGCGCCTGCTCCCACACCAAAGGGGCCAGGACTGCAAGCTCTTGCTGGCCCTCACCTTCCCTTGGCAGCCCTTCCACAGCCCCACAGACACTGCTGCTCTCAGCTTGCCAGCCACCTCAGGGTGCCGACGTTGTTGCCTTGCTCGCTCTCAGCACTGCCAGAGCCCAGCTCCCAAATGGAAAACGTCCAGCGCCTGCTCCCACACCAAAGGGGCCAGGACTGCAAGCTGTTGCTGGCCCTCACCTTCCCTTGGCAGCCCTTCCACAGCCCCACAGACACTGCCGCTCTCAGCTTGCCAGCCACCTCAGGGTGCCGACGTTGTTGCCTTGCTCGCTCTCAGCACTGCCAGAGCCCAGCTCCCAAGTGGAAAACGTCCAGCGCCTGCTCCCACACCAAAGGGGCCAGGACTGCAAGCTGTTGCTGGCCCTCACCTTCCCTTGGCAGCCCTTCCACAGCCCCACAGAACCTGGCTGGCTGAGCTTGCCAGCCACCTCAGGGTGCCGACGTTGTTGCCTTGCTCGCTCTCAGCACTGCCAGAGCCCAGCTCCCAAATGGAAAACGTCCAGCGCCTGCTCCCACACCAAAGGGGCCAGGACTGCAAGCTGTTGCTGGCCCTCACCTTCCCTTGGCAGCCCTTCCACAGCCCCACAGACACTGCCGCTCTGAGCTTGCCAGCCACCTCAGGGTGCCGACGTTGTTGCCTTGCTCGCTCTCAGCACTGCCAGAGCCCAGCTCCCAAATGGAAAACGTCCAGCGCCTGCTCCCACACCAAAGGGGCCAGGACTGCAAGCTCTTGCTGGCCCTCACCTTCCCTTGGCAGCCCTTCCACAGCCCCACAGACACTGCCGCGCTGAGCTTGCCAGCCACCTCAGGGTGCCGACGTTGTTGCCTTGCTCGCTCTCAGCACTGCCAGAGCCCAGCTCCCAAGTGGAAAATGTCCAGCGCCTGCTCCCACACCAAAGGGGCCAGGATTGCAAGCTGTTGCTGGCCCTCACCTTCCCTCGGCAGCCCTTCCACAGCCCCACAGACACTGCCGCTCTGAGCTTGCCAGCCACCTCAGGGTGCCGACGTTGTTGCCTTGCTCGCTCTCAGCACTGCCAGAGCCCAGCTCCCAAATGGAAAACGTCCAGCGCCTGCTCCCACACCAAAGGGGCCAGGACTGCAAGCTGTTGCTGGCCCTCACCTTCCCTCGGCAGCCCTTCCACAGCCCCACAGACACTGCCGCTCTCAGCTTGCCAGCCACCTCAGGGTGCCGACGTTGTTGCCTTGCTCGCTCTCAGCACTGCCAGAGCCCAGCTCCCAAGTGGAAAACGTCCAGCGCCTGCTCCCACACCAAAGGGGCCAGGACTGCAAGCTGTTGCTGGCCCTCACCTTCCCTCGGCAGCCCTTCCACAGCCCCACAGACACTGCCGCTCTGAGCTTGCCAGCCACCTCAGGGTGCCGACGTTGTTGCCTTGCTCGCTCTCAGCACTGCCAGAGCCCAGCTCCCAAATGAAAAACGTCCAGCGCCTGCTCCCACACCAAAGGGGCCAGGACTGCAAGCTGTTGCTGGCCCTCACCTTCCCTCGGCAGCCCTTCCACAGCCCCACAGACACTGCCGCTCTGAGCTTGCCAGCCACCTCAGGGTGCCGACGTTGTTGCCTTGCTCGCTCTCAGCACCGCCAGAGCCCAGCTCCCAAGTGGAAAACGTCCAGCGCCTGCTCCCACACCAAAGGGGCCAGGACTGCAAGCTGTTGCTGGCCCTCACCTTCCCTTGGCAGCCCTTCCACAGCCCCACAGACACTGCCGCTCTCAGCTTGCCAGCCACCTCAGGGTGCCGACGTCTTTCCCTTGCTCGCTCTCAGCACTGCCAGAGCCCAGCTCCCAAGTGGAAAACGTCCAGCGCCTGCTCCCACACCAAAGGGGCCAGGACTGCAAGCTGTTGCTGGCCCTCACCTTCCCTTGGCAGCCCTTCCACAGCCCCACAGACACTGCCGCTCTGAGCTTGCCAGCCACCTCAGGGTGCCGACGTTGTTGCCTTGCTCGCTCTCAGCACTGCCAGAGCCCAGCTCCCAAGTGGAAAACGTCCAGCGCCTGCTCCCACACCAAAGGGGCCAGGACTGCAAGCTGTTGCTGGCCCTCACCTTCCCTTGGCAGCCCTTCCACAGCCCCACAGACACTGCCGCTCTGAGCTTGCCAGCCACCTCAGGGTGCCGACGTTGTTGCCTTGCTCGCTCTCAGCACTGCCAGAGCCCAGCTCCCAAATGGAAAACGTCCAGCGCCTGCTCCCACACCAAAGGGGCCAGGACTGCAAGCTGTTGCTGGCCCTCACCTTCCCTTGGCAGCCCTTCCACAGCCCCACAGACACTGCCGCTCTCAGCTTGCCAGCCACCTCAGGGTGCCGACGTCTTTCCCTTGCTCGCTCTCAGCACTGCCAGAGCCCAGCTCCCAAATGGTAAAGGTCCAGCGCCTGCTCCCACACCAAAGGGGCCAGGACTGCAAGCTGTTGCTGGCCCTCACCTTCCCTTGGCAGCCCTTCCACAGCCCCACAGACACTGCCGCTCTGAGCTTGCCAGCCACCTCAGGGTGCCGACGTTGTTGCCTTGCTCGCTCTCAGCACTGCCAGAGCCCAGCTCCCAAATGGAAAACGTCCAGCGCCTGCTCCCACACCAAAGGGGCCAGGACTGCAAGCTGTTGCTGGCCCTCACCTTCCCTTGGCAGCCCTTCCACAGCCCCACAGACACTGCCGCTCTCAGCTTGCCAGCCACCTCAGGGTGCCGACGTTGTTGCCTTGCTCGCTCTCAGCACTGCCAGAGCCCAGCTCCCAAATGGAAAACGTCCAGCGCCTGCTCCCACACCAAAGGGGCCAGGACTGCAAGCTGTTGCTGGCCCTCACCTTCCCTTGGCAGCCCTTCCACAGCCCCACAGAACCTGGCTGGCTGAGCTTGCCAGCCACCTCAGGGTGCCGACGTTGTTGCCTTGCTCGCTCTCAGCACTGCCAGAGCCCAGCTCCCAAGTGGAAAATGTCCAGCGCCTGCTCCCACACCAAAGGGGCCAGGACTGCAAGCTGTTGCTGGCCCTCACCTTCCCTTGGCAGCCCTTCCACAGCCCCACAGACACTGCCGCTCTCAGCTTGCCAGCCACCTCAGGGTGCCGATGTCTTTCCCTTGCTCGCTCTCAGCACTGCCAGAGCCCAGCTCCCAAGTGGACAACGTCCAGCGCCTGCTCCCACACCAAAGGGGCCAGGACTGCAAGCTGTTGCTGGCCCTCACCTTCCCTTGGCAGCCCTTCCACAGCCCCACAGACACTGCCGCTCTGAGCTTGCCAGCCACCTCAGGGTGCCGACGTTGTTGCCTTGCTCGCTCTCAGCACTGCCAGAGCCCAGCTCCCAAATGGAAAACGTCCAGCGCCTGCTCCCACACCAAAGGGGCCAGGACTGCAAGCTGTTGCTGGCCCTCACCTTCCCTTGGCAGCCCTTCCACAGCCCCACAGACACTGCCGCTCTCAGCTTGCCAGCCACCTCAGGGTGCCGACGTTGTTGCCTTGCTCGCTCTCAGCACTGCCAGAGCCCAGCTCCCAAATGGAAAACGTCCAGCGCCTGCTCCCACACCAAAGGGGCCAGGACTGCAAGCTATTGCTGGCCCTCACCTTCCCTTGGCAGCCCTTCCACAGCCCCACAGACACTGCCGCTCTGAGCTTGCCAGCCACCTCAGGGTGCCGACGTCTTTCCCTTCTTCGCTCTCAGCACTGCCAGAGCCCAGCTCCCAAATGGAAAACGTCCAGCGCCTGCTCCCACACCAAAGGGGCCAGGACTGCAAGCTGTTGCTGGCCCTCACCTTCCCTTGGCAGCCCTTCCACAGCCCCACAGACACTGCCGCTCTGAGCTTGCCAGCCACCTCAGGGTGCCGACGTTGTTGCCTTGCTCGCTCTCAGCACTGCCAGAGCCCAGCTCCCAAGTGGAAAACGTCCAGCGCCTGCTCCCACACCAAAGGGGCCAGGATTGCAAGCTGTTGCTGGCCCTCCCCTTCCCTTGGCAGCCCTTCCACAGCCCCACAGACACTGCCGCTCTGAGCTTGCCAGCCACCTCAGGGTGCCGACGTTGTTGCCTTGCTCGCTCTCAGCACTGCCAGAGCCCAGCTCCCAAATGGAAAACGTCCAGCGCCTGCTCCCACACCAAAGGGGCCAGGACTGCAAGCTGTTGCTGGCCCTCACCTTCCCTTGGCAACCCTTCCACAGCCCCACAGACACTGCCGCTCTGAGCTTGCCAGCCACCTCAGGGTGCCGACGTTGTTGCCTTGCTCGCTCTCAGCACTGCCAGAGCCCAGCTCCCAAATGGAAAACGTCCAGCGCCTGCTCCCACACCAAAGGGGCCAGGACTGCAAGCTGTTGCTGGTCCTCACCTTCCCTTGGCAGCCCTTCCACAGCCCCACAGACACTGCCGCTCTGAGCTTGCCAGCCACCTCAGGGTGCCGACGTTGTTGCCTTGCTCGCTCTCAGCACTGCCAGAGCCCAGCTCCCAAATGGAAAACGTCCAGCGCCTGCTCCCACACCAAAGGGGCCAGGACTGCAAGCTGTTGCTGGCCCTCCCCTTCCCTTGGCAGCCCTTCCACAGCCCCACAGACACTGCCGCGCTGAGCTTGCCAGCCACCTCAGGGTGCCGACGTTGTTGCCTTGCTCGCTCTCAGCACTGCCAGAGCCCAGCTCCCAAATGGAAAACGTCCAGCGCCTGCTCCCACACCAAAGGGGCCAGGATTGCAAGCTGTTGCTGGCCCTCACCTTCCCTCGGCAGCCCTTCCACAGCCCCACAGACACTGCCGCTCTCAGCTTGCCAGCCACCTCAGGGTGCCGACGTTGTTGCCTTGCTCGCTCTCAGCACTGCCAGAGCCCAGCTCCCAAATGGAAAACGTCCAGCGCCTGCTCCCACACCAAAGGGGCCAGGACTGCAAGCTCTTGCTGGCCCTCACCTTCCCTTGGCAGCCCTTCCACAGCCCCACAGACACTGCCGCGCTGAGCTTGCCAGCCACCTCAGGGTGCCGACGTTGTTGCCTTGCTCGCTCTCAGCACTGCCAGAGCCCAGCTCCCAAGTGGAAAATGTCCAGCGCCTGCTCCCACACCAAAGGGGCCAGGATTGCAAGCTGTTGCTGGCCCTCACCTTCCCTCGGCAGCCCTTCCACAGCCCCACAGACACTGCCGCTCTGAGCTTGCCAGCCACCTCAGGGTGCCGACGTTGTTGCCTTGCTCGCTCTCAGCACTGCCAGAGCCCAGCTCCCAAATGGAAAACGTCCAGCGCCTGCTCCCACACCAAAGGGGCCAGGACTGCAAGCTGTTGCTGGCCCTCACCTTCCCTCGGCAGCCCTTCCACAGCCCCACAGACACTGCCGCTCTCAGCTTGCCAGCCACCTCAGGGTGCCGACGTTGTTGCCTTGCTCGCTCTCAGCACTGCCAGAGCCCAGCTCCCAAGTGGAAAATGTCCAGCGCCTGCTCCCACACCAAAGGGGCCAGGACTGCAAGCTGTTGCTGGCCCTCACCTTCCCTCGGCAGCCCTTCCACAGCCCCACAGACACTGCCGCTCTGAGCTTGCCAGCCACCTCAGGGTGCCGACGTTGTTGCCTTGCTCGCTCTCAGCACTGCCAGAGCCCAGCTCCCAAGTGGAAAACGTCCAGCGCCTGCTCCCACACCAAAGGGGCCAGGACTGCAAGCTCTTGCTGGCCCTCACCTTCCCTCGGCAGCCCTTCCACAGCCCCACAGACACTGCCGCTCTGAGCTTGCCAGCCACCTCAGGGTGCCGACGTTGTTGCCTTGCTCGCTCTCAGCACTGCCAGAGCCCAGCTCCCAAATGGAAAACGTCCAGCGCCTGCTCCCACACCAAAGGGGCCAGGATTGCAAGCTGTTGCTGGCCCTCACCTTCCCTCGGCAGCCCTTCCACAGCCCCACAGACACTGCCGCTCTGAGCTTGCCAGCCACCTCAGGGTGCCGACGTTGTTGCCTTGCTCGCTCTCAGCACTGCCAGAGCCCAGCTCCCAAATGGAAAACGTCCAGCGCCTGCTCCCACACCAAAGGGGCCAGGACTGCAAGCTGTTGCTGGCCCTCACCTTCCCTCGGCAGCCCTTCCACAGCCCCACAGACACTGCCGCTCTGAGCTTGCCAGCCACCTCAGGGTGCCGACGTTGTTGCCTTGCTCGCTCTCAGCACCGCCAGAGCCCAGCTCCCAAGTGGAAAACGTCCAGCGCCTGCTCCCACACCAAAGGGGCCAGGACTGCAAGCTCTTGCTGGCCCTCACCTTCCCTTGGCAGCCCTTCCACAGCCCCACAGACACTGCCGCTCTCAGCTTGCCAGCCACCTCAGGGTGCCGACGTTGTTGCCTTGCTCGCTCTCAGCACTGCCAGAGCCCAGCTCCCAAGTGGAAAACGTCCAGCGCCTGCTCCCACACCAAAGGGGCCAGGACTGCAAGCTGTTGCTGGCCCTCACCTTCCCTTGGCAGCCCTTCCACAGCCCCACAGACACTGCTGCTCTGAGCTTGCCAGCCACCTCAGGGTGCCGACGTTGTTGCCTTGCTCGCTCTCAGCACTGCCAGAGCCCAGCTCCCAAATGGAAAACGTCCAGCGCCTGCTCCCACACCAAAGGGGCCAGGACTGCAAGCTGTTGCTGGCCCTCACCTTCCCTTGGCAGCCCTTCCACAGCCCCACAGACACTGCCGCTCTCAGCTTGCCAGCCACCTCAGGGTGCCGACGTTGTTGCCTTGCTCGCTCTCAGCACTGCCAGAGCCCAGCTCCCAAATGGTAAAGGTCCAGCGCCTGCTCCCACACCAAAGGGGCCAGGACTGCAAGCTGTTGCTGGCCCTCACCTTCCCTTGGCAGCCCTTCCACAGCCCCACAGACACTGCCGCTCTGAGCTTGCCAGCCACCTCAGGGTGCCGACGTTGTTGCCTTGCTCGCTCTCAGCACTGCCAGAGCCCAGCTCCCAAATGGAAAACGTCCAGCGCCTGCTCCCACACCAAAGGGGCCAGGACTGCAAGCTGTTGCTGGCCCTCACCTTCCCTTGGCAGCCCTTCCACAGCCCCACAGACACTGCCGCTCTCAGCTTGCCAGCCACCTCAGGGTGCCGACGTTGTTGCCTTGCTCGCTCTCAGCACTGCCAGAGCCCAGCTCCCAAATGGAAAACGTCCAGCGCCTGCTCCCACACCAAAGGGGCCAGGACTGCAAGCTGTTGCTGGCCCTCACCTTCCCTTGGCAGCCCTTCCACAGCCCCACAGAACCTGGCTGGCTGAGCTTGCCAGCCACCTCAGGGTGCCGACGTTGTTGCCTTGCTCGCTCTCAGCACTGCCAGAGCCCAGCTCCCAAGTGGAAAATGTCCAGCGCCTGCTCCCACACCAAAGGGGCCAGGACTGCAAGCTGTTGCTGGCCCTCACCTTCCCTTGGCAGCCCTTCCACAGCCCCACAGACACTGCCGCTCTCAGCTTGCCAGCCACCTCAGGGTGCCGATGTCTTTCCCTTGCTCGCTCTCAGCACTGCCAGAGCCCAGCTCCCAAGTGGAAAACGTCCAGCGCCTGCTCCCACACCAAAGGGGCCAGGACTGCAAGCTGTTGCTGGCCCTCACCTTCCCTTGGCAGCCCTTCCACAGCCCCACAGACACTGCCGCTCTGAGCTTGCCAGCCACCTCAGGGTGCCGACGTTGTTGCCTTGCTCGCTCTCAGCACTGCCAGAGCCCAGCTCCCAAATGGAAAACGTCCAGCGCCTGCTCCCACACCAAAGGGGCCAGGACTGCAAGCTGTTGCTGGCCCTCACCTTCCCTTGGCAGCCCTTCCACAGCCCCACAGACACTGCCGCTCTCAGCTTGCCAGCCACCTCAGGGTGCCGACGTTGTTGCCTTGCTCGCTCTCAGCACTGCCAGAGCCCAGCTCCCAAATGGAAAACGTCCAGCGCCTGCTCCCACACCAAAGGGGCCAGGACTGCAAGCTATTGCTGGCCCTCACCTTCCCTTGGCAGCCCTTCCACAGCCCCACAGACACTGCCGCTCTGAGCTTGCCAGCCACCTCAGGGTGCCGACGTCTTTCCCTTCTTCGCTCTCAGCACTGCCAGAGCCCAGCTCCCAAATGGAAAACGTCCAGCGCCTGCTCCCACACCAAAGGGGCCAGGACTGCAAGCTGTTGCTGGCCCTCACCTTCCCTTGGCAGCCCTTCCACAGCCCCACAGACACTGCCGCTCTGAGCTTGCCAGCCACCTCAGGGTGCCGACGTTGTTGCCTTGCTCGCTCTCAGCACTGCCAGAGCCCAGCTCCCAAGTGGAAAACGTCCAGCGCCTGCTCCCACACCAAAGGGGCCAGGATTGCAAGCTGTTGCTGGCCCTCCCCTTCCCTTGGCAGCCCTTCCACAGCCCCACAGACACTGCCGCTCTGAGCTTGCCAGCCACCTCAGGGTGCCGACGTTGTTGCCTTGCTCGCTCTCAGCACTGCCAGAGCCCAGCTCCCAAATGGAAAACGTCCAGCGCCTGCTCCCACACCAAAGGGGCCAGGACTGCAAGCTGTTGCTGGTCCTCACCTTCCCTTGGCAGCCCTTCCACAGCCCCACAGACACTGCCGCTCTGAGCTTGCCAGCCACCTCAGGGTGCCGACGTTGTTGCCTTGCTCGCTCTCAGCACTGCCAGAGCCCAGCTCCCAAATGGAAAACGTCCAGCGCCTGCTCCCACACCAAAGGGGCCAGGACTGCAAGCTGTTGCTGGCCCTCACCTTCCCTTGGCAGCCCTTCCACAGCCCCACAGACACTGCCGCGCTGAGCTTGCCAGCCACCTCAGGGTGCCGACGTTGTTGCCTTGCTCGCTCTCAGCACTGCCAGAGCCCAGCTCCCAAATGGAAAACGTCCAGCGCCTGCTCCCACACCAAAGGGGCCAGGATTGCAAGCTGTTGCTGGCCCTCACCTTCCCTCGGCAGCCCTTCCACAGCCCCACAGACACTGCCGCTCTCAGCTTGCCAGCCACCTCAGGGTGCCGACGTTGTTGCCTTGCTCGCTCTCAGCACTGCCAGAGCCCAGCTCCCAAGTGGAAAATGTCCAGCGCCTGCTCCCACACCAAAGGGGCCAGGACTGCAAGCTGTTGCTGGCCCTCACCTTCCCTTGGCAGCCCTTCCACAGCCCCACAGACACTGCCGCTCTCAGCTTGCCAGCCACCTCAGGGTGCCGACGTCTTTCCCTTGCTCGCTCTCAGCACTGCCAGAGCCCAGCTCCCAAGTGGAAAACGTCCAGCGCCTGCTCCCACACCAAAGGGGCCAGGACTGCAAGCTGTTGCTGGCCCTCACCTTCCCTTGGCAGCCCTTCCACAGCCCCACAGACACTGCCGCTCTGAGCTTGCCAGCCACCTCAGGGTGCCGACGTTGTTGCCTTGCTCGCTCTCAGCACTGCCAGAGCCCAGCTCCCAAGTGGAAAACGTCCAGCGCCTGCTCCCACACCAAAGGGGCCAGGACTGCAAGCTGTTGCTGGCCCTCACCTTCCCTTGGCAGCCCTTCCACAGCCCCACAGACACTGCCGCTCTCAGCTTGCCAGCCACCTCAGGGTGCCGACGTTGTTGCCTTGCTCGCTCTCAGCACTGCCAGAGCCCAGCTCCCAAATGGAAAACGTCCAGCGCCTGCTCCCACACCAAAGGGGCCAGGACTGCAAGCTGTTGCTGGCCCTCACCTTCCCTTGGCAGCCCTTCCACAGCCCCACAGACACTGCCGCTCTCAGCTTGCCAGCCACCTCAGGGTGCCGACGTCTTTCCCTTGCTCGCTCTCAGCACTGCCAGAGCCCAGCTCCCAAATGGTAAAGGTCCAGCGCCTGCTCCCACACCAAAGGGGCCAGGACTGCAAGCTGTTGCTGGCCCTCACCTTCCCTTGGCAGCCCTTCCACAGCCCCACAGACACTGCCGCTCTGAGCTTGCCAGCCACCTCAGGGTGCCGACGTTGTTGCCTTGCTCGCTCTCAGCACTGCCAGAGCCCAGCTCCCAAATGGAAAACGTCCAGCGCCTGCTCCCACACCAAAGGGGCCAGGACTGCAAGCTGTTGCTGGCCCTCACCTTCCCTTGGCAGCCCTTCCACAGCCCCACAGAACCTGGCTGGCTGAGCTTGCCAGCCACCTCAGGGTGCCGACGTTGTTGCCTTGCTCGCTCTCAGCACTGCCAGAGCCCAGCTCCCAAGTGGAAAATGTCCAGCGCCTGCTCCCACACCAAAGGGGCCAGGACTGCAAGCTGTTGCTGGCCCTCACCTTCCCTTGGCAGCCCTTCCACAGCCCCACAGACACTGCCGCTCTCAGCTTGCCAGCACCTCAGGGTGCCGATGTCTTTCCCTTGCTCGCTCTCAGCACTGCCAGAGCCCAGCTCCCAAGTGGAAAACGTCCAGCGCCTGCTCCCACACCAAAGGGGCCAGGACTGCAAGCTGTTGCTGGCCCTCACCTTCCCTTGGCAGCCCTTCCACAGCCCCACAGACACTGCCGCTCTGAGCTTGCCAGCCACCTCAGGGTGCCGACGTTGTTGCCTTGCTCGCTCTCAGCACTGCCAGAGCCCAGCTCCCAAATGGAAAACGTCCAGCGCCTGCTCCCACACCAAAGGGGCCAGGACTGCAAGCTGTTGCTGGCCCTCACCTTCCCTCGGCAGCCCTTCCACAGCCCCACAGACACTGCCGCTCTCAGCTTGCCAGCCACCTCAGGGTGCTGACGTTGTTGCCTTGCTCGCTCTCAGCACTGCCAGAGCCCAGCTCCCAAATGGAAAACGTCCAGCGCCTGCTCCCACACCAAAGGGGCCAGGACTGCAAGCTATTGCTGGCCCTCACCTTCCCTTGGCAGCCCTTCCACAGCCCCACAGACACTGCCGCTCTGAGCTTGCCAGCCACCTCAGGGTGCCGACGTTGTTGCCTTGCTCGCTCTCAGCACTGCCAGAGCCCAGCTCCCAAATGGAAAACGTCCAGCGCCTGCTCCCACACCAAAGGGGCCAGGACTGCAAGCTGTTGCTGGCCCTCACCTTCCCTTGGCAGCCCTTCCACAGCCCCACAGACACTGCCGCTCTCAGCTTGCCAGCCACCTCAGGGTGCCGACGTTGTTGCCTTGCTCGCTCTCAGCACTGCCAGAGCCCAGCTCCCAAATGGAAAACGTCCAGCGCCTGCTCCCACACCAAAGGGGCCAGGACTGCAAGCTGTTGCTGGCCCTCACCTTCCCTCGGCAGCCCTTCCACAGCCCCACAGACACTGCCGCTCTGAGCTTGCCAGCCACCTCAGGGTGCCGACGTTGTTGCCTTGCTCGCTCTCAGCACTGCCAGAGCCCAGCTCCCAAATGGAAAACGTCCAGCGCCTGCTCCCACACCAAAGGGGCCAGGACTGCAAGCTGTTGCTGGTCCTCACCTTCCCTTGGCAGCCCTTCCACAGCCCCACAGACACTGCCGCTCTGAGCTTGCCAGCCACCTCAGGGTGCCGACGTTGTTGCCTTGCTCGCTCTCAGCACTGCCAGAGCCCAGCTCCCAAATGGAAAACGTCCAGCGCCTGCTCCCACACCAAAGGGGCCAGGACTGCAAGCTGTTGCTGGCCCTCCCCTTCCCTTGGCAGCCCTTCCACAGCCCCACAGACACTGCCGCTCTGAGCTTGCCAGCCACCTCAGGGTGCCGACGTTGTTGCCTTGCTCGCTCTCAGCACTGCCAGAGCCCAGCTCCCAAATGGAAAACGTCCAGCGCCTGCTCCCACACCAAAGGGGCCAGGACTGCAAGCTGTTGCTGGCCCTCACCTTCCCTTGGCAGCCCTTCCACAGCCCCACAGACACTGCCGCTCTGAGCTTGCCAGCCACCTCAGGGTGCCGACGTTGTTGCCTTGCTCGCTCTCAGCACTGCCAGAGCCCAGCTCCCAAGTGGAAAATGTCCAGCGCCTGCTCCCACACCAAAGGGGCCAGGATTGCAAGCTGTTGCTGGCCCTCACCTTCCCTCGGCAGCCCTTCCACAGCCCCACAGACACTGCCGCTCTCAGCTTGCCAGCCACCTCAGGGTGCCGACGTTGTTGCCTTGCTCGCTCTCAGCACTGCCAGAGCCCAGCTCCCAAGTGGAAAACGTCCAGCGCCTGCTCCCACACCAAAGGGGCCAGGACTGCAAGCTGTTGCTGGCCCTCACCTTCCCTTGGCAGCCCTTCCACAGCCCCACAGACACTGCCGCTCTGAGCTTGCCAGCCACCTCAGGGTGCCGACGTTGTTGCCTTGCTCGCTCTCAGCACTGCCAGAGCCCAGCTCCCAAGTGGAAAACGTCCAGCGCCTGCTCCCACACCAAAGGGGCCAGGACTGCAAGCTGTTGCTGGCCCTCACCTTCCCTCGGCAGCCCTTCCACAGCCCCACAGACACTGCCGCTCTGAGCTTGCCAGCCACCTCAGGGTGCCGACGTTGTTGCCTTGCTCGCTCTCAGCACCGCCAGAGCCCAGCTCCCAAGTGGAAAACGTCCAGCGCCTGCTCCCACACCAAAGGGGCCAGGACTGCAAGCTGTTGCTGGCCCTCACCTTCCCTTGGCAGCCCTTCCACAGCCCCACAGACACTGCCGCTCTCAGCTTGCCAGCCACCTCAGGGTGCCGACGTTGTTGCCTTGCTCGCTCTCAGCACTGCCAGAGCCCAGCTCCCAAATGGAAAACGTCCAGCGCCTGCTCCCACACCAAAGGGGCCAGGACTGCAAGCTGTTGCTGGCCCTCACCTTCCCTTGGCAGCCCTTCCACAGCCCCACAGAACCTGGCTGGCTGAGCTTGCCAGCCACCTCAGGGAGCCGACGTTGTTGCCTTGCTCGCTCTCAGCACTGCCAGAGCCCAGCTCCCAAGTGGAAAATGTCCAGCGCCTGCTCCCACACCAAAGGGGCCAGGACTGCAAGCTCTTGCTGGCCCTCACCTTCCCTTGGCAGCCCTTCCACAGCCCCACAGACACTGCCGCTCTCAGCTTGCCAGCCACCTCAGGGTGCTGACGTTGTTGCCTTGCTCGCTCTCAGCACTGCCAGAGCCCAGCTCCCAAATGGAAAACGTCCAGCGCCTGCTCCCACACCAAAGGGGCCAGGACTGCAAGCTGTTGCTGGCCCTCACCTTCCCTTGGCAGCCCTTCCACAGCCCCACAGACACTGCCGCTCTCAGCTTGCCAGCCACCTCAGGGTGCCGACGTTGTTGCCTTGCTCGCTCTCAGCACTGCCAGAGCCCAGCTCCCAAATGGAAAACGTCCAGCGCCTGCTCCCACACCAAAGGGGCCAGGACTGCAAGCTGTTGCTGGCCCTCACCTTCCCTTGGCAGCCCTTCCACAGCCCCACAGACACTGCCGCTCTGAGCTTGCCAGCCACCTCAGGGTGCCGACGTTGTTGCCTTGCTCGCTCTCAGCACTGCCAGAGCCCAGCTCCCAAATGGAAAACGTCCAGCGCCTGCTCTCACACCAAAGGGGCCAGGACTGCAAGCTGTTGCTGGCCCTCACCTTCCCTTGGCAGCCCTTCCACAGCCCCACAGAACCTGGCTGGCTGAGCTTGCCAGCCACCTCAGGGTGCCGACGTTGTTGCCTTGCTCGCTCTCAGCACTGCCAGAGCCCAGCTCCCAAGTGGAAAATGTCCAGCGCCTGCTCCCACACCAAAGGGGCCAGGACTGCAAGCTGTTGCTGGCCCTCACCTTCCCTTGGCAGCCCTTCCACAGCCCCACAGACACTGCCGCTCTCAGCTTGCCAGCCACCTCAGGGTGCCGACGTCTTTCCCTTGCTCGCTCTCAGCACTGCCAGAGCCCAGCTCCCAAAAGGAAAACGTCCAGCGCCTGCTCCCACACCAAAGGGGCCAGGACTGCAAGCTGTTGCTGGCCCTCACCTTCCCTTGGCAGCCCTTCCACAGCCCCACAGACACTGCCGCTCTGAGCTTGCCAGCCACCTCAGGGTGCTGACGTTGTTGCCTTGCTCGCTCTCAGCACTGCCAGAGCCCAGCTCCCAAATGGAAAACGTCCAGCGCCTGCTCCCACACCAAAGGGGCCAGGACTGCAAGCTGTTGCTGGCCCTCACCTTCCCTTGGCAGCCCTTCCACAGCCCCACAGACACTGCCGCTCTCAGCTTGCCAGCCACCTCAGGGTGCCGACGTTGTTGCCTTGCTCGCTCTCAGCACTGCCAGAGCCCAGCTCCCAAATGGAAAACGTCCAGCGCCTGCTCCCACACCAAAGGGGCCAGGACTGCAAGCTGTTGCTGGCCCTCACCTTCCCTTGGCAGCCCTTCCACAGCCCCACAGACACTGCCGCTCTGAGCTTGCCAGCCACCTCAGGGTGCCGACGTTGTTGCCTTGCTCGCTCTCAGCACTGCCAGAGCCCAGCTCCCAAGTGGAAAACGTCCAGCGCCTGCTCCCACACCAAAGGGGCCAGGACTGCAAGCTGTTGCTGGCCCTCACCTTCCCTTGGCAGCCCTTCCACAGCCCCACAGACACTGCCGCTCTGAGCTTGCCAGCCACCTCAGGGTGCTGACGTTGTTGCCTTGCTCGCTCTCAGCACTGCCAGAGCCCAGCTCCCAAATGGAAAACGTCCAGCGCCTGCTCCCACACCAAAGGGGCCAGGACTGCAAGCTCTTGCTGGCCCTCACCTTCCCTTGGCAGCCCTTCCACAGCCCCACAGACACTGCCGCTCTGAGCTTGCCAGCCACCTCAGGGTGCCGACGTTGTTGCCTTGCTCGCTCTCAGCACTGCCAGAGCCCAGCTCCCAAATGGAAAACGTCCAGCGCCTGCTCCCACACCAAAGGGGCCAGGACTGCAAGCTGTTGCTGGCCCTCACCTTCCCTTGGCAGCCCTTCCACAGCCCCACAGACACTGCCGCTCTGAGCTTGCCAGCCACCTCAGGGTGCCGACGTTGTTGCCTTGCTCGCTCTCAGCACTGCCAGAGCCCAGCTCCCAAATGGAAAACGTCCAGCGCCTGCTCCCACACCAAAGGGGCCAGGACTGCAAGCTGTTGCTGGCCCTCACCTTCCCTTGGCAGCCCTTCCACAGCCCCACAGACACTGCCGCTCTGAGCTTGCCAGCCACCTCAGGGTGCCGACGTTGTTGCCTTGCTCGCTCTCAGCACTGCCAGAGCCCAGCTCCCAAGTGGAAAACGTCCAGCGCCTGCTCCCACACCAAAGGGGCCAGGACTGCAAGCTGTTGCTGGCCCTCACCTTCCCTTGGCAGCCCTTCCACAGCCCCACAGACACTGCCGCTCTGAGCTTGCCAGCCACCTCAGGGTGCCGACGTTGTTGCCTTGCTCGCTCTCAGCACTGCCAGAGCCCAGCTCCCAAGTGGAAAATGTCCAGCGCCTGCTCCCACACCAAAGGGGCCAGGATTGCAAGCTGTTGCTGGCCCTCACCTTCCATCGGCAGCCCTTCCACAGCCCCACAGACACTGCCGCTCTGAGCTTGCCAGCCACCTCAGGGTGCCGACGTTGTTGCCTTGCTCGCTCTCAGCACTGCCAGAGCCCAGCTCCCAAGTGGAAAACGTCCAGCGCCTGCTCCCACACCAAAGGGGCCAGGACTGCAAGCTGTTGCTGGCCCTCACCTTCCCTCGGCAGCCCTTCCACAGCCCCACAGACACTGCCGCTCTGAGCTTGCCAGCCACCTCAGGGTGCCGACGTTGTTGCCTTGCTCGCTCTCAGCACTGCCAGAGCCCAGCTCCCAAGTGGAAAACGTCCAGCGCCTGCTCCCACACCAAAGGGGCCAGGACTGCAAGCTGTTGCTGGCCCTCACCTTCCCTCGGCAGCCCTTCCACAGCCCCACAGACACTGCCGCGCTGAGCTTGCCAGCCACCTCAGGGTGCCGACGTTGTTGCCTTGCTCGCTCTCAGCACCGCCAGAGCCCAGCTCCCAAATGGAAAACGTCCAGCGCCTGCTCCCACACCAAAGGGGCCAGGACTGCAAGCTGTTGCTGGCCCTCACCTTCCCTTGGCAGCCCTTCCACAGCCCCACAGACACTGCCGCTCTGAGCTTGCCAGCCACCTCAGGGTGCTGACGTTGTTGCCTTGCTCGCTCTCAGCACTGCCAGAGCCCAGCTCCCAAATGGAAAACGTCCAGCGCCTGCTCCCACACCAAAGGGGCCAGGACTGCAAGCTGTTGCTGGCCCTCACCTTCCCTTGGCAGCCCTTCCACAGCCCCACAGACACTGCCGCTCTGAGCTTGCCAGCCACCTCAGGGTGCCGACGTTGTTGCCTTGCTCGCTCTCAGCACTGCCAGAGCCCAGCTCCCAAGTGGAAAACGTCCAGCGCCTGCTCCCACACCAAAGGGGCCAGGACTGCAAGCTGTTGCTGGCCCTCACCTTCCCTTGGCAGCCCTTCCACAGCCCCACAGACACTGCCGCTCTCAGCTTGCCAGCCACCTCAGGGTGCTGACGTTGTTGCCTTGCTCGCTCTCAGCACTGCCAGAGCCCAGCTCCCAAATGGAAAACGTCCAGCGCCTGCTCCCACACCAAAGGGGCCAGGACTGCAAGCTGTTGCTGGCCCTCACCTTCCCTTGGCAGCCCTTCCACAGCCCCACAGACACTGCCGCTCTGAGCTTGCCAGCCACCTCAGGGTGCCGACGTTGTTGCCTTGCTCGCTCTCAGCACTGCCAGAGCCCAGCTCCCAAGTGGAAAACGTCCAGCGCCTGCTCCCACACCAAAGGGGCCAGGACTGCAAGCTGTTGCTGGCCCTCACCTTCCCTCGGCAGCCCTTCCACAGCCCCACAGACACTGCCGCTCTGAGCTTGCCAGCCACCTCAGGGTGCCGACGTTGTTGCCTTGCTCGCTCTCAGCACTGCCAGAGCCCAGCTCCCAAGTGGAAAACGTCCAGCGCCTGCTCCCACACCAAAGGGGCCAGGACTGCAAGCTGTTGCTGGCCCTCACCTTCCCTCGGCAGCCCTTCCACAGCCCCACAGACACTGCCGCGCTGAGCTTGCCAGCCACCTCAGGGTGCCGACGTTGTTGCCTTGCTCGCTCTCAGCACCGCCAGAGCCCAGCTCCCAAGTGGAAAACGTCCAGCGCCTGCTCCCACACCAAAGGGGCCAGGACTGCAAGCTGTTGCTGGCCCTCACCTTCCCTTGGCAGCCCTTCCACAGCCCCACAGACACTGCCGCTCTGAGCTTGCCAGCCACCTCAGGGTGCCGACGTTGTTGCCTTGCTCGCTCTCAGCACTGCCAGAGCCCAGCTCCCAAGTGGAAAACGTCCAGCGCCTGCTCCCACACCAAAGGGGCCAGGACTGCAAGCTGTTGCTGGCCCTCACCTTCCCTTGGCAGCCCTTCCACAGCCCCACAGACACTGCCGCTCTGAGCTTGCCAGCCACCTCAGGGTGCTGACGTTGTTGCCTTGCTCGCTCTCAGCACTGCCAGAGCCCAGCTCCCAAATGGAAAACGTCCAGCGCCTGCTCCCACACCAAAGGGGCCAGGACTGCAAGCTGTTGCTGGCCCTCACCTTCCCTTGGCAGCCCTTCCACAGCCCCACAGACACTGCCGCTCTGAGCTTGCCAGCCACCTCAGGGTGCCGACGTTGTTGCCTTGCTCGCTCTCAGCACTGCCAGAGCCCAGCTCCCAAATGGAAAACGTCCAGCGCCTGCTCCCACACCAAAGGGGCCAGGACTGCAAGCTGTTGCTGGCCCTCACCTTCCCTTGGCAGCCCTTCCACAGCCCCACAGACACTGCCGCTCTGAGCTTGCCAGCCACCTCAGGGTGCTGACGTTGTTGCCTTGCTCGCTCTCAGCACTGCCAGAGCCCAGCTCCCAAATGGAAAACGTCCAGCGCCTGCTCCCACACCAAAGGGGCCAGGACTGCAAGCTGTTGCTGGCCCTCACCTTCCCTTGGCAGCCCTTCCACAGCCCCACAGACACTGCCGCTCTGAGCTTGCCAGCCACCTCAGGGTGCCGACGTTGTTGCCTTGCTCGCTCTCAGCACTGCCAGAGCCCAGCTCCCAAATGGAAAACGTCCAGCGCCTGCTCCCACACCAAAGGGGCCAGGACTGCAAGCTGTTGCTGGCCCTCACCTTCCCTTGGCAGCCCTTCCACAGCCCCACAGACACTGCCGCTCTCAGCTTGCCAGCCACCTCAGGGTGCCGACGTTGTTGCCTTGCTCGCTCTCAGCACTGCCAGAGCCCAGCTCCCAAATGGAAAACGTCCAGCGCCTGCTCCCACACCAAAGGGGCCAGGACTGCAAGCTGTTGCTGGCCCTCACCTTCCCTTGGCAGCCCTTCCACAGCCCCACAGACACTGCCGCTCTGAGCTTGCCAGCCACCTCAGGGTGCCGACGTTGTTGCCTTGCTCGCTCTCAGCACTGCCAGAGCCCAGCTCCCAAATGGAAAACGTCCAGCGCCTGCTCCCACACCAAAGGGGCCAGGACTGCAAGCTGTTGCTGGCCCTCCCCTTCCCTTGGCAGCCCTTCCACAGCCCCACAGACACTGCCGCTCTGAGCTTGCCAGCCACCTCAGGGTGCCGACGTTGTTGCCTTGCTCGCTCTCAGCACTGCCAGAGCCCAGCTCCCAAATGGAAAACGTCCAGCGCCTGCTCCCACACCAAAGGGGCCAGGACTGCAAGCTGTTGCTGGCCCTCCCCTTCCCTTGGCAGCCCTTCCACAGCCCCACAGACACTGCCGCTCTCAGCTTGCCAGCCACCTCAGGGTGCCGACGTTGTTGCCTTGCTCGCTCTCAGCACTGCCAGAGCCCAGCTCCCAAATGGAAAACGTCCAGCGCCTGCTCTCACACCAAAGGGGCCAGGACTGCAAGCTGTTGCTGGCCCTCACCTTCCCTTGGCAGCCCTTCCACAGCCCCACAGAACCTGGCTGGCTGAGCTTGCCAGCCACCTCAGGGTGCCGACGTTGTTGCCTTGCTCGCTCTCAGCACTGCCAGAGCCCAGCTCCCAAGTGGAAAATGTCCAGCGCCTGCTCCCACACCAAAGGGGCCAGGACTGCAAGCTGTTGCTGGCCCTCACCTTCCCTTGGCAGCCCTTCCACAGCCCCACAGACACTGCCGCTCTCAGCTTGCCAGCCACCTCAGGGTGCCGACGTCTTTCCCTTGCTCGCTCTCAGCACTGCCAGAGCCCAGCTCCCAAAAGGAAAACGTCCAGCGCCTGCTCCCACACCAAAGGGGCCAGGACTGCAAGCTGTTGCTGGCCCTCACCTTCCCTTGGCAGCCCTTCCACAGCCCCACAGACACTGCCGCTCTGAGCTTGCCAGCCACCTCAGGGTGCTGACGTTGTTGCCTTGCTCGCTCTCAGCACTGCCAGAGCCCAGCTCCCAAATGGAAAACGTCCAGCGCCTGCTCCCACACCAAAGGGGCCAGGACTGCAAGCTGTTGCTGGCCCTCACCTTCCCTTGGCAGCCCTTCCACAGCCCCACAGACACTGCCGCTCTCAGCTTGCCAGCCACCTCAGGGTGCCGACGTTGTTGCCTTGCTCGCTCTCAGCACTGCCAGAGCCCAGCTCCCAAGTGGAAAACGTCCAGCGCCTGCTCCCACACCAAAGGGGCCAGGACTGCAAGCTGTTGCTGGCCCTCACCTTCCCTTGGCAGCCCTTCCACAGCCCCACAGACACTGCCGCTCTGAGCTTGCCAGCCACCTCAGGGTGCCGACGTTGTTGCCTTGCTCGCTCTCAGCACTGCCAGAGCCCAGCTCCCAAGTGGAAAACGTCCAGCGCCTGCTCCCACACCAAAGGGGCCAGGACTGCAAGCTGTTGCTGGCCCTCACCTTCCCTTGGCAGCCCTTCCACAGCCCCACAGACACTGCCGCTCTCAGCTTGCCAGCCACCTCAGGGTGCCGACGTTGTTGCCTTGCTCGCTCTCAGCACTGCCAGAGCCCAGCTCCCAAGTGGAAAATGTCCAGCGCCTGCTCCCACACCAAAGGGGCCAGGATTGCAAGCTGTTGCTGGCCCTCACCTTCCCTTGGCAGCCCTTCCACAGCCCCACAGACACTGCCGCTCTCAGCTTGCCAGCCACCTCAGGGTGCCGACGTCTTTCCCTTGCTCGCTCTCAGCACTGCCAGAGCCCAGCTCCCAAAAGGAAAACGTCCAGCGCCTGCTCCCACACCAAAGGGGCCAGGACTGCAAGCTGTTGCTGGCCCTCACCTTCCCTTGGCAGCCCTTCCACAGCCCCACAGACACTGCCGCTCTGAGCTTGCCAGCCACCTCAGGGTGCTGACGTTGTTGCCTTGCTCGCTCTCAGCACTGCCAGAGCCCAGCTCCCAAATGGAAAACGTCCAGCGCCTGCTCCCACACCAAAGGGGCCAGGACTGCAAGCTGTTGCTGGCCCTCACCTTCCCTTGGCAGCCCTTCCACAGCCCCACAGACACTGCCGCTCTCAGCTTGCCAGCCACCTCAGGGTGCCGACGTTGTTGCCTTGCTCGCTCTCAGCACTGCCAGAGCCCAGCTCCCAAGTGGAAAACGTCCAGCGCCTGCTCCCACACCAAAGGGGCCAGGACTGCAAGCTGTTGCTGGCCCTCACCTTCCCTCGGCAGCCCTTCCACAGCCCCACAGACACTGCCGCTCTGAGCTTGCCAGCCACCTCAGGGTGCCGACGTTGTTGCCTTGCTCGCTCTCAGCACTGCCAGAGCCCAGCTCCCAAATGGAAAACGTCCAGCGCCTGCTCCCACACCAAAGGGGCCAGGACTGCAAGCTGTTGCTGGCCCTCACCTTCCCTTGGCAGCCCTTCCACAGCCCCACAGACACTGCCGCTCTGAGCTTGCCAGCCACCTCAGGGTGCCGACGTTGTTGCCTTGCTCGCTCTCAGCACTGCCAGAGCCCAGCTCCCAAATGGAAAACGTCCAGCGCCTGCTCCCACACCAAAGGGGCCAGGACTGCAAGCTGTTGCTGGCCCTCACCTTCCCTTGGCAGCCCTTCCACAGCCCCACAGACACTGCCGCTCTGAGCTTGCCAGCCACCTCAGGGTGCCGACGTTGTTGCCTTGCTCGCTCTCAGCACTGCCAGAGCCCAGCTCCCAAATGGAAAACGTCCAGCGCCTGCTCCCACACCAAAGGGGCCAGGATTGCAAGCTGTTGCTGGCCCTCACCTTCCCTTGGCAGCCCTTCCACAGCCCCACAGACACTGCCGCTCTGAGCTTGCCAGCCACCTCAGGGTGCCGACGTTGTTGCCTTGCTCGCTCTCAGCACTGCCAGAGCCCAGCTCCCAAATGGAAAACGTCCAGCGCCTGCTCCCACACCAAAGGGGCCAGGACTGCAAGCTGTTGCTGGCCCTCACCTTCCCTTGGCAGCCCTTCCACAGCCCCACAGACACTGCCGCTCTCAGCTTGCCAGCCACCTCAGGGTGCCGACGTTGTTGCCTTGCTCGCTCTCAGCACTGCCAGAGCCCAGCTCCCAAATGGAAAACGTCCAGCGCCTGCTCCCACACCAAAGGGGCCAGGACTGCAAGCTGTTGCTGGCCCTCCCCTTCCCTTGGCAGCCCTTCCACAGCCCCACAGACACTGCCGCTCTGAGCTTGCCAGCCACCTCAGGGTGCCGACGTTGTTGCCTTGCTCGCTCTCAGCACTGCCAGAGCCCAGCTCCCAAGTGGAAAATGTCCAGCGCCTGCTCCCACACCAAAGGGGCCAGGACTGCAAGCTGTTGCTGGCCCTCACCTTCCCTTGGCAGCCCTTCCACAGCCCCACAGACACTGCCGCTCTCAGCTTGCCAGCCACCTCAGGGTGCCGACGTCTTTCCCTTGCTCGCTCTCAGCACTGCCAGAGCCCAGCTCCCAAAAGGAAAACGTCCAGCGCCTGCTCCCACACCAAAGGGGCCAGGACTGCAAGCTGTTGCTGGCCCTCACCTTCCCTTGGCAGCCCTTCCACAGCCCCACAGACACTGCCGCTCTGAGCTTGCCAGCCACCTCAGGGTGCTGACGTTGTTGCCTTGCTCGCTCTCAGCACTGCCAGAGCCCAGCTCCCAAATGGAAAACGTCCAGCGCCTGCTCCCACACCAAAGGGGCCAGGACTGCAAGCTGTTGCTGGCCCTCACCTTCCCTTGGCAGCCCTTCCACAGCCCCACAGACACTGCCGCTCTGAGCTTGCCAGCCACCTCAGGGTGCCGACGTTGTTGCCTTGCTCGCTCTCAGCACTGCCAGAGCCCAGCTCCCAAATGGAAAACGTCCAGCGCCTGCTCCCACACCAAAGGGGCCAGGACTGCAAGCTGTTGCTGGCCCTCACCTTCCCTTGGCAGCCCTTCCACAGCCCCACAGACACTGCCGCTCTGAGCTTGCCAGCCACCTCAGGGTGCCGACGTTGTTGCCTTGCTCGCTCTCAGCACTGCCAGAGCCCAGCTCCCAAATGGAAAACGTCCAGCGCCTGCTCCCACACCAAAGGGGCCAGGATTGCAAGCTGTTGCTGGCCCTCACCTTCCCTTGGCAGCCCTTCCACAGCCCCACAGACACTGCCGCTCTGAGCTTGCCAGCCACCTCAGGGTGCCGACGTTGTTGCCTTGCTCGCTCTCAGCACTGCCAGAGCCCAGCTCCCAAATGGAAAACGTCCAGCGCCTGCTCCCACACCAAAGGGGCCAGGACTGCAAGCTGTTGCTGGCCCTCACCTTCCCTTGGCAGCCCTTCCACAGCCCCACAGACACTGCCGCTCTGAGCTTGCCAGCCACCTCAGGGTGCCGACGTTGTTGCCTTGCTCGCTCTCAGCACTGCCAGAGCCCAGCTCCCAAATGGAAAACGTCCAGCGCCTGCTCCCACACCAAAGGGGCCAGGACTGCAAGCTGTTGCTGGCCCTCCCCTTCCCTTGGCAGCTCTTCCACAGCCCCACAGACACTGCCGCTCTCAGCTTGCCAGCCACCTCAGGGTGCCGACGTTGTTGCCTTGCTCGCTCTCAGCACTGCCAGAGCCCAGCTCCCAAATGGAAAACGTCCAGCGCCTGCTCTCACACCAAAGGGGCCAGGACTGCAAGCTGTTGCTGGCCCTCACCTTCCCTTGGCAGCCCTTCCACAGCCCCACAGACACTGCCGCTCTGAGCTTGCCAGCCACCTCAGGGTGCCGACGTTGTTGCCTTGCTCGCTCTCAGCACTGCCAGAGCCCAGCTCCCAAGTGGAAAATGTCCAGCGCCTGCTCCCACACCAAAGGGGCCAGGACTGCAAGCTGTTGCTGGCCCTCACCTTCCCTTGGCAGCCCTTCCACAGCCCCACAGACACTGCCGCTCTCAGCTTGCCAGCCACCTCAGGGTGCCGACGTCTTTCCCTTGCTCGCTCTCAGCACTGCCAGAGCCCAGCTCCCAAAAGGAAAACGTCCAGCGCCTGCTCCCACACCAAAGGGGCCAGGACTGCAAGCTGTTGCTGGCCCTCACCTTCCCTTGGCAGCCCTTCCACAGCCCCACAGACACTGCCGCTCTGAGCTTGCCAGCCACCTCAGGGTGCTGACGTTGTTGCCTTGCTCGCTCTCAGCACTGCCAGAGCCCAGCTCCCAAATGGAAAACGTCCAGCGCCTGCTCCCACACCAAAGGGGCCAGGACTGCAAGCTGTTGCTGGCCCTCACCTTCCCTTGGCAGCCCTTCCACAGCCCCACAGACACTGCCGCTCTCAGCTTGCCAGCCACCTCAGGGTGCCGACGTTGTTGCCTTGCTCGCTCTCAGCACTGCCAGAGCCCAGCTCCCAAGTGGAAAACGTCCAGCGCCTGCTCCCACACCAAAGGGGCCAGGACTGCAAGCTGTTGCTGGCCCTCACCTTCCCTTGGCAGCCCTTCCACAGCCCCACAGACACTGCCGCTCTGAGCTTGCCAGCCACCTCAGGGTGCCGACGTTGTTGCCTTGCTCGCTCTCAGCACTGCCAGAGCCCAGCTCCCAAGTGGAAAATGTCCAGCGCCTGCTCCCACACCAAAGGGGCCAGGATTGCAAGCTGTTGCTGGCCCTCACCTTCCCTTGGCAGCCCTTCCACAGCCCCACAGACACTGCCGCTCTGAGCTTGCCAGCCACCTCAGGGTGCCGACGTTGTTGCCTTGCTCGCTCTCAGCACTGCCAGAGCCCAGCTCCCAAGTGGAAAACGTCCAGCGCCTGCTCCCACACCAAAGGGGCCAGGACTGCAAGCTGTTGCTGGCCCTCACCTTCCCTTGGCAGCCCTTCCACAGCCCCACAGACACTGCCGCGCTGAGCTTGCCAGCCACCTCAGGGTGCCGACGTTGTTGCCTTGCTCGCTCTCAGCACTGCCAGAGCCCAGCTCCCAAGTGGAAAATGTCCAGCGCCTGCTCCCACACCAAAGGGGCCAGGATTGCAAGCTGTTGCTGGCCCTCACCTTCCCTTGGCAGCCCTTCCACAGCCCCACAGACACTGCCGCTCTCAGCTTGCCAGCCACCTCAGGGTGCCGACGTCTTTCCCTTGCTCGCTCTCAGCACTGCCAGAGCCCAGCTCCCAAAAGGAAAACGTCCAGCGCCTGCTCCCACACCAAAGGGGCCAGGACTGCAAGCTGTTGCTGGCCCTCACCTTCCCTTGGCAGCCCTTCCACAGCCCCACAGACACTGCCGCGCTGAGCTTGCCAGCCACCTCAGGGTGCCGACGTTGTTGCCTTGCTCGCTCTCAGCACTGCCAGAGCCCAGCTCCCAAGTGGAAAACGTCCAGCGCCTGCTCCCACACCAAAGGGGCCAGGACTGCAAGCTGTTGCTGGCCCTCACCTTCCCTCGGCAGCCCTTCCACAGCCCCACAGACACTGCCGCTCTGAGCTTGCCAGCCACCTCAGGGTGCCGACGTTGTTGCCTTGCTCGCTCTCAGCACTGCCAGAGCCCAGCTCCCAAATGGAAAACGTCCAGCGCCTGCTCCCACACCAAAGGGGCCAGGACTGCAAGCTGTTGCTGGCCCTCACCTTCCCTTGGCAGCCCTTCCACAGCCCCACAGACACTGCCGCTCTGAGCTTGCCAGCCACCTCAGGGTGCCGACGTTGTTGCCTTGCTCGCTCTCAGCACTGCCAGAGCCCAGCTCCCAAATGGAAAACGTCCAGCGCCTGCTCCCACACCAAAGGGGCCAGGACTGCAAGCTGTTGCTGGCCCTCACCTTCCCTTGGCAGCCCTTCCACAGCCCCACAGACACTGCCGCTCTGAGCTTGCCAGCCACCTCAGGGTGCCGACGTTGTTGCCTTGCTCGCTCTCAGCACTGCCAGAGCCCAGCTCCCAAATGGAAAACGTCCAGCGCCTGCTCCCACACCAAAGGGGCCAGGACTGCAAGCTGTTGCTGGCCCTCACCTTCCCTTGGCAGCCCTTCCACAGCCCCACAGACACTGCCGCTCTGAGCTTGCCAGCCACCTCAGGGTGCCGACGTTGTTGCCTTGCTCGCTCTCAGCACTGCCAGAGCCCAGCTCCCAAATGGAAAACGTCCAGCGCCTGCTCCCACACCAAAGGGGCCAGGACTGCAAGCTGTTGCTGGCCCTCACCTTCCCTTGGCAGCCCTTCCACAGCCCCACAGACACTGCCGCTCTGAGCTTGCCAGCCACCTCAGGGTGCCGACGTTGTTGCCTTGCTCGCTCTCAGCACTGCCAGAGCCCAGCTCCCAAATGGAAAACGTCCAGCGCCTGCTCCCACACCAAAGGGGCCAGGACTGCAAGCTGTTGCTGGCCCTCCCCTTCCCTTGGCAGCCCTTCCACAGCCCCACAGACACTGCCGCTCTCAGCTTGCCAGCCACCTCAGGGTGCCGACGTTGTTGCCTTGCTCGCTCTCAGCACTGCCAGAGCCCAGCTCCCAAATGGAAAACGTCCAGCGCCTGCTCCCACACCAAAGGGGCCAGGACTGCAAGCTGTTGCTGGCCCTCCCCTTCCCTTGGCAGCCCTTCCACAGCCCCACAGACACTGCCGCTCTGAGCTTGCCAGCCACCTCAGGGTGCCGACGTTGTTGCCTTGCTCGCTCTCAGCACTGCCAGAGCCCAGCTCCCAAGTGGAAAATGTCCAGCGCCTGCTCCCACACCAAAGGGGCCAGGACTGCAAGCTGTTGCTGGCCCTCACCTTCCCTTGGCAGCCCTTCCACAGCCCCACAGACACTGCCGCTCTCAGCTTGCCAGCCACCTCAGGGTGCCGACGTCTTTCCCTTGCTCGCTCTCAGCACTGCCAGAGCCCAGCTCCCAAAAGGAAAACGTCCAGCGCCTGCTCCCACACCAAAGGGGCCAGGACTGCAAGCTGTTGCTGGCCCTCACCTTCCCTTGGCAGCCCTTCCACAGCCCCACAGACACTGCCGCTCTGAGCTTGCCAGCCACCTCAGGGTGCTGACGTTGTTGCCTTGCTCGCTCTCAGCACTGCCAGAGCCCAGCTCCCAAATGGAAAACGTCCAGCGCCTGCTCCCACACCAAAGGGGCCAGGACTGCAAGCTGTTGCTGGCCCTCACCTTCCCTTGGCAGCCCTTCCACAGCCCCACAGACACTGCCGCTCTGAGCTTGCCAGCCACCTCAGGGTGCCGACGTTGTTGCCTTGCTCGCTCTCAGCACTGCCAGAGCCCAGCTCCCAAATGGAAAACGTCCAGCGCCTGCTCCCACACCAAAGGGGCCAGGACTGCAAGCTGTTGCTGGCCCTCACCTTCCCTTGGCAGCCCTTCCACAGCCCCACAGACACTGCCGCTCTGAGCTTGCCAGCCACCTCAGGGTGCCGACGTTGTTGCCTTGCTCGCTCTCAGCACTGCCAGAGCCCAGCTCCCAAATGGAAAACGTCCAGCGCCTGCTCCCACACCAAAGGGGCCAGGATTGCAAGCTGTTGCTGGCCCTCACCTTCCCTTGGCAGCCCTTCCACAGCCCCACAGACACTGCCGCTCTGAGCTTGCCAGCCACCTCAGGGTGCCGACGTTGTTGCCTTGCTCGCTCTCAGCACTGCCAGAGCCCAGCTCCCAAATGGAAAACGTCCAGCGCCTGCTCCCACACCAAAGGGGCCAGGACTGCAAGCTGTTGCTGGCCCTCACCTTCCCTTGGCAGCCCTTCCACAGCCCCACAGACACTGCCGCTCTGAGCTTGCCAGCCACCTCAGGGTGCCGACGTTGTTGCCTTGCTCGCTCTCAGCACTGCCAGAGCCCAGCTCCCAAATGGAAAACGTCCAGCGCCTGCTCCCACACCAAAGGGGCCAGGACTGCAAGCTGTTGCTGGCCCTCCCCTTCCCTTGGCAGCTCTTCCACAGCCCCACAGACACTGCCGCTCTCAGCTTGCCAGCCACCTCAGGGTGCCGACGTTGTTGCCTTGCTCGCTCTCAGCACTGCCAGAGCCCAGCTCCCAAATGGAAAACGTCCAGCGCCTGCTCTCACACCAAAGGGGCCAGGACTGCAAGCTGTTGCTGGCCCTCACCTTCCCTTGGCAGCCCTTCCACAGCCCCACAGACACTGCCGCTCTGAGCTTGCCAGCCACCTCAGGGTGCCGACGTTGTTGCCTTGCTCGCTCTCAGCACTGCCAGAGCCCAGCTCCCAAGTGGAAAATGTCCAGCGCCTGCTCCCACACCAAAGGGGCCAGGACTGCAAGCTGTTGCTGGCCCTCACCTTCCCTTGGCAGCCCTTCCACAGCCCCACAGACACTGCCGCTCTCAGCTTGCCAGCCACCTCAGGGTGCCGACGTCTTTCCCTTGCTCGCTCTCAGCACTGCCAGAGCCCAGCTCCCAAAAGGAAAACGTCCAGCGCCTGCTCCCACACCAAAGGGGCCAGGACTGCAAGCTGTTGCTGGCCCTCACCTTCCCTTGGCAGCCCTTCCACAGCCCCACAGACACTGCCGCTCTGAGCTTGCCAGCCACCTCAGGGTGCTGACGTTGTTGCCTTGCTCGCTCTCAGCACTGCCAGAGCCCAGCTCCCAAATGGAAAACGTCCAGCGCCTGCTCCCACACCAAAGGGGCCAGGACTGCAAGCTGTTGCTGGCCCTCACCTTCCCTTGGCAGCCCTTCCACAGCCCCACAGACACTGCCGCTCTCAGCTTGCCAGCCACCTCAGGGTGCCGACGTTGTTGCCTTGCTCGCTCTCAGCACTGCCAGAGCCCAGCTCCCAAGTGGAAAACGTCCAGCGCCTGCTCCCACACCAAAGGGGCCAGGACTGCAAGCTGTTGCTGGCCCTCACCTTCCCTTGGCAGCCCTTCCACAGCCCCACAGACACTGCCGCTCTGAGCTTGCCAGCCACCTCAGGGTGCCGACGTTGTTGCCTTGCTCGCTCTCAGCACTGCCAGAGCCCAGCTCCCAAATGGAAAACGTCCAGCGCCTGCTCCCACACCAAAGGGGCCAGGACTGCAAGCTGTTGCTGGCCCTCACCTTCCCTTGGCAGCCCTTCCACAGCCCCACAGACACTGCCGCTCTGAGCTTGCCAGCCACCTCAGGGTGCCGACGTTGTTGCCTTGCTCGCTCTCAGCACTGCCAGAGCCCAGCTCCCAAGTGGAAAATGTCCAGCGCCTGCTCCCACACCAAAGGGGCCAGGATTGCAAGCTGTTGCTGGCCCTCACCTTCCCTTGGCAGCCCTTCCACAGCCCCACAGACACTGCCGCTCTGAGCTTGCCAGCCACCTCAGGGTGCCGACGTTGTTGCCTTGCTCGCTCTCAGCACTGCCAGAGCCCAGCTCCCAAGTGGAAAACGTCCAGCGCCTGCTCCCACACCAAAGGGGCCAGGACTGCAAGCTGTTGCTGGCCCTCACCTTCCCTTGGCAGCCCTTCCACAGCCCCACAGACACTGCCGCTCTGAGCTTGCCAGCCACCTCAGGGTGCCGACGTTGTTGCCTTGCTCGCTCTCAGCACTGCCAGAGCCCAGCTCCCAAGTGGAAAATGTCCAGCGCCTGCTCCCACACCAAAGGGGCCAGGATTGCAAGCTGTTGCTGGCCCTCACCTTCCCTTGGCAGCCCTTCCACAGCCCCACAGACACTGCCGCTCTCAGCTTGCCAGCCACCTCAGGGTGCCGACGTCTTTCCCTTGCTCGCTCTCAGCACTGCCAGAGCCCAGCTCCCAAAAGGAAAACGTCCAGCGCCTGCTCCCACACCAAAGGGGCCAGGACTGCAAGCTGTTGCTGGCCCTCACCTTCCCTTGGCAGCCCTTCCACAGCCCCACAGACACTGCCGCTCTGAGCTTGCCAGCCACCTCAGGGTGCCGACGTTGTTGCCTTGCTCGCTCTCAGCACTGCCAGAGCCCAGCTCCCAAGTGGAAAATGTCCAGCGCCTGCTCCCACACCAAAGGGGCCAGGATTGCAAGCTGTTGCTGGCCCTCACCTTCCCTTGGCAGCCCTTCCACAGCCCCACAGACACTGCCGCTCTGAGCTTGCCAGCCACCTCAGGGTGCCGACGTTGTTGCCTTGCTCGCTCTCAGCACTGCCAGAGCCCAGCTCCCAAGTGGAAAACGTCCAGCGCCTGCTCCCACACCAAAGGGGCCAGGACTGCAAGCTGTTGCTGGCCCTCACCTTCCCTTGGCAGCCCTTCCACAGCCCCACAGACACTGCCGCTCTCAGCTTGCCAGCCACCTCAGGGTGCCGACGTTGTTGCCTTGCTCGCTCTCAGCACTGCCAGAGCCCAGCTCCCAAGTGGAAAATGTCCAGCGCCTGCTCCCACACCAAAGGGGCCAGGATTGCAAGCTGTTGCTGGCCCTCACCTTCCCTTGGCAGCCCTTCCACAGCCCCACAGACACTGCCGCTCTGAGCTTGCCAGCCACCTCAGGGTGCTGACGTTGTTGCCTTGCTCGCTCTCAGCACTGCCAGAGCCCAGCTCCCAAATGGAAAACGTCCAGCGCCTGCTCCCACACCAAAGGGGCCAGGACTGCAAGCTGTTGCTGGCCCTCACCTTCCCTTGGCAGCCCTTCCACAGCCCCACAGACACTGCCGCTCTCAGCTTGCCAGCCACCTCAGGGTGCCGACGTTGTTGCCTTGCTCGCTCTCAGCACTGCCAGAGCCCAGCTCCCAAGTGGAAAACGTCCAGCGCCTGCTCCCACACCAAAGGGGCCAGGACTGCAAGCTGTTGCTGGCCCTCACCTTCCCTTGGCAGCCCTTCCACAGCCCCACAGACACTGCCGCTCTGAGCTTGCCAGCCACCTCAGGGTGCCGACGTTGTTGCCTTGCTCGCTCTCAGCACTGCCAGAGCCCAGCTCCCAAATGGAAAACGTCCAGCGCCTGCTCCCACACCAAAGGGGCCAGGACTGCAAGCTGTTGCTGGCCCTCACCTTCCCTTGGCAGCCCTTCCACAGCCCCACAGACACTGCCGCTCTGAGCTTGCCAGCCACCTCAGGGTGCCGACGTTGTTGCCTTGCTCGCTCTCAGCACTGCCAGAGCCCAGCTCCCAAATGGAAAACGTCCAGCGCCTGCTCCCACACCAAAGGGGCCAGGACTGCAAGCTGTTGCTGGCCCTCACCTTCCCTTGGCAGCCCTTCCACAGCCCCACAGACACTGCCGCTCTGAGCTTGCCAGCCACCTCAGGGTGCCGACGTTGTTGCCTTGCTCGCTCTCAGCACTGCCAGAGCCCAGCTCCCAAATGGAAAACGTCCAGCGCCTGCTCCCACACCAAAGGGGCCAGGATTGCAAGCTGTTGCTGGCCCTCACCTTCCCTTGGCAGCCCTTCCACAGCCCCACAGACACTGCCGCTCTCAGCTTGCCAGCCACCTCAGGGTGCCGACGTTGTTGCCTTGCTCGCTCTCAGCACTGCCAGAGCCCAGCTCCCAAATGGAAAACGTCCAGCGCCTGCTCCCACACCAAAGGGGCCAGGACTGCAAGCTGTTGCTGGCCCTCACCTTCCCTTGGCAGCCCTTCCACAGCCCCACAGACACTGCCGCTCTGAGCTTGCCAGCCACCTCAGGGTGCCGACGTTGTTGCCTTGCTCGCTCTCAGCACTGCCAGAGCCCAGCTCCCAAATGGAAAACGTCCAGCGCCTGCTCCCACACCAAAGGGGCCAGGACTGCAAGCTGTTGCTGGCCCTCCCCTTCCCTTGGCAGCCCTTCCACAGCCCCACAGACACTGCCGCTCTCAGCTTGCCAGCCACCTCAGGGTGCCGACGTTGTTGCCTTGCTCGCTCTCAGCACTGCCAGAGCCCAGCTCCCAAATGGAAAACGTCCAGCGCCTGCTCCCACACCAAAGGGGCCAGGACTGCAAGCTGTTGCTGGCCCTCACCTTCCCTTGGCAGCCCTTCCACAGCCCCACAGAACCTGCCGCTCTGAGCTTGCCAGCCACCTCAGGGTGCCGACGTTGTTGCCTTGCTCGCTCTCAGCACTGCCAGAGCCCAGCTCCCAAATGGAAAACGTCCAGCGCCTGCTCCCACACCAAAGGGGCCAGGACTGCAAGCTGTTGCTGGCCCTCACCTTCCCTTGGCAGCCCTTCCACAGCCCCACAGACACTGCCGCTCTGAGCTTGCCAGCCACCTCAGGGTGCTGACGTTGTTGCCTTGCTCGCTCTCAGCACTGCCAGAGCCCAGCTCCCAAATGGAAAACGTCCAGCGCCTGCTCCCACACCAAAGGGGCCAGGACTGCAAGCTCTTGCTGGCCCTCACCTTCCCTTGGCAGCCCTTCCACAGCCCCACAGACACTGCCGCTCTGAGCTTGCCAGCCACCTCAGGGTGCCGACGTTGTTGCCTTGCTCGCTCTCAGCACTGCCAGAGCCCAGCTCCCAAATGGAAAACGTCCAGCGCCTGCTCCCACACCAAAGGGGCCAGGACTGCAAGCTGTTGCTGGCCCTCACCTTCCCTCGGCAGCCCTTCCACAGCCCCACAGACACTGCCGCTCTGAGCTTGCCAGCCACCTCAGGGTGCTGACGTTGTTGCCTTGCTCGCTCTCAGCACCGCCAGAGCCCAGCTCCCAAGTGGAAAACGTCCAGCGCCTGCTCCCACACCAAAGGGGCCAGGACTGCAAGCTGTTGCTGGCCCTCACCTTCCCTTGGCAGCCCTTCCACAGCCCCACAGACACTGCCGCTCTGAGCTTGCCAGCCACCTCAGGGTGCCGACGTTGTTGCCTTGCTCGCTCTCAGCACTGCCAGAGCCCAGCTCCCAAGTGGAAAACGTCCAGCGCCTGCTCCCACACCAAAGGGGCCAGGACTGCAAGCTGTTGCTGGCCCTCACCTTCCCTTGGCAGCCCTTCCACAGCCCCACAGACACTGCCGCTCTCAGCTTGCCAGCCACCTCAGGGTGCCGACGTCTTTCCCTTGCTCGCTCTCAGCACTGCCAGAGCCCAGCTCCCAAGTGGAAAACGTCCAGCGCCTGCTCCCACACCAAAGGGGCCAGGACTGCAAGCTCTTGCTGGCCCTCACCTTCCCTTGGCAGCCCTTCCACAGCCCCACAGACACTGCCGCTCTGAGCTTGCCAGCCACCTCAGGGTGCTGACGTTGTTGCCTTGCTCGCTCTCAGCACTGCCAGAGCCCAGCTCCCAAATGGAAAACGTCCAGCGCCTGCTCCCACACCAAAGGGGCCAGGACTGCAAGCTGTTGCTGGCCCTCACCTTCCCTTGGCAGCCCTTCCACAGCCCCACAGACACTGCCGCTCTGAGCTTGCCAGCCACCTCAGGGTGCCGACGTTGTTGCCTTGCTCGCTCTCAGCACTGCCAGAGCCCAGCTCCCAAATGGAAAACGTCCAGCGCCTGCTCCCACACCAAAGGGGCCAGGATTGCAAGCTGTTGCTGGCCCTCACCTTCCCTTGGCAGCCCTTCCACAGCCCCACAGACACTGCCGCTCTGAGCTTGCCAGCCACCTCAGGGTGCCGACGTTGTTGCCTTGCTCGCTCTCAGCACTGCCAGAGCCCAGCTCCCAAATGGAAAACGTCCAGCGCCTGCTCCCACACCAAAGGGGCCAGGACTGCAAGCTGTTGCTGGCCCTCACCTTCCCTTGGCAGCCCTTCCACAGCCCCACAGACACTGCCGCTCTGAGCTTGCCAGCCACCTCAGGGTGCCGACGTTGTTGCCTTGCTCGCTCTCAGCACTGCCAGAGCCCAGCTCCCAAATGGAAAACGTCCAGCGCCTGCTCCCACACCAAAGGGGCCAGGACTGCAAGCTGTTGCTGGCCCTCCCCTTCCCTTGGCAGCCCTTCCACAGCCCCACAGACACTGCCGCTCTCAGCTTGCCAGCCACCTCAGGGTGCCGACGTTGTTGCCTTGCTCGCTCTCAGCACTGCCAGAGCCCAGCTCCCAAATGGAAAACGTCCAGCGCCTGCTCTCACACCAAAGGGGCCAGGACTGCAAGCTGTTGCTGGCCCTCACCTTCCCTTGGCAGCCCTTCCACAGCCCCACAGAACCTGGCTGGCTGAGCTTGCCAGCCACCTCAGGGTGCCGACGTTGTTGCCTTGCTCGCTCTCAGCACTGCCAGAGCCCAGCTCCCAGGTGGAAAATGTCCAGCGCCTGCTCCCACACCAAAGGGGCCAGGACTGCAAGCTGTTGCTGGCCCTCACCTTCCCTTGGCAGCCCTTCCACAGCCCCACAGACACTGCCGCGCTGAGCTTGCCAGCCACCTCAGGGTGCCGACGTCTTTCCCTTGCTCGCTCTCAGCACTGCCAGAGCCCAGCTCCCAAAAGGAAAACGTCCAGCGCCTGCTCCCACACCAAAGGGGCCAGGACTGCAAGCTGTTGCTGGCCCTCACCTTCCCTTGGCAGCCCTTCCACAGCCCCACAGACACTGCCGCTCTGAGCTTGCCAGCCACCTCAGGGTGCCGACGTTGTTGCCTTGCTCGCTCTCAGCACTGCCAGAGCCCAGCTCCCAAATGGAAAACGTCCAGCGCCTGCTCCCACACCAAAGGGGCCAGGACTGCAAGCTGTTGCTGGCCCTCACCTTCCCTTGGCAGCCCTTCCACAGCCCCACAGACACTGCCGCTCTCAGCTTGCCAGCCACCTCAGGGTGCCGACGTTGTTGCCTTGCTCGCTCTCAGCACTGCCAGAGCCCAGCTCCCAAGTGGAAAACGTCCAGCGCCTGCTCCCACACCAAAGGGGCCAGGACTGCAAGCTGTTGCTGGCCCTCCCCTTCCCTTGGCAGCCCTTCCACAGCCCCACAGACACTGCCGCTCTGAGCTTGCCAGCCACCTCAGGGTGCCGACGTTGTTGCCTTGCTCGCTCTCAGCACTGCCAGAGCCCAGCTCCCAAATGGAAAACGTCCAGCGCCTGCTCCCACACCAAAGGGGCCAGGACTGCAAGCTGTTGCTGGCCCTCACCTTCCCTTGGCAGCCCTTCCACAGCCCCACAGACACTGCCGCTCTGAGCTTGCCAGCCACCTCAGGGTGCCGACGTTGTTGCCTTGCTCGCTCTCAGCACTGCCAGAGCCCAGCTCCCAAGTGGAAAACGTCCAGCGCCTGCTCCCACACCAAAGGGGCCAGGACTGCAAGCTGTTGCTGGCCCTCACCTTCCCTTGGCAGCCCTTCCACAGCCCCACAGACACTGCCGCTCTGAGCTTGCCAGCCACCTCAGGGTGCCGACGTTGTTGCCTTGCTCGCTCTCAGCACTGCCAGAGCCCAGCTCCCAAGTGGAAAATGTCCAGCGCCTGCTCCCACACCAAAGGGGCCAGGATTGCAAGCTGTTGCTGGCCCTCACCTTCCCTTGGCAGCCCTTCCACAGCCCCACAGACACTGCCGCTCTCAGCTTGCCAGCCACCTCAGGGTGCCGACGTCTTTCCCTTGCTCGCTCTCAGCACTGCCAGAGCCCAGCTCCCAAAAGGAAAACGTCCAGCGCCTGCTCCCACACCAAAGGGGCCAGGACTGCAAGCTGTTGCTGGCCCTCACCTTCCCTTGGCAGCCCTTCCACAGCCCCACAGACACTGCCGCTCTGAGCTTGCCAGCCACCTCAGGGTGCTGACGTTGTTGCCTTGCTCGCTCTCAGCACTGCCAGAGCCCAGCTCCCAAATGGAAAACGTCCAGCGCCTGCTCCCACACCAAAGGGGCCAGGACTGCAAGCTGTTGCTGGCCCTCACCTTCCCTTGGCAGCCCTTCCACAGCCCCACAGACACTGCCGCTCTGAGCTTGCCAGCCACCTCAGGGTGCCGACGTTGTTGCCTTGCTCGCTCTCAGCACTGCCAGAGCCCAGCTCCCAAGTGGAAAACGTCCAGCGCCTGCTCCCACACCAAAGGGGCCAGGACTGCAAGCTGTTGCTGGCCCTCACCTTCCCTTGGCAGCCCTTCCACAGCCCCACAGACACTGCCGCTCTGAGCTTGCCAGCCACCTCAGGGTGCTGACGTTGTTGCCTTGCTCGCTCTCAGCACTGCCAGAGCCCAGCTCCCAAATGGAAAACGTCCAGCGCCTGCTCCCACACCAAAGGGGCCAGGACTGCAAGCTGTTGCTGGCCCTCACCTTCCCTTGGCAGCCCTTCCACAGCCCCACAGACACTGCCGCTCTGAGCTTGCCAGCCACCTCAGGGTGCCGACGTTGTTGCCTTGCTCGCTCTCAGCACTGCCAGAGCCCAGCTCCCAAATGGAAAACGTCCAGCGCCTGCTCCCACACCAAAGGGGCCAGGACTGCAAGCTCTTGCTGGCCCTCACCTTCCCTTGGCAGCCCTTCCACAGCCCCACAGACACTGCCGCTCTGAGCTTGCCAGCCACCTCAGGGTGCCGACGTTGTTGCCTTGCTC
Source organism: Aptenodytes patagonicus (assembly GCF_965638725.1). Lineage (NCBI taxonomy): Eukaryota > Metazoa > Chordata > Aves > Sphenisciformes > Spheniscidae > Aptenodytes > Aptenodytes patagonicus. Next base: position 286,862 of record NW_027472015.1, read on the forward strand.
GCTCTCAGCACTGCCAGAGCCCAGCTCCCAAATGGAAAACGTCCAGCGCCTGCTCCCACACCAAAGGGGCCAGGACTGCAAGCTGTTGCTGGCCCTCACCTTCCCTTGGCAGCCCTTCCACAGCCCCACAGACACTGCCGCTCTGAGCTTGCCAGCCACCTCAGGGTGCCGACGTTGTTGCCTTGCTCGCTCTCAGCACTGCCAGAGCCCAGCTCCCAAATGGAAAACGTCCAGCGCCTGCTCCCACACCAAAGGGGCCAGGACTGCAAGCTGTTGCTGGCCCTCACCTTCCCTTGGCAGCCCTTCCACAGCCCCACAGACACTGCCGCGCTGAGCTTGCCAGCCACCTCAGGGTGCCGACGTTGTTGCCTTGCTCGCTCTCAGCACTGCCAGAGCCCAGCTCCCAAGTGGAAAATGTCCAGCGCCTGCTCCCACACCAAAGGGGCCAGGATTGCAAGCTGTTGCTGGCCCTCACCTTCCCTCGGCAGCCCTTCCACAGCCCCACAGACACTGCCGCTCTGAGCTTGCCAGCCACCTCAGGGTGCCGACGTTGTTGCCTTGCTCGCTCTCAGCACTGCCAGAGCCCAGCTCCCAAATGGAAAACGTCCAGCGCCTGCTCCCACACCAAAGGGGCCAGGACTGCAAGCTGTTGCTGGCCCTCACCTTCCCTCGGCAGCCCTTCCACAGCCCCACAGACACTGCCGCTCTGAGCTTGCCAGCCACCTCAGGGTGCCGACGTTGTTGCCTTGCTCGCTCTCAGCACTGCCAGAGCCCAGCTCCCAAGTGGAAAACGTCCAGCGCCTGCTCCCACACCAAAGGGGCCAGGACTGCAAGCTGTTGCTGGCCCTCACCTTCCCTTGGCAGCCCTTCCACAGCCCCACAGACACTGCCGCTCTGAGCTTGCCAGCCACCTCAGGGTGCCGACGTTGTTGCCTTGCTCGCTCTCAGCACCGCCAGAGCCCAGCTCCCAAGTGGAAAACGTCCAGCGCCTGCTCCCACACCAAAGGGGCCAGGACTGCAAGCTGTTGCTGGCCCTCACCTTCCCTTGGCAGCCCTTCCACAGCCCCACAGACACTGCCGCTCTGAGCTTGCCAGCCACCTCAGGGTGCCGACGTTGTTGCCTTGCTCGCTCTCAGCACTGCCAGAGCCCAGCTCCCAAATGGAAAACGTCCAGCGCCTGCTCCCACACCAAAGGGGCCAGGACTGCAAGCTGTTGCTGGCCCTCACCTTCCCTTGGCAGCCCTTCCACAGCCCCACAGACACTGCCGCTCTGAGCTTGCCAGCCACCTCAGGGTGCCGACGTTGTTGCCTTGCTCGCTCTCAGCACTGCCAGAGCCCAGCTCCCAAATGGAAAACGTCCAGCGCCTGCTCCCACACCAAAGGGGCCAGGACTGCAAGCTGTTGCTGGCCCTCCCCTTCCCTTGGCAGCCCTTCCACAGCCCCACAGACACTGCCGCTCTGAGCTTGCCAGCCACCTCAGGGTGCCGACGTTGTTGCCTTGCTCGCTCTCAGCACTGCCAGAGCCCAGCTCCCAAATGGAAAACGTCCAGCGCCTGCTCTCACACCAAAGGGGCCAGGACTGCAAGCTGTTGCTGGCCCTCACCTTCCCTTGGCAGCCCTTCCACAGCCCCACAGAACCTGGCTGGCTGAGCTTGCCAGCCACCTCAGGGTGCCGACGTTGTTGCCTTGCTCGCTCTCAGCACTGCCAGAGCCCAGCTCCCAAATGGAAAATGTCCAGCGCCTGCTCCCACACCAAAGGGGCCAGGACTGCAAGCTGTTGCTGGCCCTCACCTTCCCTTGGCAGCCCTTCCACAGCCCCACAGACACTGCCGCTCTCAGCTTGCCAGCCACCTCAGGGTGCCGACGTCTTTCCCTTGCTCGCTCTCAGCACTGCCAGAGCCCAGCTCCCAAAAGGAAAACGTCCAGCGCCTGCTCCCACACCAAAGGGGCCAGGACTGCAAGCTGTTGCTGGCCCTCACCTTCCCTTGGCAGCCCTTCCACAGCCCCACAGACACTGCCGCTCTGAGCTTGCCAGCCACCTCAGGGTGCTGACGTTGTTGCCTTGCTCGCTCTCAGCACTGCCAGAGCCCAGCTCCCAAATGGAAAACGTCCAGCGCCTGCTCCCACACCAAAGGGGCCAGGACTGCAAGCTGTTGCTGGCCCTCACCTTCCCTTGGCAGCCCTTCCACAGCCCCACAGACACTGCCGCTCTCAGCTTGCCAGCCACCTCAGGGTGCCGACGTTGTTGCCTTGCTCGCTCTCAGCACTGCCAGAGCCCAGCTCCCAAGTGGAAAACGTCCAGCGCCTGCTCCCACACCAAAGGGGCCAGGACTGCAAGCTGTTGCTGGCCCTCACCTTCCCTTGGCAGCCCTTCCACAGCCCCACAGACACTGCCGCTCTGAGCTTGCCAGCCACCTCAGGGTGCTGACGTTGTTGCCTTGCTCGCTCTCAGCACTGCCAGAGCCCAGCTCCCAAATGGAAAACGTCCAGCGCCTGCTCCCACACCAAAGGGGCCAGGACTGCAAGCTGTTGCTGGCCCTCACCTTCCCTTGGCAGCCCTTCCACAGCCCCACAGACACTGCCGCTCTGAGCTTGCCAGCCACCTCAGGGTGCCGACGTTGTTGCCTTGCTCGCTCTCAGCACTGCCAGAGCCCAGCTCCCAAATGGAAAACGTCCAGCGCCTGCTCCCACACCAAAGGGGCCAGGACTGCAAGCTGTTGCTGGCCCTCACCTTCCCTTGGCAGCCCTTCCACAGCCCCACAGACACTGCCGCTCTCAGCTTGCCAGCCACCTCAGGGTGCCGACGTTGTTGCCTTGCTCGCTCTCAGCACTGCCAGAGCCCAGCTCCCAAGTGGAAAATGTCCAGCGCCTGCTCCCACACCAAAGGGGCCAGGATTGCAAGCTGTTGCTGGCCCTCACCTTCCCTTGGCAGCCCTTCCACAGCCCCACAGACACTGCCGCTCTGAGCTTGCCAGCCACCTCAGGGTGCCGACGTTGTTGCCTTGCTCGCTCTCAGCACTGCCAGAGCCCAGCTCCCAAGTGGAAAACGTCCAGCGCCTGCTCCCACACCAAAGGGGCCAGGACTGCAAGCTGTTGCTGGCCCTCACCTTCCCTTGGCAGCCCTTCCACAGCCCCACAGACACTGCCGCGCTGAGCTTGCCAGCCACCTCAGGGTGCCGACGTTGTTGCCTTGCTCGCTCTCAGCACTGCCAGAGCCCAGCTCCCAAGTGGAAAATGTCCAGCGCCTGCTCCCACACCAAAGGGGCCAGGATTGCAAGCTGTTGCTGGCCCTCACCTTCCCTCGGCAGCCCTTCCACAGCCCCACAGACACTGCCGCTCTGAGCTTGCCAGCCACCTCAGGGTGCCGACGTTGTTGCCTTGCTCGCTCTCAGCACTGCCAGAGCCCAGCTCCCAAATGGAAAACGTCCAGCGCCTGCTCCCACACCAAAGGGGCCAGGACTGCAAGCTGTTGCTGGCCCTCACCTTCCCTCGGCAGCCCTTCCACAGCCCCACAGACACTGCCGCTCTGAGCTTGCCAGCCACCTCAGGGTGCCGACGTTGTTGCCTTGCTCGCTCTCAGCACTGCCAGAGCCCAGCTCCCAAGTGGAAAACGTCCAGCGCCTGCTCCCACACCAAAGGGGCCAGGACTGCAAGCTGTTGCTGGCCCTCACCTTCCCTCGGCAGCCCTTCCACAGCCCCACAGACACTGCCGCTCTGAGCTTGCCAGCCACCTCAGGGTGCCGACGTTGTTGCCTTGCTCGCTCTCAGCACCGCCAGAGCCCAGCTCCCAAGTGGAAAACGTCCAGCGCCTGCTCCCACACCAAAGGGGCCAGGACTGCAAGCTGTTGCTGGCCCTCACCTTCCCTTGGCAGCCCTTCCACAGCCCCACAGACACTGCCGCTCTGAGCTTGCCAGCCACCTCAGGGTGCCGACGTTGTTGCCTTGCTCGCTCTCAGCACTGCCAGAGCCCAGCTCCCAAGTGGAAAACGTCCAGCGCCTGCTCCCACACCAAAGGGGCCAGGACTGCAAGCTGTTGCTGGCCCTCACCTTCCCTTGGCAGCCCTTCCACAGCCCCACAGACACTGCCGCTCTCAGCTTGCCAGCCACCTCAGGGTGCCGACGTTGTTGCCTTGCTCGCTCTCAGCACTGCCAGAGCCCAGCTCCCAAATGGAAAACGTCCAGCGCCTGCTCCCACACCAAAGGGGCCAGGACTGCAAGCTGTTGCTGGCCCTCACCTTCCCTTGGCAGCCCTTCCACAGCCCCACAGAACCTGGCTGGCTGAGCTTGCCAGCCACCTCAGGGTGCCGACGTTGTTGCCTTGCTCGCTCTCAGCACTGCCAGAGCCCAGCTCCCAAGTGGAAAACGTCCAGCGCCTGCTCCCACACCAAAGGGGCCAGGACTGCAAGCTGTTGCTGGCCCTCACCTTCCCTTGGCAGCCCTTCCACAGCCCCACAGACACTGCCGCTCTGAGCTTGCCAGCCACCTCAGGGTGCCGACGTCTTTCCCTTGCTCGCTCTCAGCACTGCCAGAGCCCAGCTCCCAAGTGGAAAACGTCCAGCGCCTGCTCCCACACCAAAGGGGCCAGGACTGCAAGCTGTTGCTGGCCCTCACCTTCCCTTGGCAGCCCTTCCACAGCCCCACAGACACTGCCGCTCTGAGCTTGCCAGCCACCTCAGGGTGCCGACGTTGTTGCCTTGCTCGCTCTCAGCACTGCCAGAGCCCAGCTCCCAAGTGGAAAACGTCCAGCGCCTGCTCCCACACCAAAGGGGCCAGGACTGCAAGCTGTTGCTGGCCCTCACCTTCCCTTGGCAGCCCTTCCACAGCCCCACAGACACTGCCGCTCTGAGCTTGCCAGCCACCTCAGGGTGCCGACGTTGTTGCCTTGCTCGCTCTCAGCACTGCCAGAGCCCAGCTCCCAAATGGAAAACGTCCAGCGCCTGCTCCCACACCAAAGGGGCCAGGACTGCAAGCTGTTGCTGGCCCTCACCTTCCCTTGGCAGCCCTTCCACAGCCCCACAGACACTGCCGCTCTGAGCTTGCCAGCCACCTCAGGGTGCCGACGTTGTTGCCTTGCTCGCTCTCAGCACTGCCAGAGCCCAGCTCCCAAATGGAAAACGTCCAGCGCCTGCTCCCACACCAAAGGGGCCAGGACTGCAAGCTGTTGCTGGCCCTCACCTTCCCTTGGCAGCCCTTCCACAGCCCCACAGACACTGCCGCTCTGAGCTTGCCAGCCACCTCAGGGTGCCGACGTCTTTCCCTTCTTCGCTCTCAGCACTGCCAGAGCCAAGCTCCCAAATGGAAAACGTCCAGCGCCTGCTCCCACACCAAAGGGGCCAGGACTGCAAGCTGTTGCTGGCCCTCACCTTCCCTTGGCAGCCCTTCCACAGCCCCACAGACACTGCCGCTCTCAGCTTGCCAGCCACCTCAGGGTGCCGACGTTGTTGCCTTGCTCGCTCTCAGCACTGCCAGAGCCCAGCTCCCAAGTGGAAAACGTCCAGCGCCTGCTCCCACACCAAAGGGGCCAGGACTGCAAGCTGTTGCTGGCCCTCACCTTCCCTTGGCAGCCCTTCCACAGCCCCACAGACACTGCCGCTCTGAGCTTGCCAGCCACCTCAGGGTGCCGACGTTGTTGCCTTGCTCGCTCTCAGCACTGCCAGAGCCCAGCTCCCAAGTGGAAAACGTCCAGCGCCTGCTCCCACACCAAAGGGGCCAGGACTGCAAGCTGTTGCTGGCCCTCACCTTCCCTTGGCAGCCCTTCCACAGCCCCACAGACACTGCCGCGCTGAGCTTGCCAGCCACCTCAGGGTGCCGACGTTGTTGCCTTGCTCGCTCTCAGCACTGCCAGAGCCCAGCTCCCAAATGGAAAACGTCCAGCGCCTGCTCCCACACCAAAGGGGCCAGGACTGCAAGCTGTTGCTGGCCCTCACCTTCCCTTGGCAGCCCTTCCACAGCCCCACAGAACCTGGCTCGCTGAGCTTGCCAGCCACCTCAGGGTGCCGACGTTGTTGCCTTGCTCGCTCTCAGCACTGCCAGAGCCCAGCTCCCAAATGGAAAACGTCCAGCGCCTGCTCCCACACCAAAGGGGCCAGGACTGCAAGCTGTTGCTGGCCCTCACCTTCCCTCGGCAGCCCTTCCACAGCCCCACAGACACTGCCGCTCTCAGCTTGCCAGCCACCTCAGGGTGCCGACGTTGTTGCCTTGCTCGCTCTCAGCACTGCCAGAGCCCAGCTCCCAAATGGAAAACGTCCAGCGCCTGCTCCCACACCAAAGGGGCCAGGACTGCAAGCTGTTGCTGGCCCTCACCTTCCCTTGGCAGCCCTTCCACAGCCCCACAGACACTGCCGCTCTGAGCTTGCCAGCCACCTCAGGGTGCCGACGTTGTTGCCTTGCTCGCTCTCAGCACTGCCAGAGCCCAGCTCCCAAATGGAAAACGTCCAGCGCCTGCTCCCACACCAAAGGGGCCAGGACTGCAAGCTGTTGCTGGCCCTCCCCTTCCCTTGGCAGCCCTTCCACAGCCCCACAGACACTGCCGCTCTGAGCTTGCCAGCCACCTCAGGGTGCCGACGTTGTTGCCTTGCTCGCTCTCAGCACTGCCAGAGCCCAGCTCCCAAATGGAAAACGTCCAGCGCCTGCTCCCACACCAAAGGGGCCAGGACTGCAAGCTGTTGCTGGCCCTCACCTTCCCTTGGCAGCCCTTCCACAGCCCCACAGACACTGCCGCTCTGAGCTTGCCAGCCACCTCAGGGTGCCGACGTCTTTCCCTTCTTCGCTCTCAGCACTGCCAGAGCCCAGCTCCCAAATGGAAAACGTCCAGCGCCTGCTCCCACACCAAAGGGGCCAGGACTGCAAGCTGTTGCTGGCCCTCACCTTCCCTTGGCAGCCCTTCCACAGCCCCACAGACACTGCCGCTCTGAGCTTGCCAGCCACCTCAGGGTGCCGACGTTGTTGCCTTGCTCGCTCTCAGCACTGCCAGAGCCCAGCTCCCAAGTGGAAAACGTCCAGCGCCTGCTCCCACACCAAAGGGGCCAGGACTGCAAGCTGTTGCTGGCCCTCACCTTCCCTTGGCAGCCCTTCCACAGCCCCACAGACACTGCCGCTCTGAGCTTGCCAGCCACCTCAGGGTGCCGACGTTGTTGCCTTGCTCGCTCTCAGCACTGCCAGAGCCCAGCTCCCAAGTGGAAAACGTCCAGCGCCTGCTCCCACACCAAAGGGGCCAGGACTGCAAGCTGTTGCTGGCCCTCACCTTCCCTTGGCAGCCCTTCCACAGCCCCACAGACACTGCCGCTCTGAGCTTGCCAGCCACCTCAGGGTGCCGACGTTGTTGCCTTGCTCGCTCTCAGCACTGCCAGAGCCCAGCTCCCAAATGGAAAACGTCCAGCGCCTGCTCCCACACCAAAGGGGCCAGGACTGCAAGCTGTTGCTGGCCCTCACCTTCCCTTGGCAGCCCTTCCACAGCCCCACAGAACCTGGCTCGCTGAGCTTGCCAGCCACCTCAGGGTGCCGACGTTGTTGCCTTGCTCGCTCTCAGCACTGCCAGAGCCCAGCTCCCAAATGGAAAACGTCCAGCGCCTGCTCCCACACCAAAGGGGCCAGGACTGCAAGCTGTTGCTGGCCCTCACCTTCCCTCGGCAGCCCTTCCACAGCCCCACAGACACTGCCGCTCTCAGCTTGCCAGCCACCTCAGGGTGCCGACGTTGTTGCCTTGCTCGCTCTCAGCACTGCCAGAGCCCAGCTCCCAAATGGAAAACGTCCAGCGCCTGCTCCCACACCAAAGGGGCCAGGACTGCAAGCTGTTGCTGGCCCTCACCTTCCCTCGGCAGCCCTTCCACAGCCCCACAGACACTGCCGCTCTGAGCTTGCCAGCCACCTCAGGGTGCCGACGTTGTTGCCTTGCTCGCTCTCAGCACTGCCAGAGCCCAGCTCCCAAATGGAAAACGTCCAGCGCCTGCTCCCACACCAAAGGGGCCAGGACTGCAAGCTGTTGCTGGCCCTCACCTTCCCTTGGCAGCCCTTCCACAGCCCCACAGAACCTGGCTGGCTGAGCTTGCCAGCCACCTCAGGGTGCCGACGTTGTTGCCTTGCTCGCTCTCAGCACTGCCAGAGCCCAGCTCCCAAATGGAAAACGTCCAGCGCCTGCTCCCACACCAAAGGGGCCAGGACTGCAAGCTGTTGCTGGCCCTCACCTTCCCTTGGCAGCCCTTCCACAGCCCCACAGACACTGCCGCGCTGAGCTTGCCAGCCACCTCAGGGTGCCGACGTTGTTGCCTTGCTCGCTCTCAGCACTGCCAGAGCCCAGCTCCCAAATGGAAAACGTCCAGCGCCTGCTCCCACACCAAAGGGGCCAGGACTGCAAGCTGTTGCTGGCCCTCACCTTCCCTTGGCAGCCCTTCCACAGCCCCACAGACACTGCCGCTCTGAGCTTGCCAGCCACCTCAGGGTGCCGACGTTGTTGCCTTGCTCGCTCTCAGCACTGCCAGAGCCCAGCTCCCAAGTGGAAAACGTCCAGCGCCTGCTCCCACACCAAAGGGGCCAGGACTGCAAGCTGTTGCTGGCCCTCACCTTCCCTTGGCAGCCCTTCCACAGCCCCACAGAACCTGGCTGGCTGAGCTTGCCAGCCACCTCAGGGTGCCGACGTTGTTGCCTTGCTCGCTCTCAGCACTGCCAGAGCCCAGCTCCCAAGTGGAAAATGTCCAGCGCCTGCTCCCACACCAAAGGGGCCAGGACTGCAAGCTGTTGCTGGCCCTCACCTTCCCTTGGCAGCCCTTCCACAGCCCCACAGACACTGCCGCTCTGAGCTTGCCAGCCACCTCAGGGTGCCGACGTTGTTGCCTTGCTCGCTCTCAGCACTGCCAGAGCCCAGCTCCCAAGTGGAAAACGTCCAGCGCCTGCTCCCACACCAAAGGGGCCAGGACTGCAAGCTCTTGCTGGCCCTCACCTTCCCTTGGCAGCCCTTCCACAGCCCCACAGACACTGCCGCTCTGAGCTTGCCAGCCACCTCAGGGTGCCGACGTTGTTGCCTTGCTCGCTCTCAGCACTGCCAGAGCCCAGCTCCCAAATGGAAAACGTCCAGCGCCTGCTCCCACACCAAAGGGGCCAGGACTGCAAGCTGTTGCTGGCCCTCACCTTCCCTTGGCAGCCCTTCCACAGCCCCACAGACACTGCCGCTCTGAGCTTGCCAGCCACCTCAGGGTGCTGACGTTGTTGCCTTGCTCGCTCTCAGCACTGCCAGAGCCCAGCTCCCAAATGGAAAACGTCCAGCGCCTGCTCCCACACCAAAGGGGCCAGGACTGCAAGCTGTTGCTGGCCCTCCCCTTCCCTTGGCAGCCCTTCCACAGCCCCACAGACACTGCCGCTCTGAGCTTGCCAGCCACCTCAGGGTGCCGACGTTGTTGCCTTGCTCGCTCTCAGCACTGCCAGAGCCCAGCTCCCAAATGGAAAACGTCCAGCGCCTGCTCCCACACCAAAGGGGCCAGGATTGCAAGCTGTTGCTGGCCCTCACCTTCCCTTGGCAGCCCTTCCACAGCCCCACAGACACTGCCGCTCTGAGCTTGCCAGCCACCTCAGGGTGCCGACGTTGTTGCCTTGCTCGCTCTCAGCACTGCCAGAGCCCAGCTCCCAAATGGAAAACGTCCAGCGCCTGCTCCCACACCAAAGGGGCCAGGACTGCAAGCTGTTGCTGGCCCTCACCTTCCCTTGGCAGCCCTTCCACAGCCCCACAGACACTGCCGCTCTGAGCTTGCCAGCCACCTCAGGGTGCCGACGTTGTTGCCTTGCTCGCTCTCAGCACTGCCAGAGCCCAGCTCCCAAATGGAAAACGTCCAGCGCCTGCTCCCACACCAAAGGGGCCAGGACTGCAAGCTGTTGCTGGCCCTCACCTTCCCTTGGCAGCCCTTCCACAGCCCCACAGACACTGCCGCGCTGAGCTTGCCAGCCACCTCAGGGTGCCGACGTTGTTGCCTTGCTCGCTCTCAGCACTGCCAGAGCCCAGCTCCCAAATGGAAAACGTCCAGCGCCTGCTCCCACACCAAAGGGGCCAGGACTGCAAGCTGTTGCTGGCCCTCACCTTCCCTCGGCAGCCCTTCCACAGCCCCACAGACACTGCCGCTCTGAGCTTGCCAGCCACCTCAGGGTGCCGACGTTGTTGCCTTGCTCGCTCTCAGCACTGCCAGAGCCCAGCTCCCAAATGGAAAACGTCCAGCGCCTGCTCCCACACCAAAGGGGCCAGGACTGCAAGCTGTTGCTGGCCCTCACCTTCCCTTGGCAGCCCTTCCACAGCCCCACAGAACCTGGCTGGCTGAGCTTGCCAGCCACCTCAGGGTGCCGACGTTGTTGCCTTGCTCGCTCTCAGCACTGCCAGAGCCCAGCTCCCAAGTGGAAAATGTCCAGCGCCTGCTCCCACACCAAAGGGGCCAGGACTGCAAGCTGTTGCTGGCCCTCACCTTCCCTTGGCAGCCCTTCCACAGCCCCACAGACACTGCCGCTCTCAGCTTGCCAGCCACCTCAGGGTGCCGACGTCTTTCCCTTGCTCGCTCTCAGCACTGCCAGAGCCCAGCTCCCAAAAGGAAAACGTCCAGCGCCTGCTCCCACACCAAAGGGGCCAGGACTGCAAGCTGTTGCTGGCCCTCACCTTCCCTTGGCAGCCCTTCCACAGCCCCACAGACACTGCCGCGCTGAGCTTGCCAGCCACCTCAGGGTGCTGACGTTGTTGCCTTGCTCGCTCTCAGCACTGCCAGAGCCCAGCTCCCAAATGGAAAACGTCCAGCGCCTGCTCCCACACCAAAGGGGCCAGGACTGCAAGCTGTTGCTGGCCCTCACCTTCCCTTGGCAGCCCTTCCACAGCCCCACAGACACTGCCGCGCTGAGCTTGCCAGCCACCTCAGGGTGCCGACGTTGTTGCCTTGCTCGCTCTCAGCACTGCCAGAGCCCAGCTCCCAAATGGAAAACGTCCAGCGCCTGCTCCCACACCAAAGGGGCCAGGACTGCAAGCTGTTGCTGGCCCTCACCTTCCCTTGGCAGCCCTTCCACAGCCCCACAGACACTGCCGCTCTCAGCTTGCCAGCCACCTCAGGGTGCCGACGTTGTTGCCTTGCTCGCTCTCAGCACTGCCAGAGCCCAGCTCCCAAATGGAAAACGTCCAGCGCCTGCTCCCACACCAAAGGGGCCAGGACTGCAAGCTGTTGCTGGCCCTCACCTTCCCTTGGCAGCCCTTCCACAGCCCCACAGAACCTGGCTGGCTGAGCTTGCCAGCCACCTCAGGGTGCCGACGTTGTTGCCTTGCTCGCTCTCAGCACTGCCAGAGCCCAGCTCCCAAGTGGAAAATGTCCAGCGCCTGCTCCCACACCAAAGGGGCCAGGACTGCAAGCTGTTGCTGGCCCTCACCTTCCCTTGGCAGCCCTTCCACAGCCCCACAGACACTGCCGCTCTGAGCTTGCCAGCCACCTCAGGGTGCCGACGTTGTTGCCTTGCTCGCTCTCAGCACTGCCAGAGCCCAGCTCCCAAGTGGAAAACGTCCAGCGCCTGCTCCCACACCAAAGGGGCCAGGACTGCAAGCTCTTGCTGGCCCTCACCTTCCCTTGGCAGCCCTTCCACAGCCCCACAGACACTGCCGCTCTGAGCTTGCCAGCCACCTCAGGGTGCCGACGTTGTTGCCTTGCTCGCTCTCAGCACTGCCAGAGCCCAGCTCCCAAATGGAAAACGTCCAGCGCCTGCTCCCACACCAAAGGGGCCAGGACTGCAAGCTGTTGCTGGCCCTCACCTTCCCTTGGCAGCCCTTCCACAGCCCCACAGACACTGCCGCTCTGAGCTTGCCAGCCACCTCAGGGTGCCGACGTTGTTGCCTTGCTCGCTCTCAGCACTGCCAGAGCCCAGCTCCCAAATGGAAAACGTCCAGCGCCTGCTCCCACACCAAAGGGGCCAGGACTGCAAGCTGTTGCTGGCCCTCCCCTTCCCTTGGCAGCCCTTCCACAGCCCCACAGACACTGCCGCTCTCAGCTTGCCAGCCACCTCAGGGTGCTGACGTTGTTGCCTTGCTCGCTCTCAGCACTGCCAGAGCCCAGCTCCCAAATGGAAAACGTCCAGCGCCTGCTCCCACACCAAAGGGGCCAGGACTGCAAGCTGTTGCTGGCCCTCACCTTCCCTTGGCAGCCCTTCCACAGCCCCACAGACACTGCCGCTCTGAGCTTGCCAGCCACCTCAGGGTGCCGACGTTGTTGCCTTGCTCGCTCTCAGCACTGCCAGAGCCCAGCTCCCAAATGGAAAACGTCCAGCGCCTGCTCCCACACCAAAGGGGCCAGGACTGCAAGCTGTTGCTGGCCCTCACCTTCCCTTGGCAGCCCTTCCACAGCCCCACAGACACTGCCGCTCTGAGCTTGCCAGCCACCTCAGGGTGCCGACGTTGTTGCCTTGCTCGCTCTCAGCACTGCCAGAGCCCAGCTCCCAAATGGAAAACGTCCAGCGCCTGCTCCCACACCAAAGGGGCCAGGACTGCAAGCTGTTGCTGGCCCTCACCTTCCCTTGGCAGCCCTTCCACAGCCCCACAGACACTGCCGCGCTGAGCTTGCCAGCCACCTCAGGGTGCCGACGTTGTTGCCTTGCTCGCTCTCAGCACTGCCAGAGCCCAGCTCCCAAATGGAAAACGTCCAGCGCCTGCTCCCACACCAAAGGGGCCAGGACTGCAAGCTGTTGCTGGCCCTCACCTTCCCTCGGCAGCCCTTCCACAGCCCCACAGACACTGCCGCTCTGAGCTTGCCAGCCACCTCAGGGTGCCGACGTTGTTGCCTTGCTCGCTCTCAGCACTGCCAGAGCCCAGCTCCCAAATGGAAAACGTCCAGCGCCTGCTCCCACACCAAAGGGGCCAGGACTGCAAGCTGTTGCTGGCCCTCACCTTCCCTTGGCAGCCCTTCCACAGCCCCACAGACACTGCCGCGCTGAGCTTGCCAGCCACCTCAGGGTGCCGACGTTGTTGCCTTGCTCGCTCTCAGCACTGCCAGAGCCCAGCTCCCAAATGGAAAACGTCCAGCGCCTGCTCCCACACCAAAGGGGCCAGGACTGCAAGCTGTTGCTGGCCCTCACCTTCCCTTGGCAGCCCTTCCACAGCCCCACAGACACTGCCGCGCTGAGCTTGCCAGCCACCTCAGGGTGCCGACGTTGTTGCCTTGCTCGCTCTCAGCACTGCCAGAGCCCAGCTCCCAAGTGGAAAACGTCCAGCGCCTGCTCCCACACCAAAGGGGCCAGGACTGCAAGCTCTTGCTGGCCCTCACCTTCCCTTGGCAGCCCTTCCACAGCCCCACAGACACTGCCGCTCTGAGCTTGCCAGCCACCTCAGGGTGCCGACGTTGTTGCCTTGCTCGCTCTCAGCACTGCCAGAGCCCAGCTCCCAAATGGAAAACGTCCAGCGCCTGCTCCCACACCAAAGGGGCCAGGACTGCAAGCTGTTGCTGGCCCTCACCTTCCCTTGGCAGCCCTTCCACAGCCCCACAGACACTGCCGCTCTGAGCTTGCCAGCCACCTCAGGGTGCTGACGTTGTTGCCTTGCTCGCTCTCAGCACTGCCAGAGCCCAGCTCCCAAATGGAAAACGTCCAGCGCCTGCTCCCACACCAAAGGGGCCAGGACTGCAAGCTGTTGCTGGCCCTCCCCTTCCCTTGGCAGCCCTTCCACAGCCCCACAGACACTGCCGCTCTGAGCTTGCCAGCCACCTCAGGGTGCCGACGTTGTTGCCTTGCTCGCTCTCAGCACTGCCAGAGCCCAGCTCCCAAATGGAAAACGTCCAGCGCCTGCTCCCACACCAAAGGGGCCAGGACTGCAAGCTGTTGCTGGCCCTCACCTTCCCTTGGCAGCCCTTCCACAGCCCCACAGACACTGCCGCTCTGAGCTTGCCAGCCACCTCAGGGTGCCGACGTTGTTGCCTTGCTCGCTCTCAGCACTGCCAGAGCCCAGCTCCCAAATGGAAAACGTCCAGCGCCTGCTCCCACACCAAAGGGGCCAGGACTGCAAGCTGTTGCTGGCCCTCACCTTCCCTTGGCAGCCCTTCCACAGCCCCACAGACACTGCCGCGCTGAGCTTGCCAGCCACCTCAGGGTGCCGACGTTGTTGCCTTGCTCGCTCTCAGCACTGCCAGAGCCCAGCTCCCAAATGGAAAACGTCCAGCGCCTGCTCCCACACCAAAGGGGCCAGGACTGCAAGCTGTTGCTGGCCCTCACCTTCCCTCGGCAGCCCTTCCACAGCCCCACAGACACTGCCGCTCTGAGCTTGCCAGCCACCTCAGGGTGCCGACGTTGTTGCCTTGCTCGCTCTCAGCACTGCCAGAGCCCAGCTCCCAAATGGAAAACGTCCAGCGCCTGCTCCCACACCAAAGGGGCCAGGACTGCAAGCTGTTGCTGGCCCTCACCTTCCCTTGGCAGCCCTTCCACAGCCCCACAGAACCTGGCTGGCTGAGCTTGCCAGCCACCTCAGGGTGCCGACGTTGTTGCCTTGCTCGCTCTCAGCACTGCCAGAGCCCAGCTCCCAAGTGGAAAATGTCCAGCGCCTGCTCCCACACCAAAGGGGCCAGGACTGCAAGCTGTTGCTGGCCCTCACCTTCCCTTGGCAGCCCTTCCACAGCCCCACAGACACTGCCGCTCTCAGCTTGCCAGCCACCTCAGGGTGCCGACGTCTTTCCCTTGCTCGCTCTCAGCACTGCCAGAGCCCAGCTCCCAAAAGGAAAACGTCCAGCGCCTGCTCCCACACCAAAGGGGCCAGGACTGCAAGCTGTTGCTGGCCCTCACCTTCCCTTGGCAGCCCTTCCACAGCCCCACAGACACTGCCGCTCTGAGCTTGCCAGCCACCTCAGGGTGCCGACGTTGTTGCCTTGCTCGCTCTCAGCACTGCCAGAGCCCAGCTCCCAAGTGGAAAACGTCCAGCGCCTGCTCCCACACCAAAGGGGCCAGGACTGCAAGCTGTTGCTGGCCCTCACCTTCCCTTGGCAGCCCTTCCACAGCCCCACAGACACCGCCGCTCTGAGCTTGCCAGCCACCTCAGGGTGCTGACGTTGTTGCCTTGCTCGCTCTCAGCACTGCCAGAGCCCAGCTCCCAAATGGAAAACGTCCAGCGCCTGCTCCCACACCAAAGGGGCCAGGACTGCAAGCTGTTGCTGGCCCTCACCTTCCCTTGGCAGCCCTTCCACAGCCCCACAGACACTGCCGCGCTGAGCTTGCCAGCCACCTCAGGGTGCCGACGTTGTTGCCTTGCTCGCTCTCAGCACTGCCAGAGCCCAGCTCCCAAATGGAAAACGTCCAGCGCCTGCTCCCACACCAAAGGGGCCAGGACTGCAAGCTGTTGCTGGCCCTCACCTTCCCTTGGCAGCCCTTCCACAGCCCCACAGACACTGCCGCTCTCAGCTTGCCAGCCACCTCAGGGTGCTGACGTTGTTGCCTTGCTCGCTCTCAGCACTGCCAGAGCCCAGCTCCCAAATGGAAAACGTCCAGCGCCTGCTCCCACACCAAAGGGGCCAGGACTGCAAGCTGTTGCTGGCCCTCACCTTCCCTTGGCAGCCCTTCCACAGCCCCACAGACACTGCCGCTCTGAGCTTGCCAGCCACCTCAGGGTGCCGACGTTGTTGCCTTGCTCGCTCTCAGCACTGCCAGAGCCCAGCTCCCAAATGGAAAACGTCCAGCGCCTGCTCCCACACCAAAGGGGCCAGGACTGCAAGCTGTTGCTGGCCCTCACCTTCCCTTGGCAGCCCTTCCACAGCCCCACAGACACTGCCGCGCTGAGCTTGCCAGCCACCTCAGGGTGCCGACGTTGTTGCCTTGCTCGCTCTCAGCACTGCCAGAGCCCAGCTCCCAAGTGGAAAACGTCCAGCGCCTGCTCCCACACCAAAGGGGCCAGGACTGCAAGCTGTTGCTGGCCCTCACCTTCCCTTGGCAGCCCTTCCACAGCCCCACAGACACTGCCGCGCTGAGCTTGCCAGCCACCTCAGGGTGCCGACGTTGTTGCCTTGCTCGCTCTCAGCACTGCCAGAGCCCAGCTCCCAAATGGAAAACGTCCAGCGCCTGCTCCCACACCAAAGGGGCCAGGACTGCAAGCTGTTGCTGGCCCTCACCTTCCCTTGGCAGCCCTTCCACAGCCCCACAGACACTGCCGCGCTGAGCTTGCCAGCCACCTCAGGGTGCCGACGTCTTTCCCTTGCTCGCTCTCAGCACTGCCAGAGCCCAGCTCCCAAATGGAAAACGTCCAGCGCCTGCTCCCACACCAAAGGGGCCAGGACTGCAAGCTGTTGCTGGCCCTCACCTTCCCTTGGCAGCCCTTCCACAGCCCCACAGACACTGCCGCTCTCAGCTTGCCAGCCACCTCAGGGTGCCGACGTTGTTGCCTTGCTCGCTCTCAGCACTGCCAGAGCCCAGCTCCCAAATGGAAAACGTCCAGCGCCTGCTCCCACACCAAAGGGGCCAGGACTGCAAGCTGTTGCTGGCCCTCACCTTCCCTTGGCAGCCCTTCCACAGCCCCACAGAACCTGGCTGGCTGAGCTTGCCAGCCACCTCAGGGTGCCGACGTTGTTGCCTTGCTCGCTCTCAGCACTGCCAGAGCCCAGCTCCCAAGTGGAAAACGTCCAGCGCCTGCTCCCACACCAAAGGGGCCAGGACTGCAAGCTCTTGCTGGCCCTCACCTTCCCTTGGCAGCCCTTCCACAGCCCCACAGACACTGCCGCTCTGAGCTTGCCAGCCACCTCAGGGTGCCGACGTTGTTGCCTTGCTCGCTCTCAGCACTGCCAGAGCCCAGCTCCCAAGTGGAAAACGTCCAGCGCCTGCTCCCACACCAAAGGGGCCAGGACTGCAAGCTCTTGCTGGCCCTCACCTTCCCTTGGCAGCCCTTCCACAGCCCCACAGACACTGCCGCTCTGAGCTTGCCAGCCACCTCAGGGTGCCGACGTTGTTGCCTTGCTCGCTCTCAGCACTGCCAGAGCCCAGCTCCCAAATGGAAAACGTCCAGCGCCTGCTCCCACACCAAAGGGGCCAGGACTGCAAGCTGTTGCTGGCCCTCACCTTCCCTTGGCAGCCCTTCCACAGCCCCACAGACACTGCCGCTCTGAGCTTGCCAGCCACCTCAGGGTGCTGACGTTGTTGCCTTGCTCGCTCTCAGCACTGCCAGAGCCCAGCTCCCAAATGGAAAACGTCCAGCGCCTGCTCCCACACCAAAGGGGCCAGGACTGCAAGCTGTTGCTGGCCCTCCCCTTCCCTTGGCAGCCCTTCCACAGCCCCACAGACACTGCCGCTCTGAGCTTGCCAGCCACCTCAGGGTGCCGACGTTGTTGCCTTGCTCGCTCTCAGCACTGCCAGAGCCCAGCTCCCAAATGGAAAACGTCCAGCGCCTGCTCCCACACCAAAGGGGCCAGGATTGCAAGCTGTTGCTGGCCCTCACCTTCCCTTGGCAGCCCTTCCACAGCCCCACAGACACTGCCGCTCTGAGCTTGCCAGCCACCTCAGGGTGCCGACGTTGTTGCCTTGCTCGCTCTCAGCACTGCCAGAGCCCAGCTCCCAAATGGAAAACGTCCAGCGCCTGCTCCCACACCAAAGGGGCCAGGACTGCAAGCTGTTGCTGGCCCTCACCTTCCCTTGGCAGCCCTTCCACAGCCCCACAGACACTGCCGCTCTGAGCTTGCCAGCCACCTCAGGGTGCCGACGTTGTTGCCTTGCTCGCTCTCAGCACTGCCAGAGCCCAGCTCCCAAATGGAAAACGTCCAGCGCCTGCTCCCACACCAAAGGGGCCAGGACTGCAAGCTGTTGCTGGCCCTCACCTTCCCTTGGCAGCCCTTCCACAGCCCCACAGACACTGCCGCGCTGAGCTTGCCAGCCACCTCAGGGTGCCGACGTTGTTGCCTTGCTCGCTCTCAGCACTGCCAGAGCCCAGCTCCCAAATGGAAAACGTCCAGCGCCTGCTCCCACACCAAAGGGGCCAGGACTGCAAGCTGTTGCTGGCCCTCACCTTCCCTCGGCAGCCCTTCCACAGCCCCACAGACACTGCCGCTCTGAGCTTGCCAGCCACCTCAGGGTGCCGACGTTGTTGCCTTGCTCGCTCTCAGCACTGCCAGAGCCCAGCTCCCAAATGGAAAACGTCCAGCGCCTGCTCCCACACCAAAGGGGCCAGGACTGCAAGCTGTTGCTGGCCCTCACCTT
This sequence comes from Aptenodytes patagonicus, assembly GCF_965638725.1. NCBI lineage: Eukaryota > Metazoa > Chordata > Aves > Sphenisciformes > Spheniscidae > Aptenodytes > Aptenodytes patagonicus. The sequence goes on from NW_027472015.1 coordinate 305,012, forward strand.
CCCTTGGCAGCCCTTCCACAGCCCCACAGAACCTGGCTGGCTGAGCTTGCCAGCCACCTCAGGGTGCCGACGTTGTTGCCTTGCTCGCTCTCAGCACTGCCAGAGCCCAGCTCCCAAGTGGAAAACGTCCAGCGCCTGCTCCCACACCAAAGGGGCCAGGACTGCAAGCTGTTGCTGGCCCTCACCTTCCCTTGGCAGCCCTTCCACAGCCCCACAGACACTGCCGCTCTGAGCTTGCCAGCCACCTCAGGGTGCCGACGTTGTTGCCTTGCTCGCTCTCAGCACTGCCAGAGCCCAGCTCCCAAATGGAAAACGTCCAGCGCCTGCTCCCACACCAAAGGGGCCAGGACTGCAAGCTGTTGCTGGCCCTCACCTTCCCTTGGCAGCCCTTCCACAGCCCCACAGACACTGCCGCGCTGAGCTTGCCAGCCACCTCAGGGTGCCGACGTTGTTGCCTTGCTCGCTCTCAGCACTGCCAGAGCCCAGCTCCCAAATGGAAAACGTCCAGCGCCTGCTCCCACACCAAAGGGGCCAGGACTGCAAGCTGTTGCTGGCCCTCACCTTCCCTTGGCAGCCCTTCCACAGCCCCACAGACACTGCCGCGCTGAGCTTGCCAGCCACCTCAGGGTGCCGACGTTGTTGCCTTGCTCGCTCTCAGCACTGCCAGAGCCCAGCTCCCAAATGGAAAACGTCCAGCGCCTGCTCCCACACCAAAGGGGCCAGGACTGCAAGCTGTTGCTGGCCCTCACCTTCCCTTGGCAGCCCTTCCACAGCCCCACAGACACTGCCGCGCTGAGCTTGCCAGCCACCTCAGGGTGCCGACGTCTTTCCCTTGCTCGCTCTCAGCACTGCCAGAGCCCAGCTCCCAAATGGAAAACGTCCAGCGCCTGCTCCCACACCAAAGGGGCCAGGACTGCAAGCTGTTGCTGGCCCTCACCTTCCCTTGGCAGCCCTTCCACAGCCCCACAGACACTGCCGCTCTCAGCTTGCCAGCCACCTCAGGGTGCCGACGTTGTTGCCTTGCTCGCTCTCAGCACTGCCAGAGCCCAGCTCCCAAATGGAAAACGTCCAGCGCCTGCTCCCACACCAAAGGGGCCAGGACTGCAAGCTGTTGCTGGCCCTCACCTTCCCTTGGCAGCCCTTCCACAGCCCCACAGAACCTGGCTGGCTGAGCTTGCCAGCCACCTCAGGGTGCCGACGTTGTTGCCTTGCTCGCTCTCAGCACTGCCAGAGCCCAGCTCCCAAGTGGAAAATGTCCAGCGCCTGCTCCCACACCAAAGGGGCCAGGACTGCAAGCTGTTGCTGGCCCTCACCTTCCCTTGGCAGCCCTTCCACAGCCCCACAGACACTGCCGCTCTGAGCTTGCCAGCCACCTCAGGGTGCCGACGTTGTTGCCTTGCTCGCTCTCAGCACTGCCAGAGCCCAGCTCCCAAGTGGAAAACGTCCAGCGCCTGCTCCCACACCAAAGGGGCCAGGACTGCAAGCTCTTGCTGGCCCTCACCTTCCCTTGGCAGCCCTTCCACAGCCCCACAGACACTGCCGCTCTGAGCTTGCCAGCCACCTCAGGGTGCCGACGTTGTTGCCTTGCTCGCTCTCAGCACTGCCAGAGCCCAGCTCCCAAATGGAAAACGTCCAGCGCCTGCTCCCACACCAAAGGGGCCAGGACTGCAAGCTGTTGCTGGCCCTCACCTTCCCTTGGCAGCCCTTCCACAGCCCCACAGACACTGCCGCTCTGAGCTTGCCAGCCACCTCAGGGTGCTGACGTTGTTGCCTTGCTCGCTCTCAGCACTGCCAGAGCCCAGCTCCCAAATGGAAAACGTCCAGCGCCTGCTCCCACACCAAAGGGGCCAGGACTGCAAGCTGTTGCTGGCCCTCCCCTTCCCTTGGCAGCCCTTCCACAGCCCCACAGACACTGCCGCTCTGAGCTTGCCAGCCACCTCAGGGTGCCGACGTTGTTGCCTTGCTCGCTCTCAGCACTGCCAGAGCCCAGCTCCCAAATGGAAAACGTCCAGCGCCTGCTCCCACACCAAAGGGGCCAGGATTGCAAGCTGTTGCTGGCCCTCACCTTCCCTTGGCAGCCCTTCCACAGCCCCACAGACACTGCCGCTCTGAGCTTGCCAGCCACCTCAGGGTGCCGACGTTGTTGCCTTGCTCGCTCTCAGCACTGCCAGAGCCCAGCTCCCAAATGGAAAACGTCCAGCGCCTGCTCCCACACCAAAGGGGCCAGGACTGCAAGCTGTTGCTGGCCCTCACCTTCCCTTGGCAGCCCTTCCACAGCCCCACAGACACTGCCGCTCTGAGCTTGCCAGCCACCTCAGGGTGCCGACGTTGTTGCCTTGCTCGCTCTCAGCACTGCCAGAGCCCAGCTCCCAAATGGAAAACGTCCAGCGCCTGCTCCCACACCAAAGGGGCCAGGACTGCAAGCTGTTGCTGGCCCTCACCTTCCCTTGGCAGCCCTTCCACAGCCCCACAGACACTGCCGCGCTGAGCTTGCCAGCCACCTCAGGGTGCCGACGTTGTTGCCTTGCTCGCTCTCAGCACTGCCAGAGCCCAGCTCCCAAATGGAAAACGTCCAGCGCCTGCTCCCACACCAAAGGGGCCAGGACTGCAAGCTGTTGCTGGCCCTCACCTTCCCTCGGCAGCCCTTCCACAGCCCCACAGACACTGCCGCTCTGAGCTTGCCAGCCACCTCAGGGTGCCGACGTTGTTGCCTTGCTCGCTCTCAGCACTGCCAGAGCCCAGCTCCCAAATGGAAAACGTCCAGCGCCTGCTCCCACACCAAAGGGGCCAGGACTGCAAGCTGTTGCTGGCCCTCACCTTCCCTTGGCAGCCCTTCCACAGCCCCACAGAACCTGGCTGGCTGAGCTTGCCAGCCACCTCAGGGTGCCGACGTTGTTGCCTTGCTCGCTCTCAGCACTGCCAGAGCCCAGCTCCCAAATGGAAAACGTCCAGCGCCTGCTCCCACACCAAAGGGGCCAGGACTGCAAGCTGTTGCTGGCCCTCACCTTCCCTTGGCAGCCCTTCCACAGCCCCACAGACACTGCCGCTCTCAGCTTGCCAGCCACCTCAGGGTGCCGACGTCTTTCCCTTGCTCGCTCTCAGCACTGCCAGAGCCCAGCTCCCAAAAGGAAAACGTCCAGCGCCTGCTCCCACACCAAAGGGGCCAGGACTGCAAGCTGTTGCTGGCCCTCACCTTCCCTTGGCAGCCCTTCCACAGCCCCACAGACACTGCCGCTCTGAGCTTGCCAGCCACCTCAGGGTGCCGACGTTGTTGCCTTGCTCGCTCTCAGCACTGCCAGAGCCCAGCTCCCAAGTGGAAAACGTCCAGCGCCTGCTCCCACACCAAAGGGGCCAGGACTGCAAGCTCTTGCTGGCCCTCACCTTCCCTTGGCAGCCCTTCCACAGCCCCACAGACACCGCCGCTCTGAGCTTGCCAGCCACCTCAGGGTGCTGACGTTGTTGCCTTGCTCGCTCTCAGCACTGCCAGAGCCCAGCTCCCAAATGGAAAACGTCCAGCGCCTGCTCCCACACCAAAGGGGCCAGGACTGCAAGCTGTTGCTGGCCCTCACCTTCCCTTGGCAGCCCTTCCACAGCCCCACAGACACTGCCGCGCTGAGCTTGCCAGCCACCTCAGGGTGCCGACGTTGTTGCCTTGCTCGCTCTCAGCACTGCCAGAGCCCAGCTCCCAAATGGAAAACGTCCAGCGCCTGCTCCCACACCAAAGGGGCCAGGACTGCAAGCTGTTGCTGGCCCTCACCTTCCCTTGGCAGCCCTTCCACAGCCCCACAGACACTGCCGCTCTCAGCTTGCCAGCCACCTCAGGGTGCTGACGTTGTTGCCTTGCTCGCTCTCAGCACTGCCAGAGCCCAGCTCCCAAATGGAAAACGTCCAGCGCCTGCTCCCACACCAAAGGGGCCAGGACTGCAAGCTGTTGCTGGCCCTCACCTTCCCTTGGCAGCCCTTCCACAGCCCCACAGACACTGCCGCTCTGAGCTTGCCAGCCACCTCAGGGTGCCGACGTTGTTGCCTTGCTCGCTCTCAGCACTGCCAGAGCCCAGCTCCCAAATGGAAAACGTCCAGCGCCTGCTCCCACACCAAAGGGGCCAGGACTGCAAGCTGTTGCTGGCCCTCACCTTCCCTTGGCAGCCCTTCCACAGCCCCACAGACACTGCCGCGCTGAGCTTGCCAGCCACCTCAGGGTGCCGACGTTGTTGCCTTGCTCGCTCTCAGCACTGCCAGAGCCCAGCTCCCAAATGGAAAACGTCCAGCGCCTGCTCCCACACCAAAGGGGCCAGGATTGCAAGCTGTTGCTGGCCCTCACCTTCCCTCGGCAGCCCTTCCACAGCCCCACAGACACTGCCGCTCTGAGCTTGCCAGCCACCTCAGGGTGCCGACGTTGTTGCCTTGCTCGCTCTCAGCACTGCCAGAGCCCAGCTCCCAAATGGAAAACGTCCAGCGCCTGCTCCCACACCAAAGGGGCCAGGACTGCAAGCTGTTGCTGGCCCTCACCTTCCCTTGGCAGCCCTTCCACAGCCCCACAGACACTGCCGCTCTGAGCTTGCCAGCCACCTCAGGGTGCCGACGTTGTTGCCTTGCTCGCTCTCAGCACTGCCAGAGCCCAGCTCCCAAGTGGAAAACGTCCAGCGCCTGCTCCCACACCAAAGGGGCCAGGACTGCAAGCTGTTGCTGGCCCTCACCTTCCCTTGGCAGCCCTTCCACAGCCCCACAGACACTGCCGCGCTGAGCTTGCCAGCCACCTCAGGGTGCCGACGTTGTTGCCTTGCTCGCTCTCAGCACCGCCAGAGCCCAGCTCCCAAGTGGAAAACGTCCAGCGCCTGCTCCCACACCAAAGGGGCCAGGACTGCAAGCTGTTGCTGGCCCTCACCTTCCCTCGGCAGCCCTTCCACAGCCCCACAGACACTGCCGCTCTGAGCTTGCCAGCCACCTCAGGGTGCCGACGTTGTTGCCTTGCTCGCTCTCAGCACTGCCAGAGCCCAGCTCCCAAGTGGAAAACGTCCAGCGCCTGCTCCCACACCAAAGGGGCCAGGACTGCAAGCTGTTGCTGGCCCTCCCCTTCCCTTGGCAGCCCTTCCACAGCCCCACAGACACTGCCGCTCTGAGCTTGCCAGCCACCTCAGGGTGCTGACGTTGTTGCCTTGCTCGCTCTCAGCACTGCCAGAGCCCAGCTCCCAAATGGAAAACGTCCAGCGCCTGCTCCCACACCAAAGGGGCCAGGACTGCAAGCTGTTGCTGGCCCTCACCTTCCCTTGGCAGCCCTTCCACAGCCCCACAGACACTGCCGCTCTGAGCTTGCCAGCCACCTCAGGGTGCCGACGTTGTTGCCTTGCTCGCTCTCAGCACTGCCAGAGCCCAGCTCCCAAATGGAAAACGTCCAGCGCCTGCTCCCACACCAAAGGGGCCAGGACTGCAAGCTGTTGCTGGCCCTCACCTTCCCTTGGCAGCCCTTCCACAGCCCCACAGACACTGCCGCGCTGAGCTTGCCAGCCACCTCAGGGTGCCGACGTTGTTGCCTTGCTCGCTCTCAGCACTGCCAGAGCCCAGCTCCCAAATGGAAAACGTCCAGCGCCTGCTCCCACACCAAAGGGGCCAGGATTGCAAGCTGTTGCTGGCCCTCACCTTCCCTTGGCAGCCCTTCCACAGCCCCACAGACACTGCCGCTCTGAGCTTGCCAGCCACCTCAGGGTGCCGACGTTGTTGCCTTGCTCGCTCTCAGCACTGCCAGAGCCCAGCTCCCAAATGGAAAACGTCCAGCGCCTGCTCCCACACCAAAGGGGCCAGGACTGCAAGCTGTTGCTGGCCCTCACCTTCCCTTGGCAGCCCTTCCACAGCCCCACAGACACTGCCGCTCTGAGCTTGCCAGCCACCTCAGGGTGCCGACGTTGTTGCCTTGCTCGCTCTCAGCACTGCCAGAGCCCAGCTCCCAAATGGAAAACGTCCAGCGCCTGCTCCCACACCAAAGGGGCCAGGACTGCAAGCTGTTGCTGGCCCTCACCTTCCCTTGGCAGCCCTTCCACAGCCCCACAGACACTGCCGCGCTGAGCTTGCCAGCCACCTCAGGGTGCCGACGTTGTTGCCTTGCTCGCTCTCAGCACCGCCAGAGCCCAGCTCCCAAGTGGAAAACGTCCAGCGCCTGCTCCCACACCAAAGGGGCCAGGACTGCAAGCTGTTGCTGGCCCTCACCTTCCCTCGGCAGCCCTTCCACAGCCCCACAGACACTGCCGCGCTGAGCTTGCCAGCCACCTCAGGGTGCCGACGTTGTTGCCTTGCTCGCTCTCAGCACTGCCAGAGCCCAGCTCCCAAATGGAAAACGTCCAGCGCCTGCTCCCACACCAAAGGGGCCAGGACTGCAAGCTGTTGCTGGCCCTCACCTTCCCTCGGCAGCCCTTCCACAGCCCCACAGACACTGCCGCTCTGAGCTTGCCAGCCACCTCAGGGTGCCGACGTTGTTGCCTTGCTCGCTCTCAGCACTGCCAGAGCCCAGCTCCCAAATGGAAAACGTCCAGCGCCTGCTCCCACACCAAAGGGGCCAGGACTGCAAGCTGTTGCTGGCCCTCACCTTCCCTTGGCAGCCCTTCCACAGCCCCACAGACACTGCCGCTCTCAGCTTGCCAGCCACCTCAGGGTGCCGACGTTGTTGCCTTGCTCGCTCTCAGCACTGCCAGAGCCCAGCTCCCAAGTGGAAAACGTCCAGCGCCTGCTCCCACACCAAAGGGGCCAGGACTGCAAGCTGTTGCTGGCCCTCACCTTCCCTCGGCAGCCCTTCCACAGCCCCACAGACACTGCCGCTCTCAGCTTGCCAGCCACCTCAGGGTGCCGACGTTGTTGCCTTGCTCGCTCTCAGCACTGCCAGAGCCCAGCTCCCAAATGGAAAACGTCCAGCGCCTGCTCCCACACCAAAGGGGCCAGGACTGCAAGCTGTTGCTGGCCCTCCCCTTCCCTTGGCAGCCCTTCCACAGCCCCACAGACACTGCCGCTCTGAGCTTGCCAGCCACCTCAGGGTGCCGACGTTGTTGCCTTGCTCGCTCTCAGCACTGCCAGAGCCCAGCTCCCAAGTGGAAAATGTCCAGCGCCTGCTCCCACACCAAAGGGGCCAGGATTGCAAGCTGTTGCTGGCCCTCACCTTCCCTCGGCAGCCCTTCCACAGCCCCACAGACACTGCCGCTCTGAGCTTGCCAGCCACCTCAGGGTGCCGACGTTGTTGCCTTGCTCGCTCTCAGCACCGCCAGAGCCCAGCTCCCAAATGGAAAACGTCCAGCGCCTGCTCCCACACCAAAGGGGCCAGGACTGCAAGCTGTTGCTGGCCCTCACCTTCCCTCGGCAGCCCTTCCACAGCCCCACAGACACTGCCGCTCTCAGCTTGCCAGCCACCTCAGGGTGCCGACGTTGTTGCCTTGCTCGCTCTCAGCACTGCCAGAGCCCAGCTCCCAAGTGGAAAACGTCCAGCGCCTGCTCCCACACCAAAGGGGCCAGGACTGCAAGCTGTTGCTGGCCCTCACCTTCCCTCGGCAGCCCTTCCACAGCCCCACAGACACTGCCGCTCTGAGCTTGCCAGCCACCTCAGGGTGCCGACGTTGTTGCCTTGCTCGCTCTCAGCACTGCCAGAGCCCAGCTCCCAAGTGGAAAACGTCCAGCGCCTGCTCCCACACCAAAGGGGCCAGGACTGCAAGCTGTTGCTGGCCCTCACCTTCCCTTGGCAGCCCTTCCACAGCCCCACAGACACTGCCGCGCTGAGCTTGCCAGCCACCTCAGGGTGCCGACGTTGTTGCCTTGCTCGCTCTCAGCACTGCCAGAGCCCAGCTCCCAAATGGAAAACGTCCAGCGCCTGCTCCCACACCAAAGGGGCCAGGACTGCAAGCTGTTGCTGGCCCTCACCTTCCCTTGGCAGCCCTTCCACAGCCCCACAGACACTGCCGCTCTCAGCTTGCCAGCCACCTCAGGGTGCCGACGTTGTTGCCTTGCTCGCTCTCAGCACTGCCAGAGCCCAGCTCCCAAGTGGAAAACGTCCAGCGCCTGCTCCCACACCAAAGGGGCCAGGACTGCAAGCTGTTGCTGGCCCTCACCTTCCCTTGGCAGCCCTTCCACAGCCCCACAGACACTGCCGCTCTCAGCTTGCCAGCCACCTCAGGGTGCTGACGTTGTTGCCTTGCTCGCTCTCAGCACTGCCAGAGCCCAGCTCCCAAATGGAAAACGTCCAGCGCCTGCTCCCACACCAAAGGGGCCAGGACTGCAAGCTGTTGCTGGCCCTCACCTTCCCTTGGCAGCCCTTCCACAGCCCCACAGACACTGCCGCTCTGAGCTTGCCAGCCACCTCAGGGTGCCGACGTTGTTGCCTTGCTCGCTCTCAGCACTGCCAGAGCCCAGCTCCCAAATGGAAAACGTCCAGCGCCTGCTCCCACACCAAAGGGGCCAGGACTGCAAGCTGTTGCTGGCCCTCACCTTCCCTTGGCAGCCCTTCCACAGCCCCACAGACACTGCCGCGCTGAGCTTGCCAGCCACCTCAGGGTGCCGACGTTGTTGCCTTGCTCGCTCTCAGCACTGCCAGAGCCCAGCTCCCAAATGGAAAACGTCCAGCGCCTGCTCCCACACCAAAGGGGCCAGGATTGCAAGCTGTTGCTGGCCCTCACCTTCCCTCGGCAGCCCTTCCACAGCCCCACAGACACTGCCGCTCTGAGCTTGCCAGCCACCTCAGGGTGCCGACGTTGTTGCCTTGCTCGCTCTCAGCACTGCCAGAGCCCAGCTCCCAAATGGAAAACGTCCAGCGCCTGCTCCCACACCAAAGGGGCCAGGACTGCAAGCTGTTGCTGGCCCTCACCTTCCCTTGGCAGCCCTTCCACAGCCCCACAGACACTGCCGCTCTGAGCTTGCCAGCCACCTCAGGGTGCCGACGTTGTTGCCTTGCTCGCTCTCAGCACTGCCAGAGCCCAGCTCCCAAGTGGAAAACGTCCAGCGCCTGCTCCCACACCAAAGGGGCCAGGACTGCAAGCTGTTGCTGGCCCTCACCTTCCCTTGGCAGCCCTTCCACAGCCCCACAGACACTGCCGCGCTGAGCTTGCCAGCCACCTCAGGGTGCCGACGTTGTTGCCTTGCTCGCTCTCAGCACCGCCAGAGCCCAGCTCCCAAGTGGAAAACATCCAGCGCCTGCTCCCACACCAAAGGGGCCAGGACTGCAAGCTGTTGCTGGCCCTCACCTTCCCTCGGCAGCCCTTCCACAGCCCCACAGACACTGCCGCTCTCAGCTTGCCAGCCACCTCAGGGTGCCGACGTTGTTGCCTTGCTCGCTCTCAGCACTGCCAGAGCCCAGCTCCCAAGTGGAAAACGTCCAGCGCCTGCTCCCACACCAAAGGGGCCAGGACTGCAAGCTGTTGCTGGCCCTCACCTTCCCTCGGCAGCCCTTCCACAGCCCCACAGACACTGCCGCTCTGAGCTTGCCAGCCACCTCAGGGTGCCGACGTTGTTGCCTTGCTCGCTCTCAGCACTGCCAGAGCCCAGCTCCCAAATGGAAAACGTCCAGCGCCTGCTCCCACACCAAAGGGGCCAGGACTGCAAGCTGTTGCTGGCCCTCACCTTCCCTTGGCAGCCCTTCCACAGCCCCACAGAACCTGGCTGGCTGAGCTTGCCAGCCACCTCAGGGTGCCGACGTTGTTGCCTTGCTCGCTCTCAGCACTGCCAGAGCCCAGCTCCCAAGTGGAAAATGTCCAGCGCCTGCTCCCACACCAAAGGGGCCAGGATTGCAAGCTGTTGCTGGCCCTCACCTTCCCTCGGCAGCCCTTCCACAGCCCCACAGACACTGCCGCTCTGAGCTTGCCAGCCACCTCAGGGTGCCGACGTTGTTGCCTTACTCGCTCTCAGCACTGCCAGAGCCCAGCTCCCAAATGGAAAACGTCCAGCGCCTGCTCCCACACCAAAGGGGCCAGGACTGCAAGCTGTTGCTGGCCCTCACCTTCCCTCGGCAGCCCTTCCACAGCCCCACAGACACTGCCGCTCTCAGCTTGCCAGCCACCTCAGGGTGCCGACGTTGTTGCCTTGCTCGCTCTCAGCACTGCCAGAGCCCAGCTCCCAAGTGGAAAACGTCCAGCGCCTGCTCCCACACCAAAGGGGCCAGGACTGCAAGCTGTTGCTGGCCCTCACCTTCCCTCGGCAGCCCTTCCACAGCCCCACAGACACTGCCGCTCTCAGCTTGCCAGCCACCTCAGGGTGCCGACGTTGTTGCCTTGCTCGCTCTCAGCACTGCCAGAGCCCAGCTCCCAAGTGGAAAACGTCCAGCGCCTGCTCCCACACCAAAGGGGCCAGGACTGCAAGCTGTTGCTGGCCCTCCCCTTCCCTTGGCAGCCCTTCCACAGCCCCACAGACACTGCCGCGCTGAGCTTGCCAGCCACCTCAGGGTGCCGACGTTGTTGCCTTGCTCGCTCTCAGCACTGCCAGAGCCCAGCTCCCAAGTGGAAAACGTCCAGCGCCTGCTCCCACACCAAAGGGGCCAGGACTGCAAGCTGTTGCTGGCCCTCACCTTCCCTCGGCAGCCCTTCCACAGCCCCACAGACACTGCCGCTCTCAGCTTGCCAGCCACCTCAGGGTGCCGACGTTGTTGCCTTGCTCGCTCTCAGCACTGCCAGAGCCCAGCTCCCAAGTGGAAAACGTCCAGCGCCTGCTCCCACACCAAAGGGGCCAGGACTGCAAGCTGTTGCTGGCCCTCACCTTCCCTTGGCAGCCCTTCCACAGCCCCACAGACACTGCCGCTCTCAGCTTGCCAGCCACCTCAGGGTGCTGACGTTGTTGCCTTGCTCGCTCTCAGCACTGCCAGAGCCCAGCTCCCAAATGGAAAACGTCCAGCGCCTGCTCCCACACCAAAGGGGCCAGGACTGCAAGCTGTTGCTGGCCCTCACCTTCCCTTGGCAGCCCTTCCACAGCCCCACAGACACTGCCGCTCTGAGCTTGCCAGCCACCTCAGGGTGCCGACGTTGTTGCCTTGCTCGCTCTCAGCACTGCCAGAGCCCAGCTCCCAAATGGAAAACGTCCAGCGCCTGCTCCCACACCAAAGGGGCCAGGACTGCAAGCTGTTGCTGGCCCTCACCTTCCCTTGGCAGCCCTTCCACAGCCCCACAGACACTGCCGCGCTGAGCTTGCCAGCCACCTCAGGGTGCCGACGTTGTTGCCTTGCTCGCTCTCAGCACTGCCAGAGCCCAGCTCCCAAATGGAAAACGTCCAGCGCCTGCTCCCACACCAAAGGGGCCAGGATTGCAAGCTGTTGCTGGCCCTCACCTTCCCTCGGCAGCCCTTCCACAGCCCCACAGACACTGCCGCTCTGAGCTTGCCAGCCACCTCAGGGTGCCGACGTTGTTGCCTTGCTCACTCTCAGCACTGCCAGAGCCCAGCTCCCAAATGGAAAACGTCCAGCGCCTGCTCCCACACCAAAGGGGCCAGGACTGCAAGCTGTTGCTGGCCCTCACCTTCCCTTGGCAGCCCTTCCACAGCCCCACAGACACTGCCGCTCTGAGCTTGCCAGCCACCTCAGGGTGCCGACGTTGTTGCCTTGCTCGCTCTCAGCACTGCCAGAGCCCAGCTCCCAAGTGGAAAACGTCCAGCGCCTGCTCCCACACCAAAGGGGCCAGGACTGCAAGCTGTTGCTGGCCCTCACCTTCCCTTGGCAGCCCTTCCACAGCCCCACAGACACTGCCGCGCTGAGCTTGCCAGCCACCTCAGGGTGCCGACGTTGTTGCCTTGCTCGCTCTCAGCACCGCCAGAGCCCAGCTCCCAAGTGGAAAACATCCAGCGCCTGCTCCCACACCAAAGGGGCCAGGACTGCAAGCTGTTGCTGGCCCTCACCTTCCCTCGGCAGCCCTTCCACAGCCCCACAGACACTGCCGCTCTGAGCTTGCCAGCCACCTCAGGGTGCCGACGTTGTTGCCTTGCTCGCTCTCAGCACTGCCAGAGCCCAGCTCCCAAGTGGAAAACGTCCAGCGCCTGCTCCCACACCAAAGGGGCCAGGACTGCAAGCTGTTGCTGGCCCTCACCTTCCCTTGGCAGCCCTTCCACAGCCCCACAGACACTGCCGCTCTCAGCTTGCCAGCCACCTCAGGGTGCTGACGTTGTTGCCTTGCTCGCTCTCAGCACTGCCAGAGCCCAGCTCCCAAATGGAAAACGTCCAGCGCCTGCTCCCACACCAAAGGGGCCAGGACTGCAAGCTGTTGCTGGCCCTCACCTTCCCTTGGCAGCCCTTCCACAGCCCCACAGACACTGCCGCTCTGAGCTTGCCAGCCACCTCAGGGTGCCGACGTTGTTGCCTTGCTCGCTCTCAGCACTGCCAGAGCCCAGCTCCCAAATGGAAAACGTCCAGCGCCTGCTCCCACACCAAAGGGGCCAGGACTGCAAGCTGTTGCTGGCCCTCACCTTCCCTTGGCAGCCCTTCCACAGCCCCACAGACACTGCCGCGCTGAGCTTGCCAGCCACCTCAGGGTGCCGACGTTGTTGCCTTGCTCGCTCTCAGCACTGCCAGAGCCCAGCTCCCAAATGGAAAACGCCAGCGCCTGCTCCCACACCAAAGGGGCCAGGATTGCAAGCTGTTGCTGGCCCTCACCTTCCCTCGGCAGCCTTCTCCACAGCCCCACAGACACTGCCGCTCTGAGCTTGCCAGCCACCTCAGGGTGCCGACGTTGTTGCCTTGCTCGCTCTCAGCACTGCCAGAGCCCAGCTCCCAAATGGAAAACGTCCAGCGCCTGCTCCCACACCAAAGGGGCCAGGACTGCAAGCTGTTGCTGGCCCTCACCTTCCCTTGGCAGCCCTTCCACAGCCCCACAGACACTGCCGCGCTGAGCTTGCCAGCCACCTCAGGGTGCCGACGTTGTTGCCTTGCTCGCTCTCAGCACTGCCAGAGCCCAGCTCCCAAATGGAAAACGTCCAGCGCCTGCTCCCACACCAAAGGGGCCAGGATTGCAAGCTGTTGCTGGCCCTCACCTTCCCTCGGCAGCCCTTCCACAGCCCCACAGACACTGCCGCTCTGAGCTTGCCAGCCACCTCAGGGTGCCGACGTTGTTGCCTTGCTCGCTCTCAGCACTGCCAGAGCCCAGCTCCCAAGTGGAAAACGTCCAGCGCCTGCTCCCACACCAAAGGGGCCAGGACTGCAAGCTGTTGCTGGCCCTCACCTTCCCTTGGCAGCCCTTCCACAGCCCCACAGACACTGCCGCTCTGAGCTTGCCAGCCACCTCAGGGTGCCGACGTTGTTGCCTTGCTCGCTCTCAGCACTGCCAGAGCCCAGCTCCCAAATGGAAAACGTCCAGCGCCTGCTCCCACACCAAAGGGGCCAGGACTGCAAGCTGTTGCTGGCCCTCACCTTCCCTTGGCAGCCCTTCCACAGCCCCACAGACACTGCCGCGCTGAGCTTGCCAGCCACCTCAGGGTGCCGACGTTGTTGCCTTGCTCGCTCTCAGCACCGCCAGAGCCCAGCTCCCAAGTGGAAAACGTCCAGCGCCTGCTCCCACACCAAAGGGGCCAGGACTGCAAGCTGTTGCTGGCCCTCACCTTCCCTCGGCAGCCCTTCCACAGCCCCACAGACACTGCCGCGCTGAGCTTGCCAGCCACCTCAGGGTGCCGACGTTGTTGCCTTGCTCGCTCTCAGCACTGCCAGAGCCCAGCTCCCAAATGGAAAACGTCCAGCGCCTGCTCCCACACCAAAGGGGCCAGGACTGCAAGCTGTTGCTGGCCCTCACCTTCCCTCGGCAGCCCTTCCACAGCCCCACAGACACTGCCGCTCTGAGCTTGCCAGCCACCTCAGGGTGCCGACGTTGTTGCCTTGCTCGCTCTCAGCACTGCCAGAGCCCAGCTCCCAAATGGAAAACGTCCAGCGCCTGCTCCCACACCAAAGGGGCCAGGACTGCAAGCTGTTGCTGGCCCTCACCTTCCCTTGGCAGCCCTTCCACAGCCCCACAGACACTGCCGCTCTCAGCTTGCCAGCCACCTCAGGGTGCCGACGTTGTTGCCTTGCTCGCTCTCAGCACTGCCAGAGCCCAGCTCCCAAGTGGAAAACGTCCAGCGCCTGCTCCCACACCAAAGGGGCCAGGACTGCAAGCTGTTGCTGGCCCTCACCTTCCCTCGGCAGCCCTTCCACAGCCCCACAGACACTGCCGCTCTGAGCTTGCCAGCCACCTCAGGGTGCCGACGTTGTTGCCTTGCTCGCTCTCAGCACTGCCAGAGCCCAGCTCCCAAATGGAAAACGTCCAGCGCCTGCTCCCACACCAAAGGGGCCAGGACTGCAAGCTGTTGCTGGCCCTCACCTTCCCTTGGCAGCCCTTCCACAGCCCCACAGAACCTGGCTGGCTGAGCTTGCCAGCCACCTCAGGGTGCCGACGTTGTTGCCTTGCTCGCTCTCAGCACTGCCAGAGCCCAGCTCCCAAGTGGAAAATGTCCAGCGCCTGCTCCCACACCAAAGGGGCCAGGATTGCAAGCTGTTGCTGGCCCTCACCTTCCCTCGGCAGCCCTTCCACAGCCCCACAGACACTGCCGCTCTGAGCTTGCCAGCCACCTCAGGGTGCCGACGTTGTTGCCTTACTCGCTCTCAGCACTGCCAGAGCCCAGCTCCCAAATGGAAAACGTCCAGCGCCTGCTCCCACACCAAAGGGGCCAGGACTGCAAGCTGTTGCTGGCCCTCACCTTCCCTCGGCAGCCCTTCCACAGCCCCACAGACACTGCCGCTCTGAGCTTGCCAGCCACCTCAGGGTGCCGACGTTGTTGCCTTGCTCGCTCTCAGCACTGCCAGAGCCCAGCTCCCAAGTGGAAAACGTCCAGCGCCTGCTCCCACACCAAAGGGGCCAGGACTGCAAGCTGTTGCTGGCCCTCACCTTCCCTCGGCAGCCCTTCCACAGCCCCACAGACACTGCCGCTCTGAGCTTGCCAGCCACCTCAGGGTGCCGACGTTGTTGCCTTGCTCGCTCTCAGCACTGCCAGAGCCCAGCTCCCAAGTGGAAAACGTCCAGCGCCTGCTCCCACACCAAAGGGGCCAGGACTGCAAGCTGTTGCTGGCCCTCACCTTCCCTTGGCAGCCCTTCCACAGCCCCACAGACACTGCCGCTCTGAGCTTGCCAGCCACCTCAGGGTGCCGACGTTGTTGCCTTGCTCGCTCTCAGCACTGCCAGAGCCCAGCTCCCAAATGGAAAACGTCCAGCGCTTGCTCCCACACCAAA